>NW_009260497.1:1933483-1941586 GCF_000687185.1 Egretta garzetta | reverse complement strand
GGGTGGTAGGAAATTAGGAAATTGTTCTTTATAGAAACAGGAAAAGGGAGAGGAGGGAGAGGTTTTGTCCTTTGCTAAAGAGGGGATAAGAAACCATCATGTATATCTTGCTACAGCCTTCTCACATACTCGAGGAACAGCGTTTTGGCAGGGGGAAATGTCAGGGGTAATAATGTCCCAGGAGCATGGTGGGAGTAGATGCACCACATCTGCAAATTCTTCTGTTGTCGCTGTGTGGCAAATCATTTATAAGTGCAAAGTATTTCTGCTACGCAGTTCATAGGCACCCTCTCCCAAGTGGAGCAAACGGTCTCCTAAAGGAGCATGGTGGGATCCTCGGGTGAGTCCTTAATTCTCCTCTATTTCATCTTCTGCAAGCATCCTACTTTGCTGTGGCTGTTGTGAAGAAATCTGACAGCGATATCACATGGAACAATCTGCAGGGCAAGAAGTCATGCCACACCGCCGTTGGGCGAACCGCTGGCTGGAACATCCCCATGGGCTTGATCCGTAACAGAACGGGGAACTGCAATTTTGGTGAGTTGAGTTTTGCAGCTGTTTCTTCAAGCTGGGAATCTGCTTGCAAAAATGTTTTCCCGTCCTTCATCTGATCTTCCAAGTTTCTTGTGCCTCAAAGATTCCCACCTGGGGGTGGGCAATGGAGAAGACTCTTGTTTAAGGTTTCACTGAGCCAAGTTTTAGGCTGTTGGTGAGTGCTTGCGAGTAAGATAGGGCACGTCAGCTGCTTGGGGGGGGCTTTGCTTGCTTTTCACATCTCTCCCCTTCCCTTTGCAGCAGCCCCAAAAAAGTATTCCCAGAAAGGGACTAGAGGCTTGCCCCAGGTATGGGGGGGGTGCGCAGTGTGGAGTGGGGGTAAAGGCTGGGTTTATGAATCTCAGAAGGAAGGGGAAGGGCTGAGAAGAGGGGACAGAGTCTGATCTTTGTTGAAGAAACTTAAAGGGAGTGATTTGGCTGCCTGAGAATAAGGGGGCAAAAGTCTGCTTTGGCTCCAGGCCTTTAGAGCTTGTTCAGACGATCAAATTCTACATCCAATTTTCAATCGCTGAGAATTACGGTCCAACAAAAATAACGTGGAAATAGTATGGACCAAGGCAAATTAAGCATATAATTATTAAAAGGAAACCTCTAACCACAAGAAGACAGTAGTGTTACTAAGCTTTAGACCCAGCCTCTCCACCCTCTTGCCTGCCTTACCCACCCCCCTTCCTCCCCCATTGCTGCTGAACGCAACGCTGCTGACCTGTCAAGGCTGAGGAGGCTTGGGCTGGCCCTGTGTGGGCTGGGAAGCAAAAACGTTCTTCTTTTTATGCCAAGATAGCACCTAGCACAACTGAGCCCCAGGCCCTGCTTCATTATCAATAATAACAAGTTTTGTAGTAAAAACTGAATGCGTGCGATTTGCCGTCCACTGAATCACGCTCTTCTCGCAGCCTGTTCCCCGCTCCCAGTGACTGCTAATACAAATTCAGCACAAGAACATATTATTAAGAGAAAACTTTTCAGTGCAGGAAAAGTGATATTTTTTTTTTGTCCCCCATTCCTGCCTTCAGATGAATACTTCAGTGAGGGCTGTGCTCCTGGGTCTCCTCCTAACTCCCGCCTCTGCCAGCTCTGCAAGGGCTCGGGGCGGGTGCCGCCAGAGAATTGCGTCGCCAACAGCCACGAGAAATACTATGGATATACTGGAGCTTTACAGTAGGTGGTGGGAACGCTTGGGCTGCTCTCAAGCACCCTGGGGCGAATCATGGAAGTTATGGGTAGATGGCATAGGGGCTACAGCCTCATGGTGCTGCTAATTTGCTGACCCTTTTCTCCATTGCACTGCTGAAGGTGTATAAGTCTGTAATGGCATACACATGCTATACGTTTTCTCCTTACACAGCTTCCTGTGAAATGATGTTAAATGTTCCCATTCTGTAAAGCTAATGGCAAACCTGGAGAGGCACAAGCGTTTTGGCCAGACCTCCTATGCTGGCTGCAGTGCTATGTTTCTAACACAAAGAAGTGTTAAAAGATGGGGACCCCACAAACGATGCCACTGCTAGACACTCCCTGTTAAAAATGCTGCTTGCCTTAATTAAGATGAGCTGTCCTCTACATTAAGTGCAGGGGAGGTCAGCCCTGGTGCCGTCTCCTCTGTACCCACTCAGTATCAGCTCAAGTCTAAGGAATTCATACTGGGCATGAATTTAAAAAGAGAATGCATCTTGTTTCATTTATGTCTTGTAGCAAAGAGGAGCTGTTTCAGTCCTCTTCGTGCAAGTTAGTGGTTTTCCAAAGCTGTTAACATGCACAGGCAGGCATGGCAGAAAGCAAAGCAAATTCTGAACCTGGCCAAACTGCTTCTTTCTGACAGTAAAATAAATCCTCTGCTTATCATGGGGGAAGGACACAAGCTTTTTTTTACGGAATGTGTTAAAAGACTGTGTTTCAGGTATTCTTAAAATATTCACGGCAGGGCCGCTAGACCTAGCTGTCATTGGAGAATAATTTTACAAAGTAAGACACAGGTCAGAATTAAATGTGGAGGAAAGGGCCAGGATTCAAGCACCTGCATCACATGCCTTTCTTTGTACCTTCCCAGGTGCCTGGTTGAGCGGGGGGATGTGGCCTTTATTAAGCATTCAATCGTCGAGGAAAACACCGATGGTACGTGCTTATTCAGTTGCATGGCTCTCGGCAGGGCTGCCTGCCCCTGTCTGCGTTATTTTGGTTTCCGGTGCAGAAGGTAATAGCAAGCTTTATCTGCTCATCCTCCCAACCTCACCCCTGCCGCAGGAGGAGCAGAATTCAAGCACAGCATGCAGCATCTGCCCAGGTTGCCTCTTCCCAGGCTCCTGCAGAGCCACTTCCCCGCTAACTATCATTTAATTTCCACTACCTGATTATTCAGGTGGTCCCTTAACCACAGGCTCCTGCCCCGGCACCTTTGCGCAGCACTCTGGCTCCCTGCTTGCCTGCAAATGAAAAGTTCAGTTCACATTTCTGGAAGCAGCAGCTGAAGTTTTCCAAGCCTTTGGGTAAAAAATACAAGGAAGGAGATGTCGCTAAATCTCCCAGCCTGCTCTAACTCATCCCACTGACTTTTCCTGAGCTTTACTTACAGCCTCCTTTGTACCAGCCAAGCCTCTAAGTGCCAGGGCATGTGCAGACGGGGCAAATGCCTTACTTAGGTGTTGTGAGGCTGACGTTCTTCTGCTACACCACAACTCTGAATCTCCAAACCCATTCTCTTTAAAGGCAAAAATAAAGAAGACTGGGCCAAAAATCTGAAAATGGACCAGTTTGAGTTGCTGTGCACTAATGGGCAACGGGCAAATGTCATGGCTTACAGGGATTGCCACCTGGCCGAAGTTCCTACCCATGCTGTGGTCACGCGTCCAGAGAAAGCGAAAAAAGTCCAGGAGCTGCTGGAGAGACAAGAGGTTAGTGGTGCTGACAGCAGGAGACGTGTTCTGGGGTGGCTTTTATGTGGCATGTTGGCGTTTTTAGAGCCCTTGATGCTCTGAGTTTCCCTGAGTCAGCGAAATGTGGAAGGCTTTAACTTACCGATATGGGGTGACAGCCTCATCTCTTAGCCTCCCCCTTCCTCTGTCCCTTCCAAACTGCTCTTTCTCCTCTGCCACCTTAGCAAATACCCCTTCAGGTAACAGCCGGATCATACTGGTTGCTGTTGTCATGCTGTACTTGTATGACATGAGATTGTCACCTCCTCCTCCCCCACCCTGGGGACAATCTTTTTAGCAGGGCTGGCTGTGACAGGACAAGGGGCAATGGTTTAAAACTAAAGGACAGGGGATTTAGACTGGATATAAGGAAGAAATTCTTTACAATGAGGGTGGTGAAACCCTGGCAGGGGTTGCCCAGAGAGGTGGTGGAGGCCCCATCCCTAGGAACATTCCAGGCCAGGTTGGACAGGGCTGTGAGCAGCCTGACCTGGTTAAAGGTGTTCCTGCTCCCTGCAGGGGGGGTTGGGCTGGGTGACCCTAAAGGTCTCTTCCAACCCAAACCACTCCGTGATTTTATGATTCTCAGGCTATGCCTGCTCTTGCAAGTGTGTTTCAGAAGCTCCTCTGAGATGCCTGGTCTCCTAAGTCCAGCTGGGTCAGGCACCAAGCCGTCCAGCCCCGGGAAGACAGCAGTCTTACAGCTAACGGTGTACATGTAACTGGGTTAAACCACTTCTGATTGATTTTACACTGAAAACATTACTATTTGCTCCACCCATCAGGGTCTGCTCAGAGGCACTTGGGAAGTCAGCTCCTTCGCTTTTGACTCCTGGCTAAGGCACGGGACCTGCTGGCAGCATCTGCTGATGGGCTCCCCATGTAGTGACATAGAATCATGGAATTGTTTGGGTTGGAAAAGCCCTTAAGCTCACCAAGCCCAACTGTTCCCCTAACCCTGCCATCCCACCACTAAACCCTGGCCCTAAGCACCTCATCTGCCTGGCTTTTAAATACCCCCAGGGGTGGGGACTCGACCCCTGCCCTGGGCAGCCCCTTCTAGTGCCTGACAGCCCTGGTGGGGAAAGAATTTTTCCCAATGTCCAACCTAAATCTGCCCTGGCACAACTTGAGCCCATTTCCCTTCGACCCACAGCCCGTTCCCTGGGAGCAGAGACCGACCCCCTCCAGCCCCCGCCTCGTTCTCCAGGCTGAACACCCCCAGCTCCTCCAGCTGCTCCCCAGCAGCCTTGGCCTCCAGACCCCTCCCCAGCTTCCTTGCCCTTCTCTGGACACGCTCCAGCCCCTGTGTCCTTCTGGGAGCGAGGGGTCAATGTTAAAAATGGGGGACATGTTAATAGAGGGGACATGTTAAAATGGAAAAAAAAAAAAAATTATTTTGGCAGTCGTGCCACAACGGTGCTTACCACTGAGAGATCCCTCATTTAACCACATGGACGGAAGATTCAATCCTAAATTTCTGGAGCTTGGCTGGGGGCTCCCCAGGATGATGGCAAAGAACTGCGACTGAGACCTTAGGCTTATATGAGCTGATTCTTGCCAGTTTTCTACTTTTTACACATACCTACCTCTTCGTGCCTTTATTTCAGAAACTGTTTGGAACAAAAGGAATCGATAAAGACAGGTTCAAGATGTTTGAGTCTCAAACTAAGGACCTTCTGTTTAAAGACTTGACTAAGTGCCTGATCAAACTCCGTGACGGGACAACATACAAGGAATTCCTTGGAGATCAATACTATGCTTCAGTTGCTAGCCTCAATACCTGCAACCCATCAGGTAACCATAACAGCCCTGGGAATAAGGCCGTGCGCCGCAGTTCTCAGCCTCACAGGCACGGACAGTTCCTTCTGCAGCTGTCCATTTCATTTTTTAAAGCAAAATGAGGATAGCTGATGGAGATGATGGTATATTTTTCTCAAAATCCTTTGGAGGAATGGAGAGTAGTCTGGAAGTCTGCTGCTCTGGCATCACGGGGAATCCAAGATTTATTTACTCACCTTTAGAAAATACGCACTTTGAGAAATGGTAAAAAGAACCCATCCTGGCCCATCGGCGTGTGCTCAGGGCCATCTGTGGTTCATACACATTTTTTGTGGCATGCTGAATATATTCTCCACGCGATGACGTTGTTGGCATGGCCGGGTGTGTGTTGGTGGGATGGGAAGTGTTTAAAGGCAGGATCTGGACTTCTCCCTGTCCTTTCCCTTTTCAGATCTCCTCCAGGTGTGCACCTTCCTTGAGGACAAGTAGCGAGATGGGGAAGGACCCTTGCTGGAGGGGGAGGAAACTTCAAGCCATGACTCCTCTCGTGCCCTCAGCACCCAACACTGACCTGCAGAGGGCCCTCTGCCTTCACCGCTTTCTCTGACCTTCCTCATCACTCTGGAAGGGGCTGTTTGAGAATTTACTGTTCTCTGCTGCTGTCACAGCAAGAAATAAAACCTCGAATCTAAATGGGTGTCCTGCAATTTTTCAAACCAGTCCTTAAACCCGTTCCTTCCTTGGTGCCTCTCGCTGTAGGGCAGTGCCAGATACCAAGGTGGCTATCATCACTTCAGGCTATTCCTGCCCGTTAGAAAAATTTGTTTCAACATTTGCCAAAGCAAAATGGGTTAAATATGCCCTAGAGGCTCATTAACAGATGTTTTGTACTCTCCATGCTGCTGCTTCACTCAGGTTATCCCATTATCTCCCCAGCAGACGACTGTTGCCCAGTGTGGCCGGGACACAGGAAGAGGGAGAGGGTTTATGCCAGGGAAGCTGAAGGGTGGAGATGGAAAAAAAAAACCAACCCAAACAAACAAACAAAAAAATATAGTGGTTGCAAGATGGGAGGTGTGAACAGAAATCACTCCATCTCGTATCTCAGGTGGCTGGATCTGAGTCATTCCCGCCAGGCAGATACTCTTAAAACACACAAGTATATCGACGGGGAGAGTCCAGGCTTAGACTTCCCATCTGAAAAAAAAATAATCTCAGACTTAGAAACAGGCTTTGGTAGCCTGTCCAATGTGCTGCTGGGCTGAAAACACACATGTAGGTGGGCTCTGACCCACAGTGAAAATAAAAAGGCAAGACGAAAAGGTCTGCTGAGGCTCTCTGGTTCAGAGGAACAGGGTCTGGGGTAATCCAGCTGGTCCCAACCCCATTGTTAAGGCAGACATGGAAGAGCTGCTGAGGGCAGAAAGCTGCTAAGAGCTTCTGGCTTTGTGGGAACGAATATTTTGATGTGCTTACAGGGGTGATTTTTGGATGTGTTGCGAGAAGCCCACCAGCCTGACTGAAGATCACTTTGGAAGACAGAAATGTGGAGTGGGAAGCAATGAAATGTAGGTCCTCACATTTATGTAGGATGACTTCATTGGACAGATGGCTTTTTTAACTTGTCCTTAAAACTAGCAAAGAAAGAGAAACAGTGCCTCTAAGAGCCCGCTCCTGCAAACTAACTACGGCCACGGTTGGAAAAGTCTCCCCATGAAAAGCTGTGTCACCTGTACTCAGTGTTGGGTGTAACCCCTTGTCGCATGAGTGGAAGGCATGGAAAAAAGGAACTTCGCTAGAGGATCACAGCATAACTCAAGTGCGAAGGGACATCTGGGGGTCTCCAGTCCAAACTCCTTCCCAAAGGAAGGAGTCAACCAGGTTGCTCAGGGCTTGACCCAGTCAGGCATGGAGAACCTCCAGGATGGTGCCTCACCACCTCGCTGGGCAATCTGTCCCCACTGCTTGGCAGCCCTCAAGGGGATGGAGTTTCTCTCATGGCTGCTCCTGAACCTCCCTTGTTTCAACATATTCCCAATGCTCCTTATCCGGGAAAAGCCTGGCTCCATCATCCTGATGACTGGTGCAAACACAGCCATCTCTTCTCCAGCCCAGCTTCACCCCACAGGGCGAGTCTCCAGCACACACACCCCTTCTCCCCGCCCCTAGAATCATGGAATCATCGAAGTTGGAAAAGACTTTTACGATCACCAAGCCCAACCATTCCCCTAACCCTGCCAGCCCACCACTAAACCCTGGTCCTAAGAACCTCTTCTGCCCAGCTTTTAAATCCCCCAGGGATTTGACCCCTTCCCTGGGCAGCCCCTTCCAGTGCTTCAGTCCTTGCGGGGAAGACATCTTTCCTAATGTCCAATCTAACCCTCCCGACACCGCCGCCCCCCCGGTCCCCCCTCCTGTCAGGCAGTTGTAGGGAGTGATAAGGGCTCCCCTCAGCCTCCTCTTCTCCAGGATGAACACCCCCAGCTCAGATGCCCCCCAGCAGCCTTGGCCTCCAGACCCCTCCCCAGCTTCCTTGCCCTTCTCTGGACATGCTCCAGCCCCTCCGTGTCCTTCTGGGGGTGAGGGGCCCAACCCTGAACCCAGCATTCGAGGGGCGGCCTCACCAGTGCCCAGCCCGGTGTCTCTCTCCCGGGCTTGCCATCGTTCACGGATGCGTTGCTTGAACCAAAAGCAGGCGCAGGGCCAGGGTGCGGCCTAGCATCTCAAGATCTTGGAGTCCCAGACCGAGGACGCGGTGCTGGGCAGAGGGGACAGCCGTCTCCCGTCTCCTCCCTCCCCTTTCCCGCCTCCCCAGCGGCCGCAGCCTCCACCTGGAACTACAGGTCCCGGCAGC
>NW_009260497.1:1924476-1933194 GCF_000687185.1 Egretta garzetta | reverse complement strand
GGGGGGGACCCCTCGCAGCGGCCGCCGGAGGAGCCCCAGGCCGGGGGAGCTGCCCCGGCTCCGGCCGCCTGCTGTCCTCGTACAGAGGTGAAGGTGCCCCGAAGGATTTGCAGGCACGCTTTCTTCCTTTTTTTAGTATAATGGAGATTCAGTACATAAATAAGTTTTTTCTCTTAATGATTGTTGTCTTAATCCTTTGGGGGGGAAACCCCTGAAATTGTTTCACGCACACAAATTGAAGTCAGATATCTGAAGTCTGTTACCCCTTACAGATCATTTCTGTTTCTGAGTGGATGAAATGCGATGCCAGTGTTCCTCCAGCTTCCTTTACCTGAATGTGCCTGTTTATTTTTTTCCACAGCTGTTGACAGGCAAATATCGCGATACCCAGACTTCGATAACCGACAGCTCCGCAGTTTACAGAGTCAGCAATGACAAGGTGAGCGGGCAGGTTTTTGGCTGTAACTTGTGCATGGTTGCTACAGCCGGCACCTTTGTTTTTCTGCTCCATATGCTAAACCTGGCTTGATGCTTTTTGTGCTGCTCAGTCTTCCCCCCTTCAAATCAGTCACTAGTTTGGTCCGAGTGTGGGACAGGATTTTTTTAGACAACGCACACTGAGAGAGTAGGAAAATACTGGAGTGTATTGGGGTCTCCTCGTATGCGCAGCTTCTTTTTTCTTTGCTTGCCAAATCGTGAAACCTTTCTGACTGAAAACCATGTCTGTGTGTTGCGTTTTGAGAGGTGGGTAGGGTGTGGTGTTTTTTCCTGCAGAAGAGGACAAGGAGCTGCTTTTACAAGTAGAGCAGAACACAGCACTCTGGGGATGGCAGTGTGGTTCGGAGCAGGAGGGAGATTTGTGAGGGAACGTTGTTCTGTCATGTTTGATTTATTTGCTGGGCAGTAATTTCTGTGTCTCCCAAGAAAATCTGAATTTAAAAGCTTTAGCAGGATTGAAAAGAGTCTCCAGGTGAACCTTGTGTAGTCTCAGAAGGGGTTTGGGTTACTTGCAGGTGCTGGACTGCCACAGACCTCCTTATTTTCAGTTTATGGTGATCTCTTCCATTTCAGAAGAGTTTCTGTCTCTTGCTGGGTGCAGCAGCGAAAGCAGCAAGATGGCAGTGCGTTCTGTGTGGGTGAATTGTAAAAGCAGAGGATGTTTTTGTGGCTTCTCTATGGCAATCTTCAGTAACAGTGCTGATAATAAGAGGTTAAAAACTTAGTAAAGGGAGGTGCAGGGATTTTTTTTTTTTATATTTGCATCTCTAAGATTGAGCAGCCAGGAGGTATTTGGAGGGGGAGAGGTGCTGGAATGCTCCAATGCAGACCGTTGCTTTTCTTTTTTTTTAAACTGTAGACAAGGTTTCTATTAAAATCCAAGAGCAGTGAGTAGACGGGGTCTTGTGTCGTTTGAGCATTATCTTGAGAACGGTGGCATGGCCCTATGTGGCCGCATCTCGATCAGGAGCATGTGAGAGGCTTTCGTTCTCTTTAATGTCATTGCTTTTTCTGGCTGGCAACCTGTGGAAAGGGAAATGTTTGTAACTTTCAATTAAAAAAGTCTCTTGCAAGGGCGTTTTTTGTGTTATTCCTGGCAAAGTAACGTGTATTTAGGTAGACTTGCAGTTGCGCAGATTCTTGGGCGTGAATAGATATCCTGATTCAGAGACAGTGGGATTAGTGTGTCAGGGCAGGACAGGAGTCTGTGGTTTTGCTGTGCAGAGATCTGCTTGCTGTCAGGGACAGTATAAATCTGCTGGTGTCCCAAGAGAGGTGACTGATGAAGCTTTGTCGCCCTCGCTGTGTGTGTGGCAGTTGTAGGGGGTGGTACTGTAGATGAGAAGCAGGTTGAACGTTCTCTTTTCTCTGCAGTCATGCTCTATCTTCTCAGCTCTGGTTGGTGGTTTGCTGGTGTTGGCACCCTCCTTATTGAGTCCTGGCCGTGAATGTCGTTACTCAGCATTTCTTTTGCCTCTCAGAATTGTTTGGGCTGGTGGAGAGACTGCACCTTGGGGAGAGTTATGTGCTTCTGCCCGGTATGGGGATTCGCTCGCCCACTGCTGCCCCAACACCAGGCTGACTGGAATCCGCTGTCAGGCTGGTTTTCCCCGCTCCGTGATCACAGGTACCCCTAGGTGAGGTCTTGCTGATGCCTTCTCGCTTCTGTTCCCAGAGCGCTAACGTGACCTTAATCGACCTTCCAGGCCATGAGAGTTTGCGGCTTCAGTTCTTGGAGAGGTTCAAGGCGGCAGCCAGGTAACTTGGAGGAGATTGGCAGGGTAGGAGGGGGCAGGTGAAGTTTTGGACAGCAATGAACCAAGCGATGGTGCTGATGTTGCTGTGAGCTGGGCTGGGTGGTGGTGCCCTGAAGGTCAGAGCTCTGCCGTGGGGCAGTGGGGGTTAGTTATTCTTCTGCTTTCCCGCTTACCTGTGTTTGTAGTGCATCAGGAGGCAAAGCAGCTGCAGTGGGGAGGGTTTAGGGGATGTGGTGTATCCATGGGGCAGAGTGGGAAGGATTTCCTGCTGCGGCTGAACATAAGGTGTATTTCAGCCAGCTCTTGGGTTGGATGAGATCAGTTGTGGAAACAAATGTGTTAGACCAGGCTGGAATACTTGCAGGGGAAGGATGGTTGCAGAGCTTCAGGTCCAGCATGTGTTCTTCCTTCTTTCCTCCAGAGCCATTGTGTTTGTGGTGGACAGCGTGGCCTTCCAGCGGGAGGTGAAGGATGTGGCGGAGTTCCTGTACCAGGTCCTGGTCGATAGCACTGTCCTCAAAAATGCACCCGCGCTGCTGATCGCTTGCAATAAGCAAGGTACTGGGTGCTGCCTTGCGGGCTGGACGTTGGGTTCGGTCCTTGAGTGATAAGGGAAAATGCCATGGATGCTGAAGTTCTTAGGGGTTGGGATTTTGACAAAATCAAGGCTGGAACTTAGTTTTAAGCTTGGACGAAAAGATCTTGGGTCAGGTATGTCTAATAGCTTTGTAGGGAAGCTCCACTTGGGAGAGCTACAGCTTTTCAGATGGGCTTCAGTAAGGCAGGTGACTTTCTGCTTGTGCAGAGCTGTCTTTCTGAATCTGCAGGCAGCAGAAAATAGGATCAACTTGATCATAATGAACTATCAGGCAGCTTCAGTGTTAAAAACAGACAGCCATTTAGCTGCCAATATTGTATGTTTTTTCTTGATTTGGACTAGCAGGAACATCCAGTTATTGGAAAGGACTAGATTTTCGGATCCCTACAGCGTTTACAGGAAAGGTGTGGATCTGTGTATAACAACCTGAAGCTTTTGGGCAGTATCTGTTTTGGTTTTCTTAGTTATTTCTTGCACTGCTTCAGGAGCTGCCTGACGCCTTCGTGGCTACATGGTTAAAAAGCACTGTGGTGAGCTCTGTAATGCTGGGAGAGGCGAGATTGCTGGGCCTTGTGGGTGGGACATCAGACCCCATCCTCTTTTTGAAAGAACTTACTGCCTGCAAGAAGAAATTAATTCCCTACATTGTATCAGATGTCTGGATTGGTCCCATTCGTGCCTGCAAACCCAAAGCTCCAGCATCCCTTATCCCAGTGCAGATGCAGCTGTCTTTGTCCCAATAACTCTTATGACTGCCCTGTATGAGCAGGCCTTACTCTATGTTTAGGAGGAGGAACCAGGTTCTGAATTCTGACATAAAATCAAAGAGCTGATTTCCTTTCCTTTTCTCTCTCTAGATGTCACGATGGCAAAATCAGCAAAACTTATTCAACAGCAGCTAGAGAAGGAGCTGTAAGTATGAAATTGGATCTTAAACCCTCTGAGCTTCTCTATTCTCCTTTCTGTCTGTTACTGCAGCGCCCAGTGAGTGTCCTTGAGCCACATCTAAGTTTGTTATAGAAGAGAGCGGTCTGTTTTGTCTGTGTAGGCATAAGCAGGATGAGAGAAGATAAAGCACACCAAAAAGCAGTGGGCACAGACAGTGCATTGCCTCCTAGAAGCTAGAAACAACATCTCAATCCTTTCCTAAAAGCCGCCATCCGTAGGCTAAGCGATACCTCCTGTGGCCCAGGGAGGTATCTGGCACAGGGAGGGTTGGCTTCCAAATGTCAGACTTTCTGCGAGTGGTGTGAAGATCTTAGTAGCTCTGCTAAGTTGCACTGGCACGGGTTTTTTTGCAGGCCTGCTCTGACACAAAAGGGCCTGGCGTGCAAAGCCGGAGAGCTGGGGGGGGAGCGTCTAGTTTTCCTGGTCTGCTAACAGGCATTGCAGGAGCTGGTTTGGGACCCCGTGCTGGCTCTGTCTCTGCCCTAGGAAGGACGTGAATCTGGGAAGTCAAATGATGTACGATCTGTTGCTAATTTTAAGTTGTAAGAGGAAGTGGAAGGAGGAGAAAGGGGCTTGTAGACTGTGCTACATTGTAAGCTGCCAACTGAATGAGTTGCAGCATCAACGGCTGGCAAGTCCATCTGGGGAGGGGGCCAGTAGAAGATTTTTTTTTTTTTTTAAAGCTATATTTAATCTCTGTGCATGAAGATTCTGCCTGTGAGTCCCATAGTTATAGATGGGTCAAATCTGCTCTGGGAGAGACCTGTGCAGCTCTTGCGCCATGGTGGACTTCTCCACCAGGATCTAGTAGAGACTTCGCTTCCCCACGTGCACTCAGTTGATGTTTTGCCTTCCTGTTGCCTGTGGGTCCTGTTTGCTGGATTGCACTTAGTGGCAAGGCGGTCTTGAGAGTAGGCGGAGGAGTGTAGCTCTTTGGTCTCCAAACAAATGCATGTTCATGGGCTATGGCCATCTTGTTGCCAAGTGGTGGATTTGGCAGCATTAGGCTTACGGAGGACAGGCTGAGGGAGTTGGGCTTGTTCAGCCTGGAGAAAAGAAGGCTGCGGGGAGACCTGATTGCGGCCTTTCAGTACCTAAAGGGGGCCTATAGGAAAGATGGGGAAAATCTTTTTAGTAGGGCCAGCTGTGACAGGACAAGGGGTAATGGTTTTAAACTAAACCAGGGTGGGTTTAGACTAGATATAAGGAAGAAATTCTTTACACTGAGGGTGGTGAAACACTGGGAACAGGTTTGCCCAGAGAGGTGGTGGAGGCCCCATCCCTGGAAACATTCCAGGCCAGGTTGGATGGGGCTCTGAGCAACCTGATCTAGTTAGCAGTGTCCCTGCTCACTGCAGGGGGGTTGGACTAGATGACCTCTAGGGGTCCCTTCCAACCCAAAACATTCTATGATTCTATGATGATCTAACAGGTCTTTTCCACCCTTAAATGATTCTGTGATTCTATAATCTCTTTGGCCAGCAGATGGCAGCAGGGTTATTACTGCTGGTGCCTCTTCCAGGCTGAATACCTGACCTTCCTGTTTTTAAGGGAGGAATTAGTTGCCACATATTCAAGCTCTCCAGGAAAACTAGCGTTCCTTGGTTCTGATGTTGGGCATTTGGCAGTTATCTGTGTGTAGAAGTTGGTTTTCTAGGTAGGTAATACGTGCCCTGTTAGGCAGTGTTATTCCTGACAGCTGGCAGGTTGCTGCCATCCTCTCCCTGTGCTGCCATACATGGATGTCCTTGTGTGGAGAACCCAAGGAAGCGTCTGCTCTCTTATTCCTGAACTCATGTCTCTGGGCAGCGTTGTTCTTCCCCCATGCCCCATTAATTTAGCTCCTTTCTGTGAATGAGGAGTAGCTGGGATTGATTGAGAGCAGGCACGGCCAGGCTGCTCTGTCTCTGGAAGAGAAGCAGCAGTCCAGCCGTGAGGCCCTGCTATGCAAAAAGCTGGGGGGGGATTGCTGTTTGCCTCTGTGCCTGGTGCAGCCCCTTGACTTCCCTAGCTTTGCTTTTTGGGACCTTAGAGGCAGTCAAATCGCAGTGCCTCTGCGCCTGTTGGGCTGTTCTATCTCCCTGTGCTGCCTCTGCCCTGGATGCCGTGGTGAGTGTGGACAACGAGGTCCATCCTTCCTCTCCACAGGTGGCAGGGAGTTGGGGTGCTGCAGCGAGCTGAAGGGCAGGAGCAGTAGTGACGTTGCAGCCTGCTCCTTGGGCAGGCATTGCTCATGGGAACAGCGGGGAGACTCAATCCCCCCTCTTGGGTATTTGGCACGCTCAGGTGGCAGAGGGATGAGCTTCTGTCTGTCTTCCTCTCCTGAGCTTCTCTGCAGTTGTGCCTCCCAGCAGGTATTTAAGAGAAGTGGCCAAAGTGCTCACCTCTGCCTGTGCAGAGCCATGGCACCTTTTGTCCTTGGTGTAGCCAGCATCCTGCTGGCAGAGCTGAGTCCAAAACATCTCAACAGCCATGGTGCAGGTAACGTTCCCCTGGTTCACAGTTCCTGACTCTTCCCCTCCTCTATCTGCAGCAACACCTTACGAGTGACCCGCTCTGCAGCCCCCACCAGTCTGGATGGCTCAGCCACTGGGGGCCCTGCCCAGCTGGGGAAGAAGGGCAAGGACTTCGACTTCTCCCAGCTACCCATGAAGGTGGAATTCGTGGAGTGCAGTGCTCGGGGCAGCAAGGGAGAGGAGGGAGATGCTGACTTCGAAGGCCTTGAGAAATGGCTGGCCAAGATCGCCTGAACAGAAAAGAGCAGGGCTGGAGGGAGAGGCTGGAGGAGGTGGGATGCTTGGGGACTGGAAGGAAAAAGATGGTCTGAAGCGCTCAAATCTGATCTCGCTGTAGAAGAAACTTCAGCTGGAAACCAGCGTGGTATCTTCCCCTGCTGCTCGTGGGCTTGGGAGCAACATGACACAATTGCTGGTGTGATTTCCTCTGACTCTCCCCTCACACCGCAGCATTTTTATTCCTCTCCCCTCTTCCTTTCTCTTCCTCTGGGATGCTGACCCTTTGGATTTATGTGTTTCCTTAATCTGTAGGCTCTTCATTTGCAAATTAGGAAGGAGTGAACTGCCAGGTGACTTTCAGAGGTTGGAATCTGCATGTTGTCTTCTCCCTTGGCTTAGCATTGCAACCCTGTTGCCTCTCGGAGCTACTGATCTGACTGATTCTGACTTCTTTCCCCAGCCTCATGCTGCTTCGGAGCACTGTGCACATCATCTATGCTGCCCTGGCAAAGTGCGCAGGCTCTCTCCATTGGGCAGTTGTTGAAGAGAGTATAAAAAGCTGTTTACCTCTGTGTTTCCTACCTTGCTGATCTTCCAAGGCCTTGCAGTCCCATTTCTATGGGACTGGAACGGTCTGTTAAACACCCAAACCAGGCTGGCTGATGTGCCTTTGTCACTGTACACCACCTGTGTCCTTGGGTGATTTCCACTGTTGGACAGTTCTTGGGAGCTTTTCTTTTAATGCTTTAATGTCCTGAAAGCTTCTTTCACTCTGCTTCTCCTTCCCATGCTTCAGGCTCTTCTCCCACAGACATGTAGCCACGCTCTCCAAGTGGCAGAGTTGTAGTAGGGTCTTAGCTTGAAACTATGAGGCAGGCACGTTTTTAGATTCATACCTACGTTACGCATGAGATCGGGTGTGAGAAGCGTTTGCTGCGCGGTCGCCTGCCTGCCTCTTGTGTCAGCTCCTGTCACCTTGTGTCACCTGCCTCAGCTGCTCCTCTTGCAGGGACGGCTGAGGGGACACCGCCAGTCGCTGCAGCTATCGCAGTGGCTCGGCAGGCTGCTGGAGGCTCCAAAGGCTCCGATTCATGCTTTTCCAAAGGATGTTGCTCTCCTTGCCGTGCTCTGGCCAGGAGCATTGGTTATCCAAAGGGAGACCTTCCAGTAGCATTGGTGTCAGTCAGGTGGGAGACAAGACCCTGGTGCTGTGCTGGGAGCGCAAATTCCCCTTCCCAAACAGCCTTAAGACACCCTTGCCCTGCCCAGCGACTCAGTGTAGCTCGGCGCTCTGACCAGGTGCCGTTCCTGGGCAGCGCCTGTGTGAAGATGATTGCTCTTCAGGATACTGCACGGCAAATTGCAAGGTCCTGCAGCATTGAAAGTTTTCTTTTTGGTTCTGTTGTTTTCCCATTCGTTTTGGAGTAGGAGGGAGTGGCTGGCTCCTGGCATACCTCTTCTGTCCTTTGCAGGCTCCTTTCCTCTCTGGGTTGATGCTGCTTTCATCACTCAACTGATCTGTTGTCTTTTCCTTTCTGTCTGGGGCATCCTCGGCCTCCCTGTAGCATTGTAGAGTGTCAGTAGCATCGTGAAGAGCCAGACCAGTCTTCTGCAAAGACCTGGCTCGTGAGGGAGCTGGGCCTTGCGTTTCCAGTCTCGTGAGCCCAGTGACTCTTCTACAGTCCATGCAAGAGGTGGGGAGGGTTATATTTAGGAAGTATGTTATTTTTCCTGCAGCCAGAGCATTGTTGGAATCTGTTTGCCTTGCTTTGAATTCCCTGAGCTGGAGCTTCTTCCCAGGCCGCCCACTTTGAATCCGTCATGCTGGAGTGAGAATATTGCTGTTGCTTTGGGTGGTTTTTCTGCTTGCAAAGCCCTGTCTCCTTGAAAAGCAAAGGCCAGACACCACCCTCTGCTGGGTTAAGGTAGCATGAGGCCATAGTGGGTTTTAAGTTATTCTTATTAAAAATTTTTTTTTTTTTTTGCTTAAATGTTTGTTCTCAAGTCTTGTTTTAACCTTCATTGGCCTCTTCTCAGTGGTGTCGAATCCCCATGGACTGGGACTTTGCTTCTGCTCAACACGATGCTGGAGATCAACCTTCCTGCTTGGTGCCAGGTCTGTGTTGTCAAAAACCAGCGCCTCCCCCACACACAGGGCTTTTGGAGTTGTTTTTTTTTTTTT
>NW_009260497.1:1922185-1924424 GCF_000687185.1 Egretta garzetta | reverse complement strand
TAGTTTGAAAATTAGGGGCTTTGAAATCATTGAGAAAAAAAAAAAACACAAAACAACAAACCACTAACCAAAAAACTTAACAAAAAAGGCACTTTGCTCAAATGCACAGGAAAACTCTAGGCAGCTGCAGTGGTTGTCAGCACTTGCCCTGCTCTGTGGTGGAGGTGGCAACCTCTGGTTTTCCAGCGGGATGGGGAAACCTCAGCTCTCCTTGTCTGAGCTGGGGCGCCGCTTGTGCCAGAGGATGGAGCCTGCGTTGGGCTGCTGCAGAGCTGCCTCTGTTTTTTTGGGCTGCACTCCATGACTTGCCTGTTAAATATTTGGGGCTGTTTTTCCCCAGTGGCTGAGGGAAAAGGGCAGAACTGGAAACTGAATGTTTTGGTTTGGGTGTTTTATTTTTATTTTTTTTTTCCCCCAGTTAGCTTTGCACTTTGTTTTTTGCTCTTCTGTATAAATCTTGCTCCCAGCCCTGTGGCTTTGTGCTGGCTGGGCAAATTGCTCCTTGGGCTGCAGCTTGGCAGCTGGTGTGTTTAGATGGCTTTGGCAAGACAGCAGGATGTGATAAAACTCAGCCCCTTCTGCTCCAGCTGCCTGACCTGGAGCCGGTCACCCCGTTGCACTTACACGTCTGCAGGGATTGAGGCTTTTGCTGTACTTTAAGCTCTTTTGATCGATGTTTTTCGCCATGGGTTGTGCTTTGCCTGCAAATTGTTTCCCTGGAAGGGAAGGGAAGGGTGCTTTTGGAGGAGATCAACAAGCATGGTGAGATCCAGAAACCAAAGGGAAGTGGAGGAGAGATTGGTGAAAGGCAAAGAAGATCAAAACCAGCGTGATGCCTGAATGATGGCAACCCAGTGGTGGTGGTTTCCAGGGCTCCCAAAACCAGGTGATCGCAACTGTGACCTTTCCTGTGCCACCTTGAGGCCTTTGGGGCTAGAAGCCCTGGCCACCTTGATGCCTTTGGGGCCAGAAGCCCCGTCTGGGGCCACCTCGCACGCTTTTGCTGGCCAGCACCTCCTAAGGCTTTGCCCAGCTGTATGTTACCCCTGATGGGATGAAGGTGGAGAAGGCGGAGTTCAGGAACGTCGCACGGGTGTTAAAGGAAAACCTGTGAGGTGGAGGGGGAATTGGAACAGCATGGTCAGATCTCATTTTTGTAAAGACTTGCTGATGCGGAGCAAAGCCAAGGCAGCTCCCTCCCGTCCTCTTCCCTCCTCTCCTCCCCCTTTGCTCCCTCCGTGAGCATGGATGCAGCAGGGCTGTTGGTCAAGAGCACGGTGAAAAGAACAAGTCATGGCCTTGCACAGCGACTGGATGAGGACAGCAAAGGCTGAATACATTTACCCAAGAAAACTGCTCCCCTGCCGTCCCTCCCCATGCCTTAGCCTGCGATCCTGCTGAGGAGGGGATACAGCTGCAGTGCAAAGGAGGAGGGAGGTGTGGCTGTGACTGATCCAGGCTCATTGCCCATGGGCCCAGGAGCCCATCTGGGCTCAGCCCTGGCCCTTCGGTCCCTTCCTGAGCTGGGTTGTAAGTGTAGCTGTCCCCTGCTCAGCCATGGCCATGGCTGTGCCTGGCTGATCCTGACCCACCAACTGCCTTAGCCAGCACCCTCTGCGGCCTTGGCCCTGGGGCTGATCCTGGCCAGCAGCGTCTGCCATGGTCCTCTATGTCCTTCAGCAATGGTGGCAAATGTCCTACAGCAGCCTCCCTGCCTACCGGAGCTGTGGGAGAGATAGGACCTTTTCAGATCTGGTGTGTGCACGTCAAGCCCTTTGCTCTTGGCTTCACCTTTCAGCAGCGTCACTGTGTCCCTGGCCAGGCTCTTCATGAGCTTGTGAAGGAATCACCTGCTACAGGTGACAGCAGGCAGTCATCATCACACAGTGCATCCCCTGATTCCACCAGCTGACATTTCTGCCCATTCTGCCATGAAAGAACGGGGCCCAGATAGCACAGCGGGGCAGGGGAAACTCTTGCCAGAGTAGATCAGGGAGGCCCTGGAGCTGCTGCCCTCCCTTCAGATACACCACAGGGAGGGATACGTTCTGCACAACCCTGCCTACACTCCTCTGCCTGCCTCCTCATGCCCAAAGCCCCCTGGGCCCTGCCTACAGCCCCCGGGCCCTGCCTGCATCCTTCTGCCCACTGCCTGCAGCCCAAAACCCACAGCCATGTACATGCAACCCTCTGCCTGCACCCCACCCAGCCTGCAACCCCATGCGCGGTACTCCCTGCA
>NW_009260497.1:1920389-1922027 GCF_000687185.1 Egretta garzetta | reverse complement strand
GCCCCCTGCCTGCAGGGTGCTGAATTGTGCGGGCACCTTTTGGCATGGGGCTGCCTGCAGGGTGCAGGATGATTTAAGCAGGGTGCAGAGGACTGCAAGCAAGGTGCAGGATGGACTAAGCAGGCTGATGGAGGCAGGGTGCTGTGGGCTTGGGGTACCAGCAGGTTTCATAGAGCTGCAGGCAGGCACTGCTGCCCCCCCCGCCTTGGCCCATGGGCTGGCACAGGCTGCCCATTCCACACAGCCCCTCATCAGTGGGAGAGCCACAAGGGAGCACATGCCCCCCATCTGCCACCATCTCATCTGCCAGGGTGCGACCTGCTGGCACCCCCACCGCCTTTCAGGGGGGGGGGGGACACAGGGCAGCACTGCAGGGTTGGCAGCCGTCTCCCCTGCTCCTGTCCCAGCTGGGTGGGCACAACCCATCTGGAAACGCCACACCGGAGGGAGGACCATCGCCCACCGCAGGCACTTCTCCGGGTATGTGGGATGGGTATACGGGGGCTCCAACCCCCTTCTGCCTCCTGCTCCAGGTTGGGGAGGGCCTGCCCCCTCCCCAAACCAATGGGTGAGGCACCGCTGCAGAGCCTGGTCCCAGGACGGGGCTGGCATGGAGCATCCCTTTCCTGGAGCACAGCGGTGCCGTCGGTGCGGGAGAGGAGCTCAGAGCTGCTGAGGTGAAGTCGCTCCTTTAGAAGGAAAAACAAACCCAAAAAAGACAAAGTACTGGCAGTGGGTGCGGGGGGGGGTGCGGAGTCAGTCCTCAGGCTACACCAGTGCCGCTGCCTTCTCCTGCACATTGTACTCCTTACTCCTCTTCACCTTCCAGCTGATGAGGGCGAGGAGGATGGTGCCCACCACTTTGTAGCCCACCTGCAGCCCCAGGTATCTGTTGGGAGAAGAGCGAGGAGATGCCATGTTGGGAGGTGGCACCTCCAGCCGGCACCAGGCTGAGCTGGGGACCGTCCCTGTGGTCATCCTTGCCATGGGGGATGCACAGCAGGGTTACCTGTTGCGGAGGAAGTCGTTGTTGTAGTAGGCGCAGAACCGGCGCTGGGTGCACTGCTTCTGCCAGTAGATGCAGGAGGAGTCGATGAGGGCACCAAACATGGCTGGAGCTGGCAGCCAGGCTTTGGAGAAGAGAAGATGGAATCAGGCTGCCCACCCTGCCCTGCTTGTAGGCTTGGCCTGCTGTCCCCAAGGAGGTTCAGCACCTCCCGGGGCTCAAGCAAGCCTTTGAGCATCCTGCTGCCTTCCCCCAGCTTCGTTAGGAGATGTACACTCACCCAGCAGCCTCATTAGTAAGAACTGGACTCCAATGGCAAACGATTTCTCATCCTGGTTCACCACCCTGCAGGGGAGAATCCACGGGAGGTCAGAGCTGCCGCAGCAGCTGTGTGTTTGGCCAAGCATCTTGGCATAGAATCACAGGATCACAGAATCACTTTGGTTGGAAAAGACCTTTGAGATCATCGAGTCCAACCTTTAACCTAACCCTGCCATCCCACCACTAAACCGTGTCCCTAAGCACCTCATCTATCCTTCTTTTAAATACCTCCAGGGATGAGGACTCGACCACCTCCCTGGGCAGCCCATTCCAGAGCCTGACAACCCTTTCGGTGAAGAAGTTTTTCCTAA
>NW_009260497.1:1918257-1920297 GCF_000687185.1 Egretta garzetta | reverse complement strand
GCAACATCTTTCTTGTAGTGAGGGGCCCAAAACTGAACACAATATTCAAGGTGCGGCCTCACCAGCACCGAGTACAGGGGCACTATCACTTCCCTACTCCTACTGGTCACACTATTTCTGATACAGGCCAGGATGCCATTGGCCTTCTTGGCCACCTGGGCACACTGCTGGCTCATATTCAGCTGGCTGTCAACCAGTACCCCCAGGTCCTTTTCCACCAGGCAGCTTTCCGGCCACTCTTCCCCAAGCCTGTAGCGCTGCATGGGGTTGTTGTGACCAAAGTGCAGGACCTGGCCCTTGGCCTTGTTGAACCCCATACAGTTGGCCTCAGCCCATCGATCCAGCTTGTCCAGGTCTCTCTGCAGAGCCCTCCTCCCCTCAAGCAGATCAACACTGCCACCCAGTTTGGTGTCGTCTGCAAATTTACTGAGGGCATCTTGTTCAAGAGGCCCTGTTGATCCCAGCATGGGCAACCCGTCATCTCACACTTCCCTCAGTGCCTTGGGGCCCCCCACCCTGCCCATTGCTCACCGTAAAACCATCATGTAGAGGGGGTTGTGGGACAGGCAGGCTACCAGCGCAGCAAAGGAGATGAGGAATATGGCAGGAAGAAGCATGTGGGAGCAGCTGAGAGGGCAGGAGCCTGCCTTGGCAGAGGACAGCCCATTCCCAGCAGGGATCAGGGAACAGTTCTTGTAGATCTGTTGGAAACATTTGGAAAAAAACAAACATAAACCTCCCAAAGCCAAGAGCAGGGTTTTAGCGATGCACCAGACCACATCACTTTTTGCAGAAGGCTGACGAGAGCGTCAGCTCCGATTTTAAGGCACAGCCCATGGCACCCTGTGATGGGATGTGCTGCAGTCCCCATTTCTCCACCAGCCTCCCAGGGCATGACAGCAATTCTCCACTGCACCTTGTCCAGGACTTCAGGTCCTCTGGGAGACCTCCCTGCTCCCTCGCGTCCAAAAGGCTCCACCACATTACTGCATTTGGCAGGTTCCTACAGGATCACTGCAGCCCCCACCATCAGCAGCAAGCAGGGCGCATTCTGCTTTGCAAACCCCGCGTTTTACTCACCCCTTGCTTGGGAGCGGAAGAGTTAGCGGTGCTGTTTGTGCAGCCAGCGAAGCAGGGGGAGAGGTACTCCACGCCGTTTTCTCCACACACTGGGTGAAAGATGTGCTCAGAGCACTGGCACCCACTCGGCAGCTTAACCTGCTGCTGGGAACTCAATGTACTGCCAAAAAGGAGCAGGAAAAAAAATTTTAAAACTTAAGAAATAGGACAGGAGGAGGAAAAAGCCCTCTTACTAGTTAACCAGTTTCCCCATTCCTGTTTGCGCTGGGACGCTGCCAGCAGCAGGTTGACCTTCTGCCAGCCCCCCGGTCCCCTGCAGGTACCTCTGTGAGTGCACAGGGAACGTAGCAGTAATTATGTTATGTCTGCAAACAAGTACTCACATACTTACTTACCCTCCCCACCCCACCCCTGGCTGAAAACCCATCAGCCAAAAGCCCGGAGAAATGTAGCTGGGCTCCATCCAGAACTGCGCAAACAGCCGCGCCAACAGCCCAGGCTGGAAACACCGTTCAGACAGAAACTGGAAGTGGGCTCGTTTCCAAACAAGCCTGACGACAGCATGGAAGTCAAGAGGACAAACCAAATTATGTGTTCTGTCTTGCCTTACTACCTAAGGGTAGGTAGCTGCTGGAGCAGCACGGCCCGTCTCCTGCGGGAAGGTGGCATGAGGGACCTGCCCTTGGCCATGGTGGGATGGGGCTGCTCCACTGCCTGTGGGAAGGCGGCACCAGAGACCTGCCATGGTGGGATGGAGCAGAGCTCATGTTCACCCATCCACGTAGCCCACAGCTACCTGGGGATCCCAGCAAAAGGCACTGCTGCCATTGCAAGGGAGGAGCTTTCCGAAGGCACAGCCTCCTTTTCGATTCAAGTCCCTCCAGCAGCTCCCAAGATTTCTGTGCTGCATAGTGCTTAGATCAAGGAGCAGGCAGTAGCGTGGTGATGCCTCCTGCCTCT
>NW_009260497.1:1913490-1918247 GCF_000687185.1 Egretta garzetta | reverse complement strand
TCCTGAGGAATAAGGAGCTGGAAACAACCCAAGCACCCACATTACCTGGGTGGGTAGATCCCATAGATGTGCCCTGTGGAGCAGCCCATGAAGAAAATGGGCAGGCAGATGAGGATGGAGAAAACGAGCACCACCACAGCAAAACGGGGGATGGCCCGGAGGGAGAAGGCAAAACGTTTCATGATGATTCCTCCTAGGAGCATCCCGAGTGCTGCTGCTGGCAGGTTCACAGCTCCTGCAGAGGAATGAAGGCATTAGCTTGGGTACTGCCTGCTAAGCACCTCTCTGCTGGCAGGGTGTGTAGGTAGTGGCTTTGTGGACCAAAACCTAAGGCAGTCAGCACCTCTGAGACACCTCAGCCTCAGGAGTCTGGCTTAGAGATGCAAGATCAAGCTTGGTGTGTAATTGCTTGTTCTTGCCAACTTCTTTAAGCATCCAAGAGATCCAGACCAGCTTCACCCAGATGTTGGGGCTTGCACGTTTTCAATGTGAGGGGTTGCTGGCCCCCAAGAGTGGTCAAGTCCCTGAGAGGCTGCAAGACAGCCTGGCCTTCTGCAGCCATCTCAGGTCAGGAAAGTCATCAACCATCTCAAGGTGATCCCCTAGGCCTCATCTGAAAATGAGTTTCCAATGACTTTGTCCCATGAGATACAAAAGCCCGGGACCTACGGGCAGGTGGCTGCCTGCCGATGGATATTTTTCACCCTATGTCTGCTATCCTGCTGCCTGGCTGTGCTCACCTATGAGAAAGTTGGCGTATGAGGAGGAGGCACCGTACTGCTTCTCCAGGAACTTGTTGAGGAAGGTGGCGAGTCCCGCGATGACTGAGGAGAAGCTGCACTGGGCCAGCACCAGGAGGATGAAGAGGGGGTTGAGGAGCAGCCTGAGGAAGATCTTTGGGAATCCTACAGGGAAACAGCAGGAAAATATAGTTTGGCCATGCAATTAACTCTATCCCAGCCGGACCCAGGATGCTCACATCAGCATTTGTACTAGGAAAAAACCCACCCCTAGACTGCTCCCAGTGAGTTAACACAAGGGATGTCTAAGGCTGTGGGAAAATGGAAGGGGAGCCACCCTAATTTGGCCCAGCAGCTGTCAGGACGGCGACCAAAATGCCCTGAGATGGGAGGTGAAGGGCCAGCTCTGCCCACCACCCTCCCTCCCACGCATCCCGAACTCATGAGCCTCTGGAGTGCGTAGCGGCTGCGGGGCACTTCTTTTTTCTGGAGCAGGGGCCGTACCCTCGGGTGGTGCAAACGAACAGAGCCACCGGGGTTTTGGCAGAGCCCCGCTGGCTACGCACAGGAATGGTCCGGCTCCTGCAGCTGATGTGCATTTTCCTGGTGGGACATCACGTCCCTCCTGCCCAGCCAGGACAGCCTTTCAGACTCCAGGCTCCCCAGGAATAATTTATTTGGTCTCTAATTAGCCTTCCCCTTCTAGCAGAGAGTGCCACGGAGACCTAGAGTCATTCGTCAAAGCCCAATGAGACAGGGAAGAAGGAGCTGACAGCCGCAGGTTATGACTGCGGTGGATGGAGAGGGAAAGGGGGGGAGCAGGGCTCTAAGCTGGAAAGAAGTCATCATGGAGCTAAAAAAAAAAAGTCATTAAACCGATCTCTCTCATCAGTGACAATCCCTGCTCAAGCCAGTTTCAGCTACGCATAAACAAACTGGTGTAAGCAGCAGGGTGATGACGTTCTCAGAGCAGTGGCTGGTGGCGCCGGCAGCCTCATGCCCTCTCCCGGCGCCCTGGATTGAACCACCCAGCGAGCGTCTTCCAGCATGCTGGGGCCATTTAAGATCCTCAAACCAATTTTCAGAGATGATTCAGGCTCCACAGACCTCAAGAGGGCTGTCTTACAGCAAAAGGGAGGCTGTGTCTATCTTCCTGTGGTCCTTAGGGAACAACACACCACAGCCTGAGCTGGCCCTCGCATCTCCACACAATGTGGTAGAGAGGCCACCCCTGGAATGCTGGGTTCAGTGCTGGGCCCCTCACTCCCAGAAGGACATGGAGGGGCTGGAGCGTGACCAGAGAAGGGCAAGGAAGCTGGGGAGGGGTCTAAGGCGCGTGGGGAGCAGCGGGGGGAGCTGGAGGTGTTCAGCCTGGAGAAGAGGAGGCTGAGGGGAGCTCTTATTGCTCCCCACAACTGCCTGACAGGAAGGGGGAGCTGGGGGGTGTCGGGCTCTGCTCCCGAGGAACGGGCAATGAGATGAGGGGGAACGGGCAATGGGATGAGGGGAAACGGGCTCACGTTGTGCCAGGGCAGGTTTAGGTTGGACATTGGGAAAAATTCCTTCCCCAAAAGGGCTGTCAAGCACTGGAATGGGCTGCCCCGGGCAGGGGTCGAGTCCCCATCCCTGGGGGTATTTAAAAGCCGTGCAGAGGAGGTGCTTAGGGCCAGGGTTTAGTGGTGGGATGGCAGGGTTATGGGAACGGTTGGGCTTGATGAGCTTAAAGGGCTATTCCAACCCAAACGATTCCATGATTCTATGAATCTATGACTCAAAGCCTCCCAACAAACACCCTCAGCTTGAAAACGCCATCGAGGTGGTCTCCACCCACCCCACATGGTCCAACACCCCCCATCACCCTCGCCTTTAAGTGCCAGTCCTTTACTTTTTATAAACTCCAGCAGGGAGGTTTCTTCAGCCACCCCCTTCTCCATCTTCCTGAGCATGCCAGCTTCTGCGTTCAGGTCCTGGGGAGGGAGAGAAGAGCAGCCTGCGGTGAGAGGGGATACCCATGGGTGGCTGGCACCATCCCAGCACACAGTGGGGCTTGGGAGGAGCAGGGTCTGTCCCAGATGCCCATGACCCCCTGCCAAGCCTGACTGTTTTCTTGCCCTTCACAAGCAAAGGGGTGAATTATCTCAAAAATCACCGCAGCCCTTAAGCAGAGCTGCAACACAAAAGCTTGTCCTGCTGGGATTGGTTCTAAGAGCACAGAAAGCTTCCCTCCCCTGAACCCCGTCAAGGCACCTCTTTTAATTCCACAGAAAGTCTGAAAATGAAAGTTGGAGGCAGCTCAGCTGAAGTTCTGGTGAGTCCTCCAGCTATAATCGTGAAGTACGTTGGGTTTGGTTTTGACCTTTAAAGGATCGATCATCAAAGAATTTCAAAACAAAACAAAACTGGCTTTGAAACTAAACAAGTGGGGTTTGGCTTTGAAAACACTGAAATTAAATATCTTGATAGTTTTGCATCTTGTAAAATTTGTTTTAATGGGAAACTTGTCTCTTTTCTGCAATTTTTTCCTGAGGGAAAAGCGCATTTATCAAACCCCACTGCCCAGATTTATCCCAGCTTGAGGTTGCTCTGCTCCGAGCAGGGGCTGTCACTGATGATGATGGTGATGGGGATGATGATATCAGGGGAGCATCACCTTGCAGAGGGTGTTGCTGTGAGGAGTTAAGATACAGCCATCACCAGCAGAACCAGGCCAGGCACCCTAGGAAGGTCAAGTCCCCACAGACAGACCCCTACCAAGGAGGACCGCGTGCAGGAACCCCAAGAAGCCACCCAGCCATCACCCTGCCCCCAGGAAGGCGCAGATCTACCCAAAACCTTCCCAAGCAATGCTGTCAGTGTGGCTGTTGGGAAGGGCATGAGGTCTGGTTTTGGTCTGCTGAGCTCCAGCTAAGGGTGACGAAGTGAAGGGTCCGGTCCTTCATGTTTTAGAGGCACAGGGCTTGTTTTGGAAGACTTTTCACTTGTGAGAAGTAACCACAACTGAGAAGGATTGCTGGGTTCCCTTCCTCCCTCCCACCCCTCTCCTCTGGGGACAGGTATTCCCTCCCCGAGCGCAGCCCTGGTACCAAGATGTTCTGGCCCTACAGAGATTGCGGTCTCACCTCTCCTTTCAGCATGTACCGAGGGAAAAAGAAATAAGGAATGGATGTAAGCACCAAGCAGCCTGAGGAGATCAGCAGTCCCAGCCACCAGGCTCCAATCCACCGCTGGTCCCTCGGTGTCAGGGCCACTGTGGCTGCAAGACACGAGGACCCATTGTAAGAACTCTGCTCCTGCATGTCCATGCAAATATAGACTGATGGAGCACAAAGGGTCCACGTGGGCACAGTCCAAGGGTCTCTCCACTGGCATGGAAGAGCAAATGGATGAAGGTGGGAGTTCCCAAGGTGGTAGCAAGACCAGCCCTGGTTGTGTTTGATCTCCTTTCTCCTGGCCAGGATCCTACCCTGCCACTCCCCATCCAAACTGTGCCGAGCCTCCCAAATGACCGTAGGATGGATTTAGTCAGCACTGAAGTATGCTGATGGCACAGGTTCAACTCTTTCCCGCCAAGCCAGCCAGAAAGGCGGTGATTACAGGGGCCCGACTCCATCCTCCTCAGCCTGGGGCATATGGTGGGTCTGGACCGCACTGCCTGCCAGGGATGCTGAGCTGAGACAGGGACTGGGAAAGGGCACAGCCACTTTCCTGGAAAAAATTGCTCTCCCATTGTTCCAAGCTTGGTCACTCTCTGCTTGCAGAGACCAAGGGAAGGACCTGTACTGGCAGAAGAGTGCTGTTAATGAGCCTGGTTTCCGAGTGGATGAAACTCTGGGCGCCTTCTCCGGAAAAAGGAGGAGAAGGTGAGAGCCGCTCCGTCTCCAGTGCAGACATCCTTCAGCCGGGCCAAGCAATGCTCACGGCAGGTTGACAGATTGCTTGGCTTGGCACGTGGACCACATCTCCCCATCGCTGGGACATTGCGGCTGGGAAAGGAACCAGCAGCAGCCTCCGGGTGGG
>NW_009260497.1:1905690-1913434 GCF_000687185.1 Egretta garzetta | reverse complement strand
CCCCCGCTTCCCCAAACAGGACCACTCCACTCCAGAGCTTGGACGTCATCATGGAGCGACCAGGCAGAGGCTGCTAAATCCGTCTGCTACCGTGGGGAGCCAGCCAAGGCTTTTTGCTGTTTCCTGCCCCAGGTTCATTTATTATTCTTATCAAGCACCGGACAAAAATGTCAGGCGAGCTCTGATCTCTCTAAGGAAACACAGGAAAAGCCACATTAATGATGGAGCTGGGGAGAATTCTTTAGTGATTAAGTTACCAGGAATAATAAGCACACACCAAGGATACAGAAAATAAGTCCTGCAGTGGTGTTGGCTTGGTCCCTCATTCTGCAGGTGCTAGTGAAGGGTGGTGGGGAGGAGGATGAGTAGGCTCGAGCCTTCCTGTGTACCCATAGAGCAACGGTTGCCCTGTGGTTGTCTTCTCCACCCCTGGATGCCTGAGATGTCCCTGCTTCTCTCCACCACTGTGCCAGCATGGTGGCAGTGGGCAGACCCCAGAAATGACCACCAGTGCTTCAGTGCAGCACCATGGGTCAGACATTGAAATGTCCCTACTGCAGGGCTCTGCTTCAGTGGTGGCTTCAGGACCATCTGTAGCCTTCCTCACAGGGAGATGGAGTGGAGAAGTGGGCTGGGGGTGCTCTTCCAGGTCAGGTATTTCCAGGGGGAGTGGGTTTTGTGGATCATGGGACTGGAGGCTTCCACCATCTCAGAGTGACCTTCTGACTCACGGAAGGCTTTCAGGAGGACCATTGCTACTTGAGAAATACCCACCAATGTCAACTCTCCCGATATCCACGAAGAGGCGCAGCACCACGGATCCCAGCAAGTATCCAAAAGCAGGGCCAAACACGGCGATGGCGAAGAGGATGGCTGAAAAAAGGGAGCAGAGAGAGCCAGTGTGAGCAGGGAGCAGGGTCTTCGATGGGCTTGGTCTTCCCATGTGAGGTGGGAATGGTGTTACAAAGTGCAGAGGAGAGAAACCATCTTTATCAGGCAGCAGATGATAAGATCCCCATTGCTCAGATCATGAATGTGGTGTTTATCTAACAGGATTAGGAGGAGGGCAGGCAGCTGGCTGCAGAAAAAGTCCCTCTGCTGCAGTCAAGGCTCTGCCGATGTGCTAAAAGTTGTCAGCTACGGCATGAATATCATGATTTAAGGTGACAAAGCGGGGAACTCCAGCGAGCAGCAGGGTGGTGGCACCCTGGGCTCCCGCAGGTGATGGAGACCTTAATCTCCTGCAGGAGGACGAAGAAATGAAGCCATCTCAGTCCTTAGACCCAAGCAAAAACACTTGGTGCAAACTTCAGGGGAGGTGAAAGATGCTGAGGGCAAAAAATCCAGGTCACCCATGGTTCAGATGAACTATCCCGTTCAAAAATTAGATAACTTGGACCTAACCTGTAAGGTCAAAAAGTTCCCTTTTGGCTTCTTTGGAATGAAAGGAATCAAATTTCCTCCCTGAAAGAAACCTTTGCACAACCTTCTTCAGATGTTTGAAAGGAGCCATAAACCTTTTTCCCGCCAATCCAGCCAGAAAGGCGGTGATTACAGGGGCCCGACTCCATCCTCCTCAGCCTGGGGCATATGGTGGGTCTGGACCGCACTGCCTGCCAGGGATGCTGAGCTGAGACAGGGACTGGGAAAGGGCACAGCCACTTTCCTGGAAAAAATTGCTCTCCCATTGTTCCAAGCTTGGTCACTCTCTGCTTGCAGAGACCAAGGGAAGGACCTGTACTGGCAGAAGAGTGCTGTTAATGAGCCTGGTTTCCGAGTGGATGAAACTCTGGGCGCCTTCTCCGGAAAAAGGAGGAGAAGGTGAGAGCCGCTCCGTCTCCAGTGCAGACATCCTTCAGCCGTGCCTAGCAAAGCTGGGTGGGACCTCCCTGCCAGGGTGGGGCAGGAGAGGAGCCCACACCCCACCGAAACAATCACCCCGCTTCCCCAAACAGGACCACTCCACTCCAGAGCTTGGACGTCATCATGGAGCGACCAGGCAGAGGCTGCTAAATCCGTCTGCTGCCATGGGGAGCCAGCCAAGGCTTTTTGCTGTTTCCTGCCCCAGGTTCATTTATTATTCTTATCAAGCACCGGACAAAAATGTCAGGCGAGCTCTGATCTCTCTAAGGAAACACAGGAAAAGCCACATTAATGATGGAGCTGGGGAGAATTCTTTAGTGATTAAGTTACCAGGAATAATAAGCACACACCAAGGATACAGAAAATAAGTCCTGCAGTGGTGTTGGCTTGGTCCCTCATTCTGCAGGTGCTAGTGAAGGGTGGTGGGGAGGAGGATGAGTAGGCTCGAGCCTTCCTGTGTACCCATAGAGCAACGGTTGCCCTGTGGTTGTCTTCTCCACCCCTGGATGCCTGAGATGTCCCTGCTTCTCTCCACCACTGTGCCAGCATGGTGGCAGTGGGCAGACCCCAGAAATGACCACCAGTGCTTCAGTGCAGCACCATGGGTCAGACATTGAAATGTCCCTACTGCAGGGCTCTGCTTCAGTGGTGGCTTCAGGACCATCTGTAGCCTTCCTCACAGGGAGATGGAGTGGAGAAGTGGGCTGGGGGTGCTCTTCCAGGTCAGGTATTTCCAGGGGGAGTGGGTTTTGTGGATCATGGGACTGGAGGCTTCCACCATCTCAGAGTGACCTTCTGACTCACGGAAGGCTTTCAGGAGGACCATTGCTACTTGAGAAATACCCACCAATGTCAACTCTCCCGATATCCACGAAGAGGCGCAGCACCACGGATCCCAGCAAGTATCCAAAAGCAGGGCCAAACACGGCGATGGCGAAGAGGATGGCTGAAAAAAGGGAGCAGAGAGAGCCAGTGTGAGCAGGGAGCAGGGTCTTCGATGGGCTTGGTCTTCCCATGTGAGGTGGGAATGGTGTTACAAAGTGCAGAGGAGAGAAACCATCTTTATCAGGCAGCAGATGATAAGATCCCCATTGCTCAGATCATGAATGTGGTGTTTATCTAACAGGATTAGGAGGAGGGCAGGCAGCTGGCTGCAGAAAAAGTCCCTCTGCTGCAGTCAAGGCTCTGCCGATGTGCTAAAAGTTGTCAGCTACGGCATGAATATCATGATTTAAGGTGACAAAGCGGGGAACTCCAGCGAGCAGCAGGGTGGTGGCACCCTGGGCTCCCGCAGGTGATGGAGACCTTAATCTCCTGCAGGAGGACGAAGAAATGAAGCCATCTCAGTCCTTAGACCCAAGCAAAAACACTTGGTGCAAACTTCAGGGGAGGTGAAAGATGCTGAGGGCAAAAAATCCAGGTCACCCATGGTTCAGATGAACTATCCCGTTCAAAAATTAGATAACTTGGACCTAACCTGTAAGGTCAAAAAGTTCCCTTTTGGCTTCTTTGGAATGAAAGGAATCAAATTTCCTCCCTGAAAGAAACCTTTGCACAACCTTCTTCAGATGTTTGAAAGGAGCCAGTTTGCTTGAACCACGTTGACCATTTCTGTGCATTTTGCTGGTCTGGAGCCCTTGAGAGTACTGGGCCCGATCCCACCGCTATGCCTCAGCTGTGCACCTATTTTAAAAGCTTTTCTTTTCCAATCAGGCACGGCAGTGCTTTTGTTTCTACAACATAAACTTAAATATTGAAGGGCAAGATCTTTAGAGAAGGAGTGTTTAACCTCATGCATGGATGGTAGAGTTCCTTCTTATAGGAAGACGTTGAGACCTAAACCGAAACAAGACTCAAAGGGCGACGGTATTTACGTTGTATTGAGGCAATCCAGACTCATGGCAGCCATACCCCCTGATACAGACATTCCCATGGCCCCTAAAGTGACCACCTATATTATAAAGAACAAGCCAGCCCCGTTTTCCTTCATCCTCAGGACCTGCAGGCCTGGGAATCCAAAGGGCACTCAGAGGTCCTGGGAACAGTGGCCCCTCACCGCAGGCGGAACACAAGGATGCCCTGTCCCTCCTTTTGCCAGCCCAGACTGTATTTTTGCTGAGAGACGTGAGTACTACCGTCACGGAGACGTTCTGCAGAGCTCGTAGGTGGTGCAGCAGCACCTTTCCAGCAGGAGCCTGGAGCAAAGGACACCCGGGTGGGTCTGGAGACCCTGCCAAGCACTCCAGTACTTGTCCAAAACCTGTCCTTGGGATTCTAATTCCGAAGCCTTTCCTTCTCCTTTAGTGCTTACCTTATTTTGGAACATTCACTTTTTGACTCCCAAATCACCCTGATGCCTTTGGCTGCTTTACAAGACATTGTCTGGCACCAGGAGGAATCGGGTTTTTAAATAACTTACAGATGCAGCTCAAAGCTCACACAGGCAGGCCAGCACCAGGGTTTTGCCATTTACAGGGAAAAAAACCTGTGGTTTAACACAGAAGCCAGCACCTATCTCTTTGCAATCAAGATGTCCTCCTGAGCCTGGGCAGGTCCTGCTGGACAAGGACCGATTCCATGGCAAAAAAAAAGTCAATTTTGACGCCTTGATGCAAAACCTGTGTGAATTAGCTCCTGTAGGGCTGTCATACCATGATCACACAATGCTCAATAAGAGCAGGACATGGCTTCTGGGAAGGTTTCCTTACTCCTCTTCCCCACCCCATGGGTGGCATAAGACCTCGCAGACGCAAGGGAGAAGCCCCAGCTCATCCATCTCTTCTCCTTGCCCTGATTCTTTGGCTTTCCACACCATAAATATAACCCGACAGGGAACAGCCAACTGTCAAGTGGAGAGCCAGCCCAGCCTTTCGACAGGGGAGGATCTCATCTGAGTCCCACTGGCTGCTCAAGCCCTGTCCACAGGCTCCTTGATGAGTACCTCTACGTCTCGCCTCCCCATCAAACTGATATACGGCAAGGGTCCCACTTACCAACGTACAGCGGGGAATTGTTTGCTTCTGCAAAGTCATCTACATAGGATATCCCAAAGGGCTGGATGGGGACCGTCCCAATTCCAGCCAGCAGCTGAGCGATGACCATCATTGCCCATACGCTGTTGGCCTCCTTCTGGGGATCCTGGGTGGTGTTTGGGCACACAAACTTATTCTCTGCATAGCAGAGTTCAGCCCAGACCTGGCTTTTATTACCTGAGAGGGAGAAGAAGGAGCATTACAACACTGGGCATGTCCCCTGCCTCCCCCCCGCCACTAAATCCCTCAATACCAAGAATCTCCCAGATTCGCCAAGTAGGCACGCACTGTTGGATTTCTGGTGGATTGCTCATTTCATTTAGCTGTTCTCACCACCTTTCCCCTCCTTTGGGGTATCATACTGAGCAACCAACCCGATTTTTATCAAACTTTTAAAGGCAGGCTGATGGGAGAAGATGGAAGCAAATGAATTTCTCCTGGGAAGGGTCAGCCCTGCAGCCCAGCTCCAGGGAGCTGTGCTCGAGCCATCAGCAGAAAATAAAAATCTCTCCATCTAAGCTGCACCAACTGTGGACCCAGCCAATGGATAAAAACCTTCGGACAGACGCTGTCAAAGCCAGTGGAAAAGTCTAAATATTCATGGATGGAAAAAAATCCCTGGGTCTCATGCAAAATGAAGGTGTTACAGAGCAAACAGAGGAAGTCCTGTGGCTTTGATGCTGCTCTTCCCACTCTGCCCATTCTACTTTTATTATTTGCAATTAGTTTGACGTTCCTATCATGTCCTTCTTGTTAATGTAATAACCGTGGATTTTCTACGCTTCCGAGCAAATAGACATGAAACAAAAACAAGTATTCATCGGGTGGCTAGGGGTTCCCCTGCCATAGTGCGGCAGCATGTTCCTAATAGCAGGTCACCACGAAAATCTTTATACCAGTCTCTTTGAAGCCATGTTGTCTATAGGGTCTATGCTGCCAGACAGAAGGAGCCTTCTTTTCTAATGAAGGTTTTACCACAGCAGCCCCTCATGGCAGAACACTCTCGGTTTCATGAGGGCCAACCTAACCCACAGCTGGCTTTTTGTTATCAGTGGCCTTTGCTCCCTTGTGGTGCCCAGGCGGGAACAGGGAGTGATGCTCTCTGGGGAGACCTGGCTGCCCTCAGCAGGACATCCTGCCCCTGCATCTCTGCTGCCCTCATCCCTCAGGAGCAGTCCACCTCCTTCCAAAGCAAGGACCATACTTCTTCACACCATCCAGACAGGGGGAGGTCTTCATCCTGCTCCAGATGGCGATGGAAACTCCAACCAGGACTGGAGTATCTTCATGGGCTGTAAATACTGGGCAGAGACACGTACGGCTCCGGGCAGGCAGCAGGATGATACCTGCTCCTCCGACTTGTTTCCTTCACAGTAAGAGCAGCCCCTGTCCCTGACCAGTTCATAGCCTGACACACGAATTTAAGCTGTCAGAAAACTTGGCATCTCATGCCTGATCCGCTCTCCAAAACATCTGACTCGAAAAACATGGAGATATTCGAGGCTGCATAGCAGGGAGGCAGCAGAGCTGGTCTTCATACTTCTGCATGAGCACTGGCACACTCTGAGCCCTACGCCAGGCCATCATTTTTAATAATGTTTCATGGGAGCTGGGCTTGCAGATGAGCTGTGGTGGTGCCCGATTTCACAGAGATGATGTGGGAGAGCAAAGCCAGAGGATCTCTGCCCCTTTGCGGGGAGCAGAGGTTGTCAGACACCCGTGAGGAGCTCTGTCCTGCCTGGGGTTTGCAGCCTGCTGAGCTGCAGCAAAGTCAGGACCTAACTAAAGGGAGCAATCTGCCTAAGTTGCTCCACTAAACCATGTCCCTTTGCTTAGGAACATGGTTTAGTGGTGGGATGGCAGGGTTAGGGTAACGACTGGACTCGATGATCTTAAAGGTCTTTTCCAACCTAAACGATCCTGTGACTTTAAGGCCATCTGGCAGCTCTCCAGCACAGCCAAGGCTCCCTGAGCCCAGAGGATCAGGCTAGGATGCAGTGCACGGGGCTCACAGCCTTTCCAGGAGAAAGCATCTTCTAACTAGAGGTGGAAGGCTTTCCCTGGCTGGCACTGCTGCGACCGCTGCCACCCTCTTTGGTGGCATAGGTGTTGGGGGGAGCCACTTGGCACAGAGCTGGGGTGACTTTGGGTTTTCAGAGGTGGCAATCCCCAGGGAGGCTAAGCTTCATCAGCATCCCGAGGATTTAGGGGCTGAAGTCGCTTTGGGAAGACCAAAGCCAGCTTTGTGGCATGTGATGTGGGCTCTTCTGCGTACTGCATTCTGCAGGGAAACTGGAGCTGTCATCGTACATGCTAGCTTGTTCCCTAAGCCTGCCCAGTTAAACCAGTTAAACCTCCTTAGTATGGATCATAAGGCTTACTGGCTAGAGCAGGACAGGCCCTGGGGACAGGAGACCTTAACTCTGCTCTGTCACCCACAGCAGCAGGGAGACCACCTCATTTCTCATGCTGCCATACCTCTGTGACTCCCGTAAAGATAACCTTTTAGACTGGATATAAGGAAGAAATTCTTTACAATGAGGGTGGTGAAACCCTGGCACAGGTTGCCCAGAGAGGTGGTGGAGGCCCCATCCCTGGGAACATCCAAATCTGCTGCCCCATCAGCAGCTTGCTCTGCTCACTGCTGTTTTCACACCCACTCCCAGGCTGGAGTTTTTGTGCTGTCATTAATAACAGTTAATAACATCATTAGTCAGTAACACAGCTTTAGAGCTATTGCTGGGGCTCTTCTGATGCCACAGAAAGCAAACCTATTTCCAGGACACCCAGAAGCAGTTTGGAAGGACCCAGACCACCCATGCTGAAAGGAAACGCATGGCATTCTTAGA
>NW_009260497.1:1902449-1905679 GCF_000687185.1 Egretta garzetta | reverse complement strand
GATGGGTGGGTGCTGCCAGGAGAGAAGCATGTTAAACCCAACATATTAAGCTAGTTAAACAATTCGTTTTCAAGTATATTTTATAGTGGCCATGTGGAAGAACACGCTCTCTCACTGGATGTGGAGATTCCTTACAAATATTACTGGGGTGGCACATCCGTGGGAGGTGATGGCCATCTCAGGGGTCTTGGCCCTACAGCAAGCTCCCTGGGCACTGATGGGAGGGAGAGGGGTCTTGGCAGCCTGGTGCTGCTCCCTCTGGAGGCCTTCAGGAGCATCTACGGGGAATGTAGGTACTTCACCACGACCCGAGCACTTGGCACCTGAAACGGTGTCTTGAATGACATGCACGGAAATGGCGGAAGGGACACCACGTGAAATTACTGCACTCAGAAAGGGTTGCAAACCCGTACTGAAGTCAGGCTTAAAATAGCAAATCTCTGCCTTAGGTCTTCCCTTCCAACTGCTGCATTTAAGTTGTGCACATGCTGGATACGACCTCTCTTTTTGGGTAGGCATGGGTAACCCATCCCAGAGATGGATTTGTGCCAGGACAGCTGATGGCAATAAGGGTGATGGGACTTACCGGCACTAAGTGTGGTGTATTCGTAAGGGTCTGATAGGAAGTGGGGCAGGGTAACCAGGAACGCTCCCAGCGCCAGCAGCAGCCCCCCCACACCGATCACCCGCGGGCGGTGAACTCGGCTGCCAAAGTAGCTGACGAAGATGATGAGGACCACGTTGCCAATCTGGAAAGGGCACAGCGAAATGGGGAGAACATTGGAAGACGCCAGGGAGGAAGTCAAGACTCTATAACAGGTCCCCCAGGACCGTGTCTGGGTGGGTGGAGAGCTCCCTTATCAGGTGGTGTTCGATCCCCTCAAGAGCCCTTCACCCTGCACGTTCCCAGCAAGTCAGTGCTTCCTTCTCATCAAACTCCTTGGCTTCTGTTGCCTGTGTGCATCTCTTGCTGTCACAGACGGCTGGGGCATTTTCCAGCACCCACACGTGCCCCCTGCCCCATAGGACGTGCTGTAAACTAACAATTCTCCCAAACACAGCAAGAAATGAAGCATCTTGCCTCCATTCCCATGACTCCAAGCAGGCATGAGCCTACAAAGTCCAGCTCATTGCAAATGTTTGTGACTCTGGACATTTTCAACTGCAGATATGATGAGCTAAAAAAAAAAATTAAAATTAAAACATGCAGCTTAGTCATGCAAGGGGGCAAACACCATAAAATCACCATTACATGGGCTTTGTCAGCTTGGGACAAGCTAAACATTATTTTAACCTCAGCATGTATGGCTAAGAATACTTTCTATTTATGTTTACATGGGCTCCCTTGTTTGTCTCTCTGTGGTTTTTCTTCTTGGAATTGCCGCAGCTGCCGATGTGAAAAGATTGCGGTCCTGGACAAGCAAGAGGAGCTCACACAGAGCTGGAGTAAAGTGCAGAAATCCCTCTCACAAGGCAGCAAAATAAAGATATATCAGTTGTCTGAAAGTTGTTATTCTTCAACAGTATGGCCTATGTCCCGTTCCAATCCTTTTCACTTTATCTTCTTGCAGTAACAGACTGCTCTACGTGATGTTTGCTTTGGTCTTACTTTTTCCAGGCATTAAGTCTCATAAGTAGAAGCAATTTCTCCAGCAGATGAGGAGCACATGGGTTCGGTGTATCACCACTGTGGGTGGTGGGATACTCTGAAGGGCTTAATTATACCAGTTGAGGATTAACAACGTTACAACTGTCCATAACGGGTCTCTTTGCATGGTTTGGACCTAGCCACAATCAGTGGGAAATCCTTCATTGGTCTCAAAAGGCCCTGAACTGGTCTTTTTAATCTTGGACCTAGGTGCTGGTTGGGGTAAGACCTGGGCATTTAATTCCCCAAGGACCCAGGAGGATTCCCAGTGCTCAGCCTCTTGGTGGAGGATCCCATGTGAGAAGACCAGCTATATGCAAGGTGGGCTGCCACGAAGCACTTGGTGTCTTCAAAAGAAAGGCTCTCCCAGCAGGTCTTCTCCTATTTGACCTTGAAGAGCTACCAGAAAGGATAAAATTAATGACAATGTGAACTAGAAAACTTATTCCAGATCAGAAAGTGTCTGTGGGAAAATCCTTGGGCAGCTCAGCAATATGATGCCAGTGAAAGTCAGTCCTTTGCCACAGGGCCTTCAGGAGCTGGGACCACTGAAGAAGGGTGGTAGATCTTGCAGACACTGCTGGCCAAGGTCTCCTTTCAGAGAAAGCTGGGAATGGCTTGGGCCAGGGTCATTCCTAAAGCTGATGAGACACCTATGAAAACATACTTTTACTGGAACTTGCTCACAGAGCTGTTGCTGTGTGGGTCCTACTCATAATAAAATGCTCTTCTTCACAAAAGCTGGAAGAACTGTGACCAAAGGAGAAGAATCACATTGTGTGTGTCCCAGTCATGTCTCTGCTGGAGATGTATGGCATCCCAGGGTGGAGTTGTCTCCTCTGATGCAACCTGCTTTCTGCTGCTGCCCTCCAAGGCCACGTCCTCACCACCTAAACCTACCTTCAACCTCCCAGCATGTGGTACAGCAAGAGTGAATTGTGAAGAGGTGCCAAGTGTACAGCAACATCTGCTACATCCAGCACATGTAGGCATGGATGAGGAAGCGCTGAGTGTGAACAACCCTAAGACCCTATTTGGGGAAGGTCTCCCCGCATTCTAGCCACGCCTGGGGGCCCCCGCGCAAGCATCTCACCCAGTTACCTCATGCAAGCTGGAGATGAAACCTGAAGAAAGGCTGGAAAGCCCAAAGCGCTTCTCAATGGTGGTGAGGCTACTCTTGAAGTTGGCACTGTAGAGGAGCTGGGAGAGCTGGAGAAGCCCATGGCACAGCACAAACACCTGCGGGGAAAAAAAATATGTGCCAACTCAGTTAGTACCCTGCTGATGTGTAACTGCTGGAGACCATACACAAAACTGGGAGGAGTGGCTGATACGTCAGAAGGCTGTGCTGTCAGTCAACGGGACCTGGACAGGCTGGAGAGTTGGGCGGAGAGGAACATGATGAAATTCAACAAGGGCAAGTGTCGAGTGCTGCACCTGGGGGGGTGTAACCCCAGCACCAGTACAGGCTGGGGGCTGACCTGCTGGAAAGCAGCTCTGCTGAGAGGGACCTGGGAGTCCTGGTGGATGACAAGCTGACCATGAGCCAGCAGTGTGCCCTTGTTGCCAAGAAAGCCAATGG
>NW_009260497.1:1894822-1902183 GCF_000687185.1 Egretta garzetta | reverse complement strand
TCTCTAGAGATATTCAAAGCCCGCCTGGATGAAGTCCTGTGTAACATGTTCTAGGAGAACCTGCTTTAGCAGGGGGGTTGGACTAGATGATCTCCCGAGGTCCCTTCCAACCCTTGCGATCCTGTGATACCCTGTGTGAGGGATTTGAGAGTCATATGCACATGGACTCAAGTTGGCCAATACGGCTACGTCCCTGACATGCAACAGATCTACTTAAGGGCTCAGTCCTGCATCCCTAATTGATTTAGCTTTGCAAGATGAGCAGTGCAGCATTCAGAAGAGAGGGCAAGGAACTCTGCTTTTATCTGGGTTTGTCCAGCCTTTAGCAAAGGAGGCTCAGAGGGGATCTCATCACCATGTACCAGTACCTAAGGCATAGCTACAAGACAGATGGAGACTCCCTTTTCACAAGGAGTCCCATGGAGAGGATGAGGGGGAATGGACACTAGTTGCTCTTGGGGAGATTCTGACTGGACATGGGAGGGAAATTTTTCCCCATGAGAACAATCATCCATTGGAATAATCTCCCCAGGGGAGGGGTTGACTCCACCACATTGGACACTTTGAAGCTTTAGCTGGACAGGGTGCTGGGCCATCTTGTCTAGGCTGGGCTCTTGCCTAGGAAGGTTGGGCCAGATGACCCTTGAGGTCCCTTCCAGCCTAGGATTCTATGATTCTATGATCTTTTCTCTGCTTTGCCGTTATTAATACTCATTATTATTTGCACTGTGGCAACCCTTGTGCAGCTGTCAAGAGAAACCCTCCAACCCTAGGAGGACCTGTTGCACTGGGAATTGTACAATGACAAACCAACATGATGGGCTTGACTGTGCACAGACCTGGCAGGTGCTCCTGAGACCACGTTAGAGCCGCGCCGCAGTTGAGAGGGAGCCATGTTCGTTTAGGCGACCTGAGATCCAGTATTTCCAGTCAGCCCCTTGGATTCACCTGGCTGTAAAGCCAATTGCCAATTACCAGAACCTGCTCCAAGGGGTGTTGTAAGAAAGAATTGAAAAAGAGCTTTAAAAGCCCCAGGGGGAAAGGATGAAATGTGCACAACGCAGTCTCACTACTGGAAGACCTCTGTAGTACTCTAAAAACAGCATCTTCCCCACAAGCCAGGCTGTGAGCCGAGCCAGAAACCAAGCTGAATGGAAGCAGAGGAGGGAATACGGAGGGTTTACGGGGCAGGGCACAAGCATGGCCAAGAGAGCCTGGGTGGCCCAGGAGAGGAAAGCACGCTCAGCCTAGGATGCAATAGGCAGCTCACAAGTGTCTTTTGATCTATATTTAGTCAGAACAATTTTCCTTTATTTTTCTTGGAATGGAATGCGTCCACACGGTGCCAAAACTATTTTAAAATAATTAAAAAAAAAAAAAAAGGGGAAAGGTCTTTTTATTTAAATTCACAGGAAATCAAATATTTGCTGAATACCGGAAGCGTGTTTCACAAAGATAACAGTGGGAAGGCCAAGATGATGAATGGGAGATCAAAGGTATTTCAGGGCTGACAAATTCCTTGTGTCCTTGGCTAGGAGAGCAGCGATACTTGCTATTGGTATTTATTTGAAATGGCAGTAGCACCCAGAAGCCCTGACCCATTGTGTGAAAAAAAGAACCCCAACCAAACCCAGAAAATGAATGAAATTGTCGACCCAACATGGAGGATGTAAATGCTGTAGGTGGGTGGAGTGGCTTTTTGGGGGGCAGAGGAGGACGCAGAGCCCCGGGGATCTACCTGGGGCTGGTCAGGCAATTGCAAGAGAATTTGGGTAGGAGAAGAAGGGCAAGAAGATGGCTTCTTGGGAAGCTTCTCCTGGGAGGGATGATAGCACCAGCCAGAAGACAGGGCTGGGTATCTAAAAGCATAAGAGATGCTGCCAGACAGCGGGAGAGAATAGGACAGAGGTGAAGGGGAAGGAGAAAATGGAGCCCTGGTAGCGTGAGGGCAGGGTGTGAACAACCGGGAGACCACAGAAAAGTAGGAGAAAGCCAAAAAAAAGAGGGAAAAAGGGTCACAGGGACGAGCTGCCACCATGAACTCCCCAGCCCCATCTTGGAGGGGAGTCAACAGACAGGCTAACATCAGACAGGCATCTGTCACTGCAGTAGCCAAGCAGGAGAGGACAAAGTCCCAGGCTGGGACTTTGCCCCGACAAAAAGCCACAGAGCAATGATATGGGGTGTAACGTGGGAAACCCTCCCAGACAGGGAGAAAGCGGAAGTGAAACATCTGAAAGTAAACTCTTGAAGCAGAACGACCTCTATGCCCTTCAGCTATTAACGCCTACATTCAAAAAACCCGTCCCAGCACATGGTCCTGCGGGTGACAGCTGGATCCGCCTTCACTTTACCCAACCCTGACCTGGGATCACTGTGGAATTAGAATCTTGGGATTACAGAATGGTTTGGGTCAGAAGGGACCTTTAAAGGTCCAATCCAGTCCAACCCCCCTGGGGGGGACATCTTTCACCAGACCAGGTTGCTCAAAGCCCTGTCCAACCTGACCTTGAGCACTTCCAATGATGGGGCATCCACAACTTCTCTGGGCAGCCTTTTCCAGTGCCTCGCCACCCTCATCACCCTGGTCCAGCTGGGCTGGTCTGGAGCAGAAAAGTGACTCCTGTGAGGATCTTGTTGCAGAGAACATTAGTTTTTGTTCCTGCAGCTCTAGCCAGACCCTACTGAAGTCATTCAAGTAAGGAAGCACTGGCTAAACAGTAGAGGGCTGGGACCGCCTGAGATGCGGAACAGCTGGAGAGAGAGCTCTCCCGATGCAAGGCGTTAGCTGAAGAAGCCAAGCTGTTTACCAACGGGGAGGGAAGAGGGTGGATCGCTAGGGCTGAATTTAGTGCAGCAAACATCAGCCTGATCCCTGGGCAGATGAGGAGTGCTGGGGAGAGAGGGGATGCTGGCACGGAAGGAAGATGAGTTGGGAAGAAGGTAGAGGCACAGAGACCACGGGGAAGCAGCGCTGGCTGCACTTCAGGAGCAGGTGGAGGGCAGGAGATGGAAGAGACAAGCTGTGGTCAGGGAGGGCAGACAGGGAAAGGCAGAGCTGGCAGGAGATGGGCTGCGATGGGCTTGTCCGTGGGTGATAACCTGGGGGCGGAAGAAATGGGGCCGTGGGTCCCCAGATGCCTGGGAGCAAGCTGGGGCTGCCTGCTGTGAGGGAAGGCGAGGTGGGGGAAATGCAGCTGAAGAGTACTGGTGAGGGGAGAGAAAGACTTTGGGGTGCAACTGCTCCCCCCCTTGCCCACGAGCCCTTCCAATCCGGCTCCTGCGAGCAGGGTTTGCAGGAAAGGCAGAAGAGCAGGAAGGACACTAGGGGGACCCGATCCTGCCCAGCGCTGCTGCTGGCACTGAGACCACGCAGCAGCCTCAGCCCTTGGATGCGGAGAGCCCAGAGGGTGGGAGGGGAAGGGCAAAGGGGATTTTTTTTTTTTTCTTGGGAAGAAGCTGTCACCCAAAACTGTCGGAGCAAAGCAAAACAGCCATTACTGCAGGACCTGTGCAGCTGGAGCTCCGCTTTTCCAAGATGCACTGTGACTCTCCAGAGGCGAGAGATGTGCTTGGTTTAAGACCTCCCCTTGCATTCAGCAGGCTCAGTTCTAATTAAAATAACAATGCCCCAAACCTTGAAGGCTCTGAGTGCAAATAGCTGGGAGAGGGGCTTACTTGGATGGGCTCCCCAAAAGGAGCCTAGGCACCACCCAACCTTGGCACTGGCTGAGATGCTCCAGCAAACCTCTGAGGCTGGTGGCAATGGAGGGCAGCACTCTCCCGTGGTCCCTTGCAGGTCCTCACGGGTTTCTCACATTCCTGTCCCTCCTCCCCATGCATCCCCATCCCCACACATGAAACTGACCACCCACAACCCCATGGGTGGGTCCATGGAAAACCAGCACCGACCTGGTCCCTTCCAGCTGCAGAGAGCACCAGATGTGCTGCGGCTGGCCCCACACACCCACTGAGCAAACCCAGGAGGGGTCGGAGCTGCTTTCATCCACCTTCCGTAACACTTAACGAAGAAGGAGGTTATAAAGAGGAGCCAAACTCATCTGAAAGGAGGTTTTGCTGACGCAAATCAGGCGCAACGGCGGCGAAGGCGAAGGCACAGTGGGAGGTTAAGGAGTCGGGGACACTCCCATGAATACGAAGCCCTGACCCTCCAGAGCAGATGCTCCCATCACAGAGCCTGATGTATTTTTGGAGCTGCAGGCAAGCCGGCAATCATGGACAGCCAGGGAGCAGCGCGGACAGGCCAAAGGCGTGCACCCACATGTACCCGCACACAAAATCCCCTCTTAATCATCCCTATGTTTCCTTCGGAGTGCCTGAGCGATCCTGACTCCAGGCTGTTTATACAAGACACTTGACTCCTTTCCAAGGCACACTTCATTTAAAAGGGAAGCAAACGTCTGTGGGGGGGGAAGGTCCCTTGCAGGCACGCTGTTCTCCCCCACCCCAAGTTCGTGGAGGCTAGCACCTCCCCAGGCAACGCTCTTTCATAAGGAAGAGAAACCCACCCTGGTGTGGGGAGGAGAGGGGACTGGTCCCTCCACGGTCTGGACAACACTTCTCAGGTTCAAAGCAGAGAGCTGGCAGCTATTCAGTCAATCCCAACCCAGACCTCCTTCAGAGGAGATGCGTTCAACAAATACTCGACCTGGCGGATTGGTGCGGGCATTCCCCAGGCGTGAGCGTGCGGCAGCAAGGCTGAGATACTCTACTGGCACCAAGACGTCCCTGTGGGATGCCAGGTATGGCTACGGCGTCTGGTGCTCTCCTGGGAGACGTCTGAGATCGCACTTCAGCCCTGGCAACCACCTCTGAAAACGCATTTGGACCCTTTCTGCTTCCCTGAAGCTCACAGGGAATAAAATAAGGCTCTGGGAGGAGAAGGGGGGGGGAGGGGGGAGTCTCCCAGCCTCATGCTGAACCCATAAAGCAGACGAGGAGGAGGAGGGCAGAGCCAGGGGGCAAACCCATCCTTGAAGTAGGCGTTCTTGGGGTCCGAAGCTTTTGGGGTGAGAGGGAGGGGCTCGGTGATTGCGGGCAGGCAGCAGGTACTTACACTACCCTATGGCCCCATTTGGGGTCCGCTAAGCTGTGTTCCCTTATCACCTGCCTTGCTTTTTCCATATTGCTTATGTAAGGTAACGCACCATCACCAGCCTTAATAAACAGGTACAAGGAGACTGGACTTTAGAAAAGCCTATTACGAAAGGTGAACTGTTTCATAAGAGGTTTTTTTGGAGAGGCAGGGGGGGGGGAGCATCCCTTGGTCACCAAGGCAGTCAATAAAATGCTTAGCAAGTTGGTTTAAATAAGAAAACAAAAAAAACAAACATGAAGTGCTTGATAACCCCAGCATGCGTGCGTTGGGCATGGGTCAGAGTCAAGGCCAGGTAAAAAAAAATTCCAGTTTCTTTATTTCAGAGGGAACTGCCTCTTATGAAGGAGCCAGGAGACTCCTCCAGGATGGAGCCTGGCTCTGCTCTGCAGGGACCAGGGGTTTGGGAAGATGCTGCTACATGTGGCATGGCCACTGCCCCTTCTTCCCTGCCACCTGGAGGAGCGAGTTAAGGGTTAATTCCTTGCTCTGTTTCCACAGCTTCATGCTGGCACTCATTTGCACTCATGTCCAAAGGCATCTCTCACCTCATTTCTCAGGGCCTTTACCTCACCAGCCCTGCCTTGAGATAGAGAAGGTGGAAACACTGACAGTGCAGCTCACCCTGTGAGGAGAGAGTATTGGCAGCTCCTGGCTCCCCCATGCGCACACCGGTGCTAACCTCCGTGCCCAAGAGCCTTCCCAGGACGGGAAGAGCCAGGGCTTAATTCATTAGAGGGATGCAAGAGCTGCCTGGGGAGCTATAAAGATGAGCAGAGATCCTCGTGGAACCTAGCAAACTGCTACCAGCTGAGTGATGACCCCAAGGTAGGACACGGCCAAGAGTGGTCATTGCAGGAAGGTGCAAAATGAATCTGTCTGGAGTAAACACTGGGAAAGGAATAGGAGTAAGGATGCCCTGTTAGTTCTTTCCCCATGCACAGGACTATTAGAGTTGCATTTTGGGCTCTGGAGGGCCGAAACAAAATTGTTAGACCTTAGCGGAAAGTCATGGCCCAAAGGGGGAGACCTCAATTTGCCATCTCTGAAGGCTTCTTCCCCTTCATTCCTAAGCTTCCAAGGAGGAAAAAAAGAAAGGGGAGAGGGGGACTTAAGGAAGTAATAAGAATATCCCCCAAATTTTAATAGTCAGGGAGAAGACAAGCTGCTTATTTTAGAGCTTGTATATGATCAACACTCACTAGGCTAAGAGATCCTTCCGCAGTAGAATGGCTGAGATTGCTCACTCTGAAAGAAATACATCGGCTGGAAATGAAAAGTACGCAGACACGCGTGGGGGAATACATCCTGCTTTGGCATCTCGTTCCTACACACAGCTACCTAGATCAAAAAGCAGGGTGAAAGATGAAAGAAAAACAAAAAAAAGCAACGTTTCCCCAGAAGGAACCAAACACCCTGCCGCACAGCACGTCCCTTAGCACAAAACCTCAACCACAAAACCTGGAGCACAGTCCGATGGCACACATTAGGTCCTGAATTTTATTTCTACTGCAAAAAATAAACTAATAAAAAACCCTAAAATGATTAGAGATTGTCTGAAGCATACCGCCACCCAGGTTATCAGTGGCGATGACAACTGTCTGCTGCCAAGTAACCCACACTTTACAACCCCCAGTTTTCAAGTGCAAAGACAATGTTTGCTGGTTTTGCAACAAATGTACACATGGGATTTCCCTGAACCGTATCGCGGTGCCCTTGCAAGGGGCCTGCAAGCCCTGCTTTGCTCAGCTGCTGTAGAGGGAGCGCGCCAGGGGACATAAACCCATGTTCCTGCCTTGGTGTGCAGGTGAGCATTGCAGATGTCAGAAAGAAAGGAGGTTTTTGGCTGTGGGGGACTGCTGAGACCAGACCCTCAGTGTTGCGAGGGCTTGCTGCTTCCCAAACTGCTGCTGAGAAAATACTCCCACCTGCAAAAGATGATGCATCTCATTAGGCAGGGGACTGGAGCATCTCTCCTACGAGGAAAGGCTGAGGAAGCTGGGCTTGTTTAGCCTGGAGAAGAGAAGGCTGAGAGGGGATCTCATCAACACGTACAAATATCTGAAGGGTGGGTGTCACGAGGACAGAGCCAGACTCTTCCCAGTGGTGCCCAGCGACAGGACAAGGGGCAATGGGCACAAACTGAAGCATGAGAGGTTCCAGTTGAATGTGAGGAAGAACTTCTTGACTTGAAGGGTGACCGAGCCCTGGCAGAGGCTGGCCAGGGGGGCTGGGGGGCCTCCCT
>NW_009260497.1:1870470-1894502 GCF_000687185.1 Egretta garzetta | reverse complement strand
GCCGGAGCCCTGGCGGAGGCTGCCCAGGGGGCCTGTGGAGCCTCCATCTCTGGAGATATTCAACCCCTGCCTGGACGATGTCCTGTACACCCTGCTCTGGGTGAGGCTGCTTGAGCAGGGGGGTGGGACTGGGTGATCTCCAGAGGGCCCTGCCAAACCCTGACATTCTGGGATTCTGTGTGATTCTTCCTGAAATTGGACTGAGTGTGCAGGGAGGTTGTGTGGTTGGGTCTTTGCTCTCTCATTTTCCCCTGAAGGTCTGTTTTCTTTACAGTGCATCAGGATCCGATCGTGATTTCCTTGAAGGTAGCTTCAGCTCGGCTTTGTTTTCCCTGACCCACAAGCGAATGTAAACACTCCCCTCGCACGCCCGAGCCCTGGCCGTGTGCCTCCTGCTCCCTATCAGCGACACTCCTCACCCGTTTTGCTCATGATAATCTTATCTACACTGACCACTCCTTGGTTATGTTTGGGCACTGAACCACCTCGCCCCTCATAAAATTATCTTGTTTCATGTCTCCTAGACCTTGATCCCACTGAACTTTCCAACCCATTTTACCATCTGGCTCTTCCCCATCTTTTTCCTCATCCTGCTGCTGGTATTGCTTGGTACCTTTTGAAACCTGGTCCCACCAAAACCAGACCTAAACACAGGGTCGGATCCACCCAAACCCAACCTTTGCTTTCCAATGCCAGCACCATCACCATGAATGCTTGAAGACCCCAGTCATGTTGGGTCCTTCTCCCCATGCCACCCCACTTGTCCTAAGGTCCCTGCTTGCTTCTTTGCTACAAACACTCATCCTACTCGCCGTCGCTCCTTGCACGGTGCCCGGTATTGGAATATCCTTTGATTTTCTTGCTTAAACCTAAACAACAAGGACTTATCTCCGTTCAGTGCTTCCCTCTCCGAACATGCAGCCATGCTGTCCTCAGACCCATGACTTGATGAATCTCCCATTCTTGCCCACAGCTACACAAAGCAATCCATAATCTTTTCCAACAGGATACAAGAGCACAACTGTTACATCTCCAAACTTCTGCAATACACTCCTCTCAGCAAATTCCTTCAGTCCCTTTAAAGGAAGGGACAAAAAACTTGCCCCGATGCTGTTGGGGCCTCAGACCCCAAGGCAAATCTCCCATTCCTTCTGCAGAAGGCATTCAGCCTCCCCAGGGAGGCGTTGGCATACCCCCAGCGTCCTCACCCTGGGATGCTTTAAAGCCTTATCACACTCCGAGAGCCCACAGTCTCCTCCTGACCTTGCCGTCCCCACTCCTGCACTCTTCCGTACCATCCCTCTCCCTGCCCCAATACAGCACCTGATTTAAATTTTCCCCCAGACCCCCTCTGGCTGACCTAAGTGACAATAACTCTGTTACCCTCCTGTTTCATTTTTCCACACCAGGCAGTCCACAGGGCAAAAGCCTCCCGCTGCCTGCACTCCCAACCACTCCACACGGCTCCCCTGCGTTCTCCAGTTAACCAGCTTCCAGCTGAAACCAGCCCAACTCAGCTAACCAACAAGGTTTTTACAAAGCTCTCCTCCTTGCCATGTTTCTGGGGAGCCCGAAGGAGCAATTTGCTATCAATTAAAATAGCACAAACCCCCCAAAAGAGACAATAAAGGTGAAGAAGCCAAAACACCCGTGGCACGGCAAATAGATAATGCCTTTGAAATAATCCTTTTCAAGTGGACATCTGGAAGGGCAAGATGGGCATGGACATGATGACTGGAGACAGCAGTTAGGGCTCTGGACTGGGGGACACCAATGGGGTCCATGGCCATGCATGGGTATCAAAAAGACTAATGAACCACTTCTCCTCCACCTTCCAAACCTGTTCTGTTCCTTTAGGCTGTGAGGTCCTTGGTGTCCCCAGTGCCACCATCCTCCTGAAGGTTGCCTTCATCCCGCATTTGCCAAGCAGCACAACTGCAACCTCCCAAAATCCCAGTGCCAGTCAGCACAACCCTGGAAGCTTTGGTGAACTCTAAAGTAGGGGGGTGTCCTTGCTTATCTTCACCCATCTCCACCACTGCTGTGGGATTACCTAGATGCTCTAGGCTTCTCGCAGGGAGACAGTGCTCAGCAGCAACCTCCCAGTCCCCAAAACGGAAGGCCTTTTGCATTCTGCTTTCTCTCTTCAAGGCAATTCAGGACAAGCAGCCAGCTTCTAAAGGGGTTCAAGCAACTCTGCCGCATCTGGAGACCCCACCTGGAGCACTGCGTCCAGTTCTGGGCTCCCTGGTTCAAGAAGGGTGAGGAACTGCTGGAGAGAGTCCAGAGCAGGGCTACAAAGATGATGAGGGGACTGGAGCATCTCTCCTACGAGGAAAGGCTGAGGAAGCTGGGCTTGTTTAGCCTGGAGAAGAGAAGGCTGAGAGGGGATCTCATCAACACGTACAAATATCTGAAGGGTGGGTGTCACGAGGACAGAGCCAGACTCTTCCCAGTGGTGCCCAGCGACAGGACAAGGGGCAATGGGCACAAACTGAAGCAGGAGAGGTTCCAGTTGAATGTGAGGAAGAACTTCTTGACTTGAAGGGTGACCGAGCCCTGGACCAGGCTGCCCAGGGGGGCTGTGGAGTCTCCTTCTCTGGAGATATTCAACCGATGTCCTGTGCACCCTGCTCTGGGTGAGGCTGCTTGAGCAGGGGGGTGGGACTGGGTGATCTCTGGAGGGCCCTTCCAACCCCTGCCCTTCTGGGATTCTGGGATGTGGTGATCTGGGAGGGCACTCAAAAACATAAGCACAGTGATGAGGTTTATTCCAGCTATGGGACGTGGCGCAGACAGCAAACGTACTGTCGGCTGCGCCAGGAGGTGCCCTTAAATATCAGCGCAGACAGAGCCTTGGTGCTGTTTGGTGTAATTGCAGCTGCAGTCATTAATACCTACTTATACCAGGGAGCAACTTCCACGGCAGCAATAAGGGACAGAACTGTCACCAGCCACATTCCCTAGGGTACAGAGATCAGCTGTAAATGCCTGCCATGTGTCAAGAGCACGGATAGGAGCCAGCAGCCACATTCACAGGGCACTGCCTCCCCAAGTGCCCGCTTCCGTGACGCTCCTCCCACATCCCCCATGGCACCTCCATGCCACCCACCCCCAGATCTGCCATCCCCACCCCACTCCGCAAATCCCTTGCAGAACCATTAAAACTGCTGCTTTCCACCAGGACCTTGCCCTCTCTGATGCTCACCCCCCTGCACCATAGTGCTCCCGCACCTCCGAACATCAGCAGCAATGGGGCTGGTGCTGAAAAATACCCCAAGAGTGATGGGAACTGGGTGCAGGGAGGTGGTGGCCCCCATGGCAGCGAACACGGAGGAGCAGGACTGTTTGCACAGAAAAATAATTTGTTATTTTTGGCTCCAGCCTTGCAAAAGGCACTCTGAAAACGATCCTGGCATCTGAGCCCTGGGGAATAAATATGAGCTTGGCGATTAAGACTTGGAGCCTGTTACAGCTAGTGGATATTTTTATTTTTTTGTGTGTGTGTTGGAAATCCCACCCCCGTCAGAAGCTGTCGTCGCTTATAGGAGGACACTGCACCTAATTAATTTAAACCCCTTTGTAATATATTTTTAACACAAATGCCAGGGCACAGGAAGAGTGAACAGGTCAGGAAAGGGTGGGGGATGTTGTTGCCTGTCAATTTATATACATTTGCTCTTTAAACAAGAATTTTTCACCAGGGGATGGGTGTCCAGACTCCCCACCATCCCAGATGGTACCCACCACCCAGCCGATGACAACAAGTGTGCTTTGACAGAGCTCAAACTGTTCCTTAAGATGTTTGCATGGTGCCAGAGTTGGGCTGTGCTAAGTTGAGGGCTGGTTCCCCTTGATTTAGCAAAAACCTAGCAACTTTTTAAAACAAAAGCACTGCTTTTTCCTTAGCACAGCTGTATTTCCCCCAGCCAGGGCAGGCGGGAGGTGGGGATCCCTGGTGGCATCTCCCGCTCCTGGGGGCACCCTGCACATGGTCCCGCAGGTGGATGCCACGCCGGGTGCTGCAACACCACCTCTCCCTCCAAAACCACCTCCTAGCACCCTCCAGACAGGCTCAGTTGGGGGTGCTTGGCCTCTCTGGGGAGCTCCAGGCTCCTTGCTCATTTTGAAATGAAGACTTTGAGCCCCTCCAGCCGGCACCCAGGTGACCCGAGCTGGAGCTGATGGGTGCAGCTGGCCAGCCAGGTACCTCCTGGTGCAGCCAGAGCTCCTGCCGCCAGCAAAGTGACCCCCCCATGTCACCTACCCTCGGCCAAATGCCCCAACGAGGCCCCAGACACAGCCCCTGACCAATTGCCCTTGGGGGTAGGGGGTGCTGAGCACCCAGCCTGACTCCTGTGGCTGCCTCAAGGATGCAGAAAGAGATTAATGTTTGTTGGGGCTTTTTTTTTTTTTTTTTTTTTTTTGAACCCTGAAGTTTTACATCCTGAAAAAGGCATGGAGCTGGGCAACTTTTTCTCAGCTCCAGGATATATTTGCTAGCGTGCAGCTGGAGGGAACTGTATGTATTTCCAGGAAAGAGCAAGAACTGCGAGAAGGGCTCTGGTTTTGGGTGACATTACTCACCGCAAGCCACAGTTATTACTGGAGCAGCCTGGAGGGGGTTAGGGCCACCTTCTGCACCTCCACCAGAGGAGAGATCAGGCCACCGGTCCTCTCCAGACTCATGTCAGAGTAGCCCAGAAGCAGCCTCAAATTACCCACAGTAACCTCAAGCTCTTCCTCATGGAGCTCACAGCCAGAAAGGGCCATCAAGTCACCCGCTGGAATAGCCCAGCCTGGGAAGCAGGGACCTTCAGGGATGTGGGACCAGAAGATGTCACCTGTGATGATGCCCGAGCATGGGGAGCCCCCAGGAGAGGGAGCAGCTATTGGGAACAGTCCTGTGGTACCCTACAGCATCCCCACAGCACCCCGACAGAACCATGGGGACCCCATGATTTGGTGAAGTTTTCGCTGCCCAGAAATCAAACCCAAGCGAGCACAGCCCAGAGAGGAGTGGGCAGAGCCAATCCTTCACACAAGGTGAGGAAAGATGGGTGGCAAATAAAACCCAAACCCATCCCGGAGTGCAATGACAAACCCGTCCCCGCAGCAAACGCACACTCATATTCAGTAACGTTAGCGGGAAATCACACCCCAGCCTAGGGCACGACTAGCAGTACCAGCACGAGGGGGTCCTGGAAGCTGGTGGGGACCCTCTCACATACCCGAAGCCACTCTGCGCTGTTAGGAGCTGCTGTTCCCCAAAACTGCACCCGGCTGCTTCAGATGCCAATGTGAGGAGGTGCTGCCAAGCAAGGCACAAAAATCCCCCCCCACCCAGGGGAATCCTGGCTGATGCACGAGAATGCCCTGGGGACAGGAACCAGCACATGCAGCAGCCTCAGTGCCCATCCAAAAATGGGCCAAAATGTGCCGCACTGGGGAAAAACAACTAGGGTGAGGGGTGGTGTAAAAGCATGATGGGTGGCAGGGTTTAAAAGGTGAGAGGGGCCAGGGTGGCTGGTGTTTTCTCACGCTGGCAGCGAGGTCAAGAGCCTGAAGCTCGGGCAGGGATCAGCTTTAAGATGACAGCTCCCACCTTGCTAATCGAGGCCGGTGAGTAACCGAGCAACCAATGCCAGAAAAACCCACCTCAACCCACCGAAATTTTGCTTCTCTCACTCAAAACGCCCTGCCCGCCGTGGTTTTTTAAAGCAAATCAGCATTATTATTATTATTATAGGGGAGTGTTTTCTTTTCGCACCAGGATGTGGTTAATCATTCCCTAAGTGGCAGCACACCGTGTACCAGACACCGTGGGTAAGCTCCACAGCTTGCCGAGAGCTGCCCACGCCACTTCCACAGGGCCTGACACCTGCGCACCCTGCAGGGTTCCGCTCCAAAACCCACCCAAGTCCCCCCAGCCCTTCTTGCCCGCCGAGTGGGACGGACCCCAGCGGCGTCATCCAGGACTGCCCGGGGAGCTGACTTTCAAATTCTGCACCTTGGCAAACACCCTTCGTTTTACCGGGGGATTGTATGGGGGTTGTGGGGACCGGTGGGATGGGTTGGGGTGGCTCTCTGCGCAAGCATCCTCCTCCCTTCCTGCCGGGGAAGCATCGCATCCCTGCCACGGATCCAAGCTCCTTACCTTGATGTTGCAGAAGATACCCCGGGAGCAGGTGCTGGACCTTTTGGGGACGTCAACTGAGGATTTGCCGGCTTCGGGGTGGACTCCCATCATGGGGGCTTCCCAGGGAGCCCCGCCCTCCAAGCCTGTGAGTGAGGCAGGCAGCGTGAGCGCAAAGTTTTTATAAGTCGGCTCTCGGGAGCGATGATGAAACCCTTTCTCCTCCCTCTTTTGCTCCGTGCGCTGAGGGAAACTTTAAAGTCGCAGGAAGCCAACGCCAGCACACAGGGAGCAGGTGGGAGTGAGGGCTCACCGCAGCCCAGCCGGCATAGAAATGGGGACTGTGGTGGCACGAAGATGCTTGCCCACCCCCGGGGGGGACACCCAGCGCCCCAACCCACCACTTGTCCCTGCCGCAAATCCCCTCTGCTGCACTCCCGGCCGAGGCTGCGGGACATGGCTGGATGAGCCACCGGCACTGCAGCCCCCACAGATTGGGGTTTTAATCCAAGTCCCCCTAAAGGGGAGGCACCTTTCGGCAAACAGAGATTTGGCTCCCAGGTGGTGGGATGGGGGCAGGTGGGGGGGCCAGACAGAGAAATCCCTACCTGGGTTAAGGACTGACAGAGAAACCCCAACTTTTCCTGCTTTTCTCTTGTGGAAAAAACGGCGTTTGTGAGACTCCTGAGCCCCGGTTATTTGCTAGTACCTCTCCAGGGCTTTGTTTATGCAAAGCACTGATTTATTCTGCGGGCTCCTCACGGGGAGGAAATGTGTCAGAGGGAGAAGGACAGGTCGGTCCTGGCTGAGGGGCGGCCAGCTTCAAGCGCTCTGTCAAAATTATTGCTTTTCCCCTGCATTAAAGCGGGGGGGAGAGAGGCAAGGGGACCCCGTGGGAAACAGTGGAGCTCGCCTCGGGGTGCCCTGAGCCCAGAGAAAGCAAATCCCCACTCCCTGAATGTTTTTTGGCCACTGGAGGGCTGGCGGGTCCCTACTATGCCCCAGTAGGATGCCAAGGAGCCCAGTCCTGCTCAGCAGGCACCCACCAACACCCGTGGCCCTGCCCCGGCACCCGCCGTAGCCGCTCACCACGAGAGGGTGCATTGCACCCGTGGGAGAGGCTCCGTTGCACCCATGGGAGAGACTCCCGGGTGCTCCCCACCTTGCCTGCCAGAGGACCCCCAGGTCAGGATTTCAGGGGTCCAGCATCGCTCTGACCAGGTGCAGGGCTTGAAAGCAGTGTGAAAACCAGCGTGGCAAAGATAAAAAGATCTCCTTCTGTCCGTCAGCTTCCCAAATTCCTAACCCTGCCCCAGGAGCTCCGCTTGCAGGAACAGGCAGCTACCACCAGCCTGTTTTCCCATCTCTCTTTTTCTTCCACTCCCATCCCCAAATTTGCTAAATCCAGGGTCAGGACGTGCTGTGAAGAGACCCTTTTCCCCCATCAGAGTTAGCTGAGCCCTTTTATCCGCTGCTCAGTGGCAAGAGGCAGTGTTTCAGCCTCACCAACAGAAAAGCTCATTGCTCTGAGCATCTCCTCTGCTCCTCTCCCATCCTCCCCGTGAGCCCGACAGCCACTGAGCCAGTTTTTCAGGCACTGCCTGACCTGCTCGCTACTGGCCCTCTCTTTTCAGTTTATTCTGCAGAGACCCGTAATGCTCACTTTGTTATCACAACCACCTCCACGCAGCACCTGTTTCGGCCACCAACTTCAGCTTTTTCCATACCAGTTTGCCTCCGTGCAGCAAAACGCACCCAGGGAGGAGGCACGATGCTCAACAAGCCTGTCCCTGCCTGGCAGCAGGCAGAAACGTCCCTGCCCCTATGCTGTAGCCCATGGATGGGGTTGGAAACTCTGTGCCGGTGGGGTTAATAACCCCTGCAAGGGGAAGCAAAAGGCTGCAGCGAGTCAAAAGGGAATTGGGGATTGATAAACACCCCTGTGGGCTGGATGTCACTGCCCCACCGGGATGCAGGTCCTTGGGGGGAACCGACCAGGCGTCCTGGCTGGCCAAGGAAGGGACAGAGGCTGGGGCAGTTTCTGACATGCTCCGAACCAAAGGACCTGGGTCCCCAGGCATCCCAGGTCTGGAGCTATCCCCCAGCAAGCCCCCATTAGATCTGGTACAGGGAGGGATGCCCCACGTGGGGCTGATATGCTGGTGGGCAGGAAGAAATCACACTGGTAACCCATGCTGCCCTTGTATTTCTCCACCTGCAGCTCTTGCAATAGGTGCTCTGCACCCAGCTGTGAACCGATTTAACCAGGGACCTCCCTGCGGGGCTGCACGCCACATGGTGCCTTGCTCTACTCACCCACGAACAAGCTCCCAGTGACCATTTTTCCCCCCAAGCATCGCCCTAGCCTTGGCAGCTGACCTAAGCTGTAGTAAATAACACAATAAAAGCCAACAAATCTGAATTTAGAAGTTGTGATGGTTCCAGTTATTAAAGGCAGGAGCAATCTAAGGACGCATCCAGTATTTGGACACGGATTGATCTCTAGCTTTCTTCCACAGGCATTGCTTTTAAATTACCAACCTTAGACAACAGATTGCATAACAGGAGCGACAACTCGAGAGGCGTGCAAGAAAACAGGACTATCGCCTCTTTTTGAGGATTCTCTGCTGCGTTTTCATTCCCGTGGTGTTACAGCCTTGGCAAGGAACAGTTCGGCCTGCAGATGAGTGCACGGGAGGACCGTGATTTATGGCGGCGCTGACAAGGGGAGGAAAGTTTGCTTTCAAATTCTTCTCATCGTGCTTTATTAGGGCGATATGGTTGATGTTAAGTGCCTGGCAGGGAAGATCACGCATCAACAGGGTTTGGTTTGTTTTACACGGCTCCTGGGGCTGCATTTCTTTCCTGGCCTTCAAAATGAGTTCCTCCTCCAGGAGTCACGCTGTTCTGGCAAAGACGTCGGCTGGAAGGAGAAGACCTTGCTGCTGCTAACTGAGCAGTAACCAGTTACTTCAACCAGCAAAGCTGAATCAGGCCCGCAGCTCTCCACGTGCACCACCAGTTCATCCTCTTCCCCACCACCTCCCCTCATCCAAAACAAGCCACCAGTTGAAACCAGGCACGTTTCCCATGGGCAGACCAAGCTTACAGCGCTAGAGCCATGCAGGAACTGAGGCCAGTCCCTCTTTGCAGCTGGGACCCAACTGGGAAGACCTTCCTGGCCCCTGGGAAGACTCGTTACTAGATGAAGAGGCACCACAGTGCAGCATGGAAGATGATTTCCTGCCATGCTATGCATGCACAGGCCCTGCTATGTTTGAAGCTGGACCAGCTGATCCTTCTTAAAGGTTTTTCTTTCCCAGCAGCCTCCCTTATCAGTGATTCAGGACTGTGACTTGGACTTTTGCAGTCGGTATTTCATTTCACACAGACTTGCTTGAAGCACCATCCATGGTCTGGAGCCAGACAACCCTGGCCCCAAGGGAACAATGGGCCAAGGAACTGATTTCCCTATCTCAGAGCTGGCAAAATGTGAACTGTGTGGTCGGACATCCCAAGGAATCTGGTTCCTGCTAGGCCAGAAGTTATTTCCCCAGATCCAAAAGTGTGGATCCAGAAGACTCAGCTGCCTCCCAAACTCTTTGGTGGCTTTGTGCGATCCAGCAATAACAGAGAAGCCTGCAGCAAGCCTGGGTGCATCCCCCAGCCTGGGAAATCATAGAATCATTTAGGTTGGAAAAGACCTTTAAGATCAAGTCCAACTGTCCAACAAGCCACACGTGTGCCCACGTGTGTGTGTCCGTGTGTCCTCGTTCATGTCCATGTGCGCTGAATCAGGTGCAAAAGTAGAAGCTGGAGAAAGGACTGGACCTCAGGACCGCCTGGCTCAGCAGAAAGTGGGAGCGAGATGCGATCCAAGCAAACTTCTGGTCTATTCAGACATAGCAGTGATGGAAGATCCCACCACGGATGTCAGGCATGGGAGGAGACACAAGGACGGGCAGACACTGGACAGACACATCGTGTTGGGAAGACCTGGGGAGGCTCTGCAAGAGAGAGGAAGGTGCAAAAGCAGGGTCAGAGCCCCTCCTAAACTGAGCAGCCCTAGGTATTTTCCCCCAAGATGTGCTGGGTCTCCTGCTTTGTGGGTGGTGCGGTCGCAAGCAGCGTTAGGGAGGGAGTGAAAGGTGATCCCTGTATTTACTTGGGAACCTCGCACAGCTTAAAAACAAACTTCCTGGAGCCACGTGACCCCCAATTTACTTGCTTGCACACCAGTCCCAGGACAGCACAAGCCTCTGCAGAAGCAAACACGAAGCCCCCGGGGCTCCTGGAGGGTTTCAGACTTGCAAGTACAAACACTGCTCTGGGAATGCAGGTTAAAAACAACCACCCCCTCCCCGTGTTACCAGAGCCAGTCCCTGGGGCTGCAGACCAGCATGTCAAACCCATCCCCTGGAAATCCCGTTTATTCTCCGGTGGTGTGGCACAGCAGGGGGACAAGGACCAAAGGGGCCGGGGCGGGCAGCGTGCACCAGCAGTTCCTGCCAATGCCTGCTGTTGCAACAGAAATTACAGACCATGACAGGCTGGGTTTAATTTACCAGCAACGTACATTTGATATGGAGCAGAAATACTGGTCAGAGGGAGGAACACAGCCGTACCTGAAGAACAGGCTCGGCTGGCTCACAGCCTGACCTTCTTCCTGGGGGTAGTGAGTGGCGGGAAGGTGGGTTACCGGCACCTGAGGAGGTGATCCAGCACTCAGGGAGGGGGAACCACGGCCCCCACAGGGCAGAGACACCTACGGAGGAGCTTTTGGGACAAGCAACAGCTGAGCCCCAGTGCCGGATGCGACACCACTTACCCTCTGGCCAAGGCCACCGCCCACCCTGCAAGGAAGCCAGGCATGCCCAGAGATTGGGAGCGAGGTCAAGGTGGGATGGGCGAGCAGGTAGTTTATCCTGAAGATGATGGCAGAGGCGTGTGTCAGTGCTTAACCCTCCCCCGACCAGCTAACCCGAAGCAGAGGATATTTGCACTGGTGACTAATAATTACGTTAAGCAACTCGGTCGTGTTCTCCATCCCGTACGCAAAGCCAAGGCAGTCAAACCTTCAAGCAGGGCAGCGGCAGGAGCGAGGTGTCTTCTGGAGGAGCAGACAGGGAGGCAAGCTTTGCAGGGCTGCAATGGCACCACGAGGGCGACGGCACGGAGGCTGTGTTGGTGCGAAGAGCAGAGGGGAAGGCAGAAAGCTTCTCCGCTTCTTTAAGATGGCTATAGGTGAATGGAGTAGTGGAGGGAATGCTTTTAAATGAGCCCTGGTGGGGCTTCTCATCACGTTGCTTAAACAGCCACTTTCTTTTCCTCTGCCTTTTCTGTTTTAACTAAGCCTCGTTTGTAATTAGGCCACTCGAGTCTCACCATCAACCAAATCCCTGACGTCATGTACCAAAGGCTCTTCAGTTAAACTGGAGATGACCTGATGGGTGGATTATTTTCGTGCGTGCCCACTGGACCAGCCAATTCTCCTTTCTCCGTAACGCCTTTTCCACCTCTCCTTTCCCTGCAACAGCTTTTGGAGATGCAAGCCCCCCAGGTGTCACGTTCAGGGCCTTTGGCTCAGCATACTCTAGTGAAGAAACTCTGGAAAAAGGAGGAGGCGGGAAATTGGAATTAAGACTGATTATTGCACACCTTCCCATATAGCCATTTGCACGGCGTTTGCATGCACCACCAGAAACAAGAGCAATCGCAGGGATGGAAGATGACGTGAGGCACTCCATGCAACCTGGGTGCTGGGCATGCCAGGGGTCAGCACCCAGCAGGGCTGCACCAGTGAGGACCCTGCCACCCTTGCACCCTCCAGCCACTGCCATAAAGCCCTCCTGGCACTCCCCGAGTACAGCATTCAAAATAACCAGATGTTTGTAGTCAGGCCAGAGCCCTGGCCTTTGCTGCAGGATGTGTTCCGCAAACCCAGAACAAAGAGACAGTCCTTGCCTCGAAGGATTTGCAATCTAAAGCATCAGTATCCTGTAGTAAAAGCAATTAAATGAGGCAGACAAGGATCTGACTGTGCCATTCAATGTGGGATTGCGCTTCCTTGAGATTGCTTCAAGTCTAATTTAACTCTGCCCACTGCCAATAAACTTCAGTCAGTACATATTTCAGGATCACTGCCCCTAAGCAAGGCTTCTGCAGTCTACAAAGGTAGCGAGTCAAATATTTTTGTAAAATTCCTTAACCTTGATTCCTCCATGGAGACAGAGGACTTTTCCAGGCTCTCCCAAGCCTCTTTGCAGTGCAATTCTGTCGTTTCACACCAAAATGCCCGCACCCAGCAGCGCCAAAGCCTGCTGCCGCTCACAGGTATCTCATTAGACCCCCAGTAGCAGGTCTAGAGAGGTGCCACCCTAAGGGGCAAGGGGGAAGGTGTGCGACCAAATCAGACCTCGAGCAGCTCAGGGAGGCTCTTAAGCAGGAGGAGATCCCACACCCTGGGTGCTGGCACAGGGAAGGAGGCGGTGGCGATGTCTCAGCATTGCCCACCTTAATGACTGCTCTCCTTTGGGTGCAACCCAGGAACGCCGGCCCCTCCAGGCAAGGAGCTGGCGGGGGGGCTCGCATCGCAGCCTCCTCCCTCTGCTGCGAAGCTCTGGTAGGTGACACACAAGATACGTCACCACGAGCAAGGTGGCACCCTCTTATATTACTTGCTCCTGGGGATGAGTCCCTGCCCGCCAACAGAGAGGGGGTCGACACAGCTGCAGAGTCCCCACAAAAGCCCCACGAAGGGGCAAGAAGGGCTGAGACGGCCTTCATGGTTTCAGAGATGGTTTCATGCCCACAGCTGCCACGTCCCACTGGAGACCTTCACCCCCTTGAGGAGCTGATGCTCATTGGATACACCTCGTCGGGCAGACAAGGTGCTTAGGGCCAGGGTTTAGTGGTGGGATGGCAGGGTTAGGGGAACGGTTGAGCTTGGTGAGCTTAAAGGGCTTTTCCAACCTCAATGATTCCGTGATTCTATGATTCTATTTTATGATATACTGACATTTTACCTTAGAAATTATTTTATTTAGGTGTTGTGCCACCTCTAGAAGACCCCAGAGTCCTCTGGCAGCCACCATTCAAATAGAAATAATAATAATAAAATAATAATTAAGCAGACAAAAAGCTTTCATGAATATTACCCCATTACATAAAAGGAGCTAGTCCAGCAATCACGGCTGTGATTTGATCCCTCCTGAAGCTGTGGTAAGGACAGTGAAACCACAAAGCTCAAATGCCTGTCCGCTTCCCTCTGGAAAAAAGGTTGAATTCAATAAAAAGAGGATAAAAGAGTGAATTCAGCACGTCTCATTCCACAAGCCTGTACTCATCCCACGGCGAGTCCTGAAGCTCCGGGTGCCATTCGATATGAAATAAAAGTTATGTGTTTGCAATGAAAATGGTATTTTTATTATACTATATATTGACCGACTTAACGACGATGTCAACACGAGTGCCAAGGTTGCATAATCACCTAATTTTATTCTTTTTTTTCCAGCTACTTGGAAGTTTCATAAAAACTCCTTGTTTGGTTCTAAATCTTCCAAATTTCCCTGATACTGCAAGAGCGTGTGCGTGTGGTTTGGCTGTCACCCTGTAAGGGTCAACCCACGAAATAAAACAGCCTGAACTTCAGTAAGCAGCAACCCAAAAACAAACCAATAAAACCCGTTCTCCTCACACTGGATGCGAGGGAGAGGCGTCTGTGAGTAAGACGCTGAGATTTGGCAGACACCCACCCCTGCTGACACGGGTTTTGCAGAGCTCTACTGGAAATTGGTTTTGACAGAACTCTTTTTGTGTGCCCAAAGTAGTTCAGATCTCTTCGTTCCCCTCCTCCACCTCCTCCCAGAGAGGATTTCCCAAGACAGATGCTGCCACATGCTCTTACGTCCCCAAGCAAAATACCTTTGCGGGGTGCCTCTCCCCATGGGGGTCACCCCAGCATTGATATTTAGCAGCTAGAAGCCCAAAATTAAGGTGAAGGCTTGGCTGTACCTTGCTGCCGGCAGCCAGCCCTGGCTCCACCTTGGACTGCAGTCCGAGAAGAGAACCCGGGTGTCACCCAGGGCAGGATGGAAAGCTGCAATGTCCGTCCTGCAAAAAGCACTGGGAACTTTCTGTTTGGAGAAGCTGGAATAAACCCAGAAAGAATGTTTTTGATCACAACAAGATCCTCTCCTAACTCTGAATGCGTGGTAGGAAGGGCTGATTTTGAGCTGGTATCAGCGTTAGCCATTTCAAGTCAAAATCTATTTGTTTTCCTTGGAACAGGCGAGTCAAACTGGAACAATGGCTGGAACTGACATTTTGCAAGGGAAGATTTTGTTTCATCTTGAAAGGCTGAAGCACCTTGAAATATTTTCCAATGGAAATGACATTTTGTTTCTGCTGATGCACATGGGAATCATCCCATCACAGTTTCCATCCTCCTCTGGCCGCTCCCACTTCAGCAGCAGGGACCCAAGGAGACACCCCATGTGCATGGCGTGGACCAAGAGGGATGGAGAGCCATCCAACCATCGCGGCCAGGGGGATGGAGGGTGACGCAAGAAGTCACCATGGGCACAGCCCATGCAAACACCCTTTTTAATGGGGAGAACGGAGGAGCAAGACAAAAAACGAGACCCATTTTAGTCTGCATGAGCAAATTATGAGAGGAGTCCCAAGACCTTAAGGGAAGGCCAACAAATAAATAATTCCCCTGTAATCTAAGTGGGCTATGAGCAAGAGAAGAAAAAAAAAAAGGTAGTAAAATGTGACCAGAACTCTTAATTCATAAAATAGGTAACCAGCAGGCCCAGGAATAGTTTTTAAAGCTCTTGATTTCTACCTGATGGGAGGACGCTGCCTCTTTGTGTCTCCTCCCTGAGCACGGGAGCAAGCCCCCGAGAGAGCTGCGTCCAGGTGAAGAGATCCCACTTGAGTTATTGTGCGGGTAACCAGAGGAGCACTGGAAAGAACAGAAGTCAAAAATCCTGTCAGTTTTCCATAAAGAAGTGGGGGGAAACCAGTAAGAGATAACAATAATTCTAAAATCCGAGCCCTGCTTTGTTGAAGTCTCAGATTTCTCATACCTGGAGAGCTTGAGAAACCTCAAACCGCTCCCATCTCAAATCCGGACAAAAAGCCCTATTCTTGAAAAGCTCCATCAGCAGAGGGAAGTGTCAATCTCAGGTTGGCTGCAACATTTCCCTTTCACCATTTCAAAACATTTCCTTTCCATCAGGGCTTTTCCCGCGCTCTGGGATTAGCTCACATGCCTAAACAATCATTTCAGAGCAAAGCAATCTGCGCCGTTTCCTTTCAAAAACCAGCCGACGACTCAAACTTTTTTTTTTCCCACATTCTAAATGAATGTGAAGAGGTTTGGGTTTGAAACAAGATGTACCTTTTTTTTTTTTTTTTTTTTTTTTTTAATACAAGAGAAAAAAACAACTTTCACAGTCAAACAGGTTGGAAACAGGATCCTTTCTTCCCTGTTCTCCCTTCTTTTGTGAGGGCAAACCAAGGCATTCCCAAGCTGGGGAGATACTTGGGGTCTATTTGTAAGAGGTTCAAAACCAGCCCGTTCCCACAGCCAGGGCTTTCCTCCCTTTGGTGACCACTTCTCTCCACCCGGATGCTTAAAGCGAACACTGATGGCAGGATACAGTCCTTCGAGCATGGTGTGGCCCCACGGAGAGGAGATCCAAGCCAGGGTTTGCAGGAGCAGTGGGCCTGAGCCTTGGCATGCTCCTGTCCCCAGTGCACTCATGAAGAACCAGAGGTTTAAGGCACAGCAGGGTTTCTTTTCCCGCTTCCATTCTCCTTTTCGAACCACATGACAGAGGTTTTGGCCAGCATCTGAAGTTCTCAGTAGTCCCCAGAAGAAGCTGCCCCCGGTCTTCCCTGAAAACCATGCCGGTTGCGGTAAGTGCCGTCTCACTCTTACGCCCTTCCGCCAACAGCCTGATGAAGAAAAGGCCTTTGCTCCCCAACCCCGCGGTGGACCCGCCACTTCCACCGCGGCAGGGCTGGCAGGAGTGACTCACCCACCACATCTCTGGACCAAGTCCAGCAAACACAATCCTCAACCTCGTGTGTTGTGGCACTACCCAGCAAGCTCAGATTTAACGTCAATGGAGAAACCTGACTATTTATAGCTACGCCAAAAAGAGCAACGACCACCGATCGACTTACAAACGAGGAAGCAGAGCAGTGAAGAAATAAATACATCAGGTGAAGAGCTGTCAGCTCTGATGGCCCTCGCAGAGCGCCTTCACGCCTCACCACTGCTTGCTTCAGAGCTGCCCCATCAGATGGAGGATTGATTTCTCAGCCAGGTACGACTGGGCCACAGCTGCTTAACTTCACCCTAAAAACCGAGACAAATTTTTTTTTTTTTTTTTAAGGGAGAAATCAGTAAATTTTTCTGACGGCCGTGATGGACCACTCCTACCTGAAAGAACTCCTTTGGCCAAGACAGATACCATGCTCCTGATGGGGCTGAATTATCTCACCTTAGAAATTGGTTTGAATCAGGAACGTTGTGTTCCTAATCCGTATCCGACAGCTGTGGCTGAATGTTAGGTAAAGGACCTGCCATTAGGTGTGGAGCCCAGAGCAAAAGGCATGGCTGAGATCCCTCTAAGAGGAGCTGTACCGGTTGGCTGCACAGAGACCCCGCTCCAGCTCTCCGACATGCCAATGCAGAGCTGGAAGCTTGAGGAATCATAAGGGGAGGTATGCTCCAGTGTAAAATGGATGCCGTTGACAGTGGTCCACTAAAGATCACCCAAAGGCAAGCATTTCAAGAGTGCACTGACAGTTTAGGGCCTGTTTCCCCTCAGAAGTGGCATTTTAAATAGTTCCCCTGCACCCTGGGCCAAAGGAGAGGTATGGGAGATGCTGTTCGTTAGAGAAGCTCCCTTGAGCTCCTCACCTGAAGGGAGTACCATGCACCACCACTGTATGGCAGAGGTCAAGGCCTGCACAAGGTGGGTTTGGTCAACATTTAGGATTGCACAGTCCTTCTGCAGCTCCCTTCTTTCTTCAGATCTCCTCATGGAGCTAGCGTTAAGGAGGAGCAGCTTCACCTGGCAGGGCTGGTCAATGCCTGGTAAGGATGATGGTAATCTGGATGGACACCAATGCACTTTTTGGAGCCAGCTGCCGAGCCCTCCACAAACAGCCTTTGGGACGATGTCAGCAGGGACCATCAAGCCATCCCTTCTTGAGTGCTGTCCTCCCTTCAGTGACAAACCACTGAAGTCCTCATCCCACTTGGCCCAGACCCCCTCCTCCATGATGCCAGAGAGACGCCAGAGAGACACCAGAAGCCCCACACCTTCGTGCTCCCCACCAGCACCACAAAAGGAAAAGCTCTGACTCACACCAAGGGGCATGTTATCCTTGCAAGTTCATTAGTTTCAGTGAGGGATCGTTTCCTCAATGCCTGTTCCTGTTGTTTGACCCCTGGCTTCGCTTTTCTTTCTTTTGCAAGGACAGCCGTTGGCCCAGGTCACCCCAATAAGAAATGTCAAGCCAGTTCTGGGAACTGCTTCCTGAAACGCGTCTGTCTGTGTTATCTGTGTGCCGACATGCTTCTGAAAGAGCCTCTTGACTGGAAACGTTCAACTGGGAAGAGAAATGGGTCATCCCATCCCGCTCCCACCTCCTCCCTGCTCCTTTGGGGAACCACTGTGAGAAACAAAACCCCCTCCCTCATAGAGAGGATGACCGACAGCGGGACGGGGCTCTTCCGGCACAAGGTCTTCATCACGCGATGGCTCGTCTCACCACGGCACCAAATGTCGGACAAAACCTTTCCTCATGTGACATATTGTTCCTAATTTAAGACAGGACACAGTGAGACTGCAAAGACAAAAATAGCGGGTTAAAATTAGGTAGAATAGACTGAGAGGCACCATTGACACTTCCTCTTCCAGCGACAGCGTTCCACAGCCAGGAGGAAACAAACAAAACAGGAGAAGCCAAGCCAGCTGTAGGATGCAGTTGCTGAGAAGATAGCCAAGGGAAGAAGATATATGATGTCTGTCCCGTGGAGATTCTCGGGATGGTGACTGACTCATTGCTTACAGGCGGTATCTCCGGGTTTGAGCTTGGTCCCCTGCTAGACCAAGGGAGGCAAGGGCTGTAACACAGCTGGAATAGGTGGAGCCCAGCAACAATTCCTCTCTCGCATGACTCAGGCTGTAAGTCTACCTCCTCCCATCCCCAGAGGCCCTTGCATTTGGGGTCTTCCAGGGACCCAAGCTGCCCCCTTTGGCAGCTCCCGATGCCAACAGAAAGCCAAAAGCACCTGGAGACCCAGCTCCTTTGCCAGTCCCACCAGGAGATTTGCTTTCAGACACCAAAGTCGGCCTGGGCATGCACGAAGCAGCAATGGTGGGAGGGGAAGATGCCGCGAGGAATTAAGGCCAAGCCAGTCCCCCTCTGCTTCCACAAACAGCAGCACACAGCTCACTAGGCCCATCCAAGCAGTGGGAAGCAGGTTCCTAACTCGCCCAAATTAAGAAAAATTAACTCCTGCAGAGATTGCTGGCACTGACTGCTGGGGAGGGGGGCAGGGGGGAGCGCAAGCTCAGAATAAGGCCCCTGCTGACAGGGAAGGGGAGAGCATTTCTGGTCTGCAGAGCATCAGCCAGCCACTGCGTGCACAGCCCCAGCCCCCTGGTGCATGTGGGGCCACGGGGGTGAGCCCAGGGCCAGAACATGCAATGCTGTTGATAAATAGCAGTTTCTCTCCAGCCTCCATTGTCCCCCCACTGCCTGTCAAAGGCTATCACCCTTTGAAGAGCTGCAGGATGCGAAAGGACTGGCATCCAAAGCCTGAACCCGGCTGGGAGACAAAGCCTTTGATTAGGATTCAGTGCCCGGCCTCGGCACGGCTGCTGCCCCTCCAAGGGGTGGGGGATAGACCCAAGGACAGGCACAACCACCTGTCTACCGATTGACTTATCCCGTTGGCCAGGAAAACGCTCAGAGGAGACACCAAGGGTGCCATAGAAAGCTGGGGAGAAGTGGAAACCAGAGAAGCTTTAACAATTCACATCTGGAAAAAAGAGGGGGATGGTGACAGCCTGGTGCAAACACAACCTGTTGAGTAAGGGGGATACAGGCAGCAGGATCCCTGTGCTGCGGATGGTGCCATCCAGATGGACAAAGCGGCTGGGTTTGGTTTTCCTGCGCGCATGGGGCAGCGGTGTGCCCTGGTCCACCATGTAATGGACCAGAGAGACGGGGGTTTGGAAACATAACTGTTACATCGCCAATGCAAGAAACTGGGCAGCCCCCTCACAGGTCACCTACACAGGAGGTGGTGAAAGGGCAGGGGTTCAGGCTGTCTCCCCTTTCATATAATCCTTTAGATTGAAAAAGCCCTTTAAGCTCATCAAGCCCAACCATTCCCATAACCCTGCCATCCCACCACTAAACCCTGGCCCTAAGCACCTCCTCTGCACGGCTTTTAAATACCCCCAGGGATGGGGACTCGACCCCTGCCCTGGGAAGCCCCTTCCTGTACCTGACAGACCTTGTGGGGAAGGAATTTTTCCCAATGTCCAACCTAAACTTGCCCTGGCACAACTTGAGGACATTTCCCCTTGTCTTATCGCCTGTTCCCTGGGAGCAGAGCCTGACTGCCCCAACACCCCCAGCTCCCCCAGATGCTCCCCAGCAGCCTTGGCCTCCAGACCCCTCCCCAGCTTCCTTGCCCTTCTCTGGTCACGCTCCAGCCTCTCCATGTCCTTCTGGGAGTGAGGGGCCCAACCCTGAAACCCACAGTCAAGGGACGGCCCCACCAGTGCCCAGGACAGGGGCACGGTCACTGCCCTGCTCCTGCTGGCCACGCCAGTCCTGATACAAGCCAGGATGCTGGTGGCCCTCTTGGCCACCTGGGCACACTGATGGCTCATATTCAGCCGCCCGTTGACGAACACCCCCAGGTCTTTTTCCGCTGGGCAGCTTTCCAGCCCCTCTTCCCCCTCTTCCCCACACCTGTAGCATTGCGTGGGGTTGTTGTGACCCCAGTGCAGGACCTGGCCCTTGGCCCTGTTGAACCTCCCCCAACTGGCCTGGGCCTGTGGCTCCAGCCTGGCCAGGTCCCTCTGCAGAGCCCTCCTCCCCTCCAGCAGATTCACATTCCCGCCCAGCTCGGTGTCATCTGCAAACTGACTGAGGGTGCCCTCAATCCCCTTCCCCAGGTCAAGTTCATCACCTTGATAAAGATGTTAAACAGAGCTGGCCCCAGCACTGAGCCCTGGGGGACACTGCTTGTGACCGGCTGCCAGCTGGATTTAACTCCCTTTACCACAACTGTCTGGGCCCGGCCACGCAGCTGTTTTTTTTACCCAGCAAAGAGTGCACCTGTCCTAAGCCATGAGCCGTCAGCTTCTCCAGGAGAATGCAGAAATGAATGTCCTTCTTGCAGAGGACTTCTGCTCCCCAGGCAACGAGCCCATAGCCTTTCCCTGCCTCCTCCAGCTCGCACCCCTGGAGCCAGCCTCGTATCATTGCAGGCTTGGTTCAGCCAGGACATTTCACAAGAGAGCCTGGCAGCACCGAAACGGGAGAAATCATTCTGTAAACAGCCTGCTGCTTGCATCCCCAGCTGGAAGCTGGCCTGGGACTCCTCGTTCTGCCCTGCAGCCCTCCATCACCAGAGATAAGAAGCTAAGCCACTCGCTGAGCGCCAGCCAACATCATTCCCGGAGGGACCAGCCATGGGAAGCCTCATCTTCAGCACCCAAATCCCTCATGGAGGGCAGCGGGTTGCGCCCCTCATTGTGCCTGTGGTGAAGAGGGCACCTCCTGGGCACCAGCCATTTCTCCCACCTGCACCTACGTGGGTTGCTCCCCTCCAGGGGCTTGTGGCCACCTCCCCGAGCACTCCTGGGCCCAGCAGGGCTCTTCTGCAGAGAAAAGACAGCCTTGATGGGCACACGATGCTGGGCCGGGGTCATGCTGGAGCGTGGGCTGTTCCACCCATCTTTGGGACAGGCTGAAGATGTGCGTTTGGTGAGGCTACAACTTCCTGGGGTTGCTGTGGAGAGATTAAGGAGCATGCAGGATGCTGTGCGTTGATTGCCAGTTTGAGACCTTGCAAGCGCTGCTGGGTATCACACATGGAGAGCGCGGGCGTTAAGACCTGGAGTCTTCATGTGCCATTTGATTTACCGTACTCAGTATTTGTATGAGACAAGGTTCTTTTACAAGCAGTTTCTCATTCATCAGACAACAATGTACCCTGGCAAATCCAGCCCCTCTCCTGCTCCTGCCACACTGGCCAGGAGCACAAGGTATCTCTGATGGGTTCCTCATGCCAACATGTCCTTCTGCAGCGCAGAGTCCCTCTCCATGTACTAGACAATTGCTCACAGAAGCAGCATCTTCTTACAACACAGTAAACCGAACATATACGGGGTGAGAAATGGGGAAGAAGAGCTGTAGCTCATTATGGTAGAGCCTTCCCCACCACACAGTGCCAAGTCTCAGATGTTTCTCACCCACTTTCGCAACCGCAGGCAGCCTCACCTCTGCTGCTGCCACCTTCTCGGCTCAGCAAAGTGCCAGGATAGGGTCTTACTTTAAGCCTCCCCAGAGTAATTCCCCTTTTCCTCAAGTTGGGTGATGCTGGGATGTTTCCCACCTTCTCCCGCAGCCTGCAGAGTCCAAGAAGAAAGGTAAACAGGACGCTCATCAGGCTCAAACAGAGGGTGCATGCCCTTCATCAAAAAATATTTTGGAAAGACTGACTGGAATGCTGGTATGGTTTCCTCTGTTTGTCTGACTGGGGAATTTCCCCTTATCACTGACCAGGCTTGGACTGGGACCAGATGGCCATGCGCTGCCAGGCTGGTTAACAGATCTGGGGGCTGGGCTTTATCTTCTCCCACCAACACAGGCGTACAACAAGCACTCGTGAGCAGGGTGCTCCTTGGTAAGGATTCAGCACTTGGGACTGAAGTCAGTGACTGCAGTGGAGAGATACCCCAAACCAAGAGTGCGCCCAGGTAAAAGCAGGTCGAAAGAGAATCATTTCGCTCCCCCCCAGTTTAACTCCCCAATGAAATGGGAACATGCTGGGCTCCAGCGCAATGGAAAATTGTGGAAATGAGACCAAAAAAAGGGCAGAACTTCAGGAAACCAATGTGAGCACAATGTAATTTGGAATCAAGAGCTGTAGGTTCAAGGGGCGAGGATGGAGATGGAAAGCGATGACTGAGAAGTATATCAAGCGAGGACCGAGGATCTACCACCACAGTCATGTTTGCACCAGCTTGACCGTGCAGACAGCGTAACACCAGAGGGGAGACCCCCATCATCCCCCAACAGAACATCTGACGGCTTTCCATCAGGGGTTGGCCAGGCTGGGCATCTCCCACACCTACGTGCCACGGGGCTCCAGCACCTTCTGGTCTTGCCTCCCAGCGGTGGCCCCAGGCAGGAACATGACGCTGGACCCAGTCTGGCCCAATCCTGCCTGTATCCCACCCATCTGGTCCAACCCCAGGCAAGTGGAGAAGGTGCATGGGATGCACGAGGGCGTGCGCTCCTGGCGTAGAGATGGAGCGATAGTGATTGTCAAGGGGGTTTCAGGTAAGCGTTGTGCACTGGGCAGTTATGCCCGGCTGTTCAAAATACTAATTTCACATCCGGCTTCAGCTTTGCCTGCCAGAACAGTCAGACTTCATGATTCTAAAGGTCTTTTCCAACCTAAACGATTCTATGGTTCTATGATAACAGCAAACCTGCCAATGCCAGGCTGTTACCTGTGCTGGCGCTCATCACGCACTACGAGCCCATCGCCTCCCAACCTTCCTCTGCATACCAAGCCAGTCAGGGCCAGGAAGATGCCCAGGGATGCGATAAGAAATGGCTACATGCCATTAGCAGGGGAGGAGATGCAGACTCCCTTGCTGCTGCTCCTGGCTCACCTCCGCCACTGGTGGTAGCCCCGCCTGCCACAGGCCACTGCAGGAATCTGGCCCAGGAGATGACATCCTCGAAGGACCGGGGCAGCTGTGATGCTGCTGCCTCTGGGACCGGAAGCCAGCCCAGCATTATTTTCTTTGCTTTGGGATGGAAAATGAAAGCATCTCACAGAGACAAACCATTTTAAACCTGCTCCGGTCCCTCTTGCCAAGCCTGGAATTCACTGTGTAGCCCAGGGAGTCTGGTGGTCCCCTTCTTTTCCATGGTGGGTGGAAATGAGTGTGGTGTGAGCCGAATATTTTCCCTGCTTCACTGTTTTCAAGCCATTTCAGAAGCTAAGCGAGTTTCCAAACAGAGGGGGGTGGATTGGCATCACCTTAATGAAAACTAATTAAACATAATTATTTAGCCTGCTGAAAATATTTGTGCTCCCCCAGGAACACCCTGCAGTTGGCTATCAAAAGGCAGAACAAAAGTGTTTTTTCCAGAAGCAGATTTTCCCGGCTGTTACTCTGGTGGCTAAAGCTTCTCATCGAGGCTTTTCACACACCGTCTGCTTATAGATATCAGGGCGGCAGAGAGCCAGCACAACCAACCTGATCCTCAAATTTTTCAGGGTGGGGAACGGAGTTTTCATGGGCTTAGGAAATACGCAAGGAGGGTGGTTGAGCAAGGGGTAGAGCTTCATCCCCACTTTTTGTTTTCTTCCCCTGAAAGATGCTGGCTTTGGGGAAGTGGTGTTTTTAGAGTAAGTCAATTCCTCCCAAGACATATTCTCTGCTCCAACAACTTTGACTACATCAGTAAGTTTTAATCGGATGATCTCAGTTTACAGGGAAGGCCACTTCCCATAAGCACACGGACAGGGAGCTGCAAGCCCCTGGTTTGGAGAAACAGATGAGCACCAAGCAAAGCCGTTAGTTATTAGGAAGGTTCAGCCGCC
>NW_009260497.1:1844320-1870195 GCF_000687185.1 Egretta garzetta | reverse complement strand
AGTGAATCTGTGTTTATATACACAATTCTCCTCCTCCGCTATCCTGCAGTGGATCTGCTCCCAAGATGCTTGGGAGCAGACATGCAGCGTGTGACCGGTGCTCCAGGCAGCAAACAACAGGAAGATCCTCCTCACCTCCCTCTCCTTGGGATGCTTTTCCATCTCTTCCCTCCGGTCACCTGCTCAGTGTTGAGGAGCTGAATTATCCCCAAGCCCTTTGCAAGTCATGTAAAGGGATCTCTTGACAACCACTTCCCATGGTCCGGATGGGAAGGGCTAGCGTGGTGTGGTGGGGTTGGTGCTGGCAAGCCTGGCAGCTCTGGCAGAGGAGAGGGGAAGCCGCCCATGCACGCTCCAGGGCTGCCCAAAACAGAGGAAGCCATGAGCAGAAAGGCCGTGCTCTTTCCAGAGCTGAAATAATGTGGAAAACAGGAATTGCATGTGGCAGAACTGCTGGAGCGCACAGGCAGAGCGCAGCGGAGAGCAACCTGACCTCAGGCAGGCTTTGCCCAGCAAGACCCCAGGACCAGGGTGACCGGCAGCAGAGCTGAAACCCACGGATTCTCAGATCTCAGGCTTTTCACAGTCCACCTTCCATGGAAAACACACCACTTTTAAATCAAAAGAAGTGCAAATTTGCCACTGTTCCAATACCTGTGGCTGGTCTGGGGCAGGATCTGCTGCAGCCCCACCTTCTCCAGGGGTCTCCAGCTGCAACAGTCCCCTTCCCTCCAAGGCCACCTGCACCACATCCCACTGTCCTTGCAGCCACAGCCACCTCCTGCCCACCTGATCTCACCCCCAGGCTCAAACCCACCCTCTCTGGGCCACAGAAACCACTCAAACCATGGCCGATGCCCTGTGGTTTCCTCCTTGCCTGTTCTCAGCCCTGCACATGCAAAGCTTTGTCTTCCTCAACCCTCGCTTGGAGCGAAAAAAGCAAAGCGTGCCTGCAGGGGGAAGGAGCCAAGAAGCCTGGTGCATTGCCTCCTTCCCTCCTCCGGTTGCTCTCCCTAATTACAGATCCAAGGACTTCCAGCCACCCGAATTGTTGATATCTGCACTGGATGAGCTTTGGCAAGATTTTCACCCTGGCTTGCTTCTGACAAAGCCCTGTTAAAACTGGGTGAAAGTGAAAAAATAATCAGGTTTCTAAGACTGCTACAAAAACCAACAGCTTCCATCTGACAGTCAAAGGTTTTCAGTCCCTTCCCCAGACTGGCTGCTGTATCCTTGAAAGGCAAGGGAGCTCCTGAGGGAACAGCCAAGCCAACCCCCCCGGGGGTCTGTCCATCACCTCTGCCCACCACTGGGCTCTAAGCAGACCTTAAGCAAAACGGACATCTTATTCCCAATGGAGATCTGCCAAAGGCACCTGGTCAATCTGTGGGTCCTGGCCCCCATGGCCAAGTGAGTCACAGAATCCTAGGTTGGAAGGGACCTCAAGCATCATCTGGTCCAACCTTTCTAGGCAAGAGCCCAGCCTAGACAAGATGGCCCAGCACCCTGTCCAGCTAAAGCTTCAAAGTGTCCAACGTGGCAGAGTCAACCCCTCCCCTGGGGAGATTATTCCAATGGGTGACTGTTCTCATGGGGAAAAGTTTCCCTCTCATGTCCAATGGGAATCTTCCCAAGAACAGCCCTGGGAGCACCTTGGTGCTCTAGGCCCCCTCCAGCCTGCCCACAGCTTTTTTGTACAGCAGGGATCAGAACTGTATACAGGATTCCAGGGGTAGCCTGTCCAGTGCTGAGCAGAGTGGGATGACGACTCCTTTATCCCTGCTGGTGATGCCCTTGATGCCCCCCCAGCACCCTGTTGGCCTTCTTGGCCACAGCAGCACCCTGCTTACTCCTACTGAGCTTCCTGGCCACCAGGACCCCCAGGGCCCTTCCCACCGAGCTGCTCTCCAGCCAGGTGGGCATTTGTTAGCAGCTGACAAAGCAGAACATATTTTCCCACCACACCTCATCTGTTCAGAACAATCTCTCCTAAACAGGACTGGTTTTACAAACAGGGAGCCAGCTCCTCCCCGCACGCCCAGCACAGCATCCCCTCCCAAGCCACATGAACCAGGTCCTTGCTGCAGGTCCTCCATCAGAAGCACCAGCTGCAGAGCCACTGAGGCGGCTTCTTCCCAGGCAGGTGGGGCTTGGCCAGCCACCACATATTGCAAGGCCTGGCTGCTCGCCTGCCCTAGCAAGCACCCTCCCTGCTGGCATCCCAAATCCCACCCACTCTCAGCCAGACGCCCCCTGGCTCCGTGGGCCAGCGAAGCGATGGGAGCTCCGTTGCAAGCAGAGCTGAGGGCATCTGTGAGAGATTTGGGGCAGCCAGTGTTTCAAAGAGGGGGTTGGGACCACCTGTCCCTGGCCACCAGGGAGGTGGCATCTGCCACTGTGACTTGGAGGGAAAGCAAAATCCTGGTAAGACCCCACTACTCAACAGTGGATGTGATTAACCGTTGTCACCAGCAAGGGGAGGGCGAATTCTCCCTCCTGTGCGATCACCAAGCCAAGACTGGCAGCCCTCCTGGGGAAGGTGTAGGCTCAGCCTAAACCCAGGCCGGGAGGTGTTATGGAGAGGGAACAGTCCAGGACCCCCACCACCTCTGCAAACCTGGCTGCACCAGCAGCAACTTACCCCCTGCTGCATTCAAGGCAGGGTTTAAAAGACAAGATAAAAAGAAAAGCCGAAGCACCGATCCCGCTTCTGAATGGACAGCGGGGCTCACAGGGATTCAAGGGAAAACAGCACAAGCTCATGGAGTAAGAGGCGATCGCAGCAGCGTTGGAGCTGGGGAGAGAGCGGGTAAGAGCACCATGGCCCCTGGGCATCTGTGAAGGGAGCACCTTGGAAAGGAGCGTGGGACGTGGTGGGAGAGGCAGGAGGACCTGGGCTGATCACCTACAGTTCCCCTGTGGGTAACACAGAGGGTGCAGCCAGGAAAAGAGGTGCTACCTGTCATTGCCATGCCAAGATGAAGCACGCAAATACCATGAGCTCGGCCCTGAAGTCCAGGAAAAAGGAATGTAAAAAAACCCCAAAAGCCAAATGAACCGATCACTTGCGTGTTTTTGGGAACACCTATCTGATCCCATTCTCACCCTTCCCTCCTGCACCACGAGGCCAGCCGTGTCTTTTCAGTGCGATTGCTCCATTCCCCTACCAGCTTCCCCAACGCTTCAGGTGAATTCAAATCTTGGGAGTTGTAGATAAAAATCACAGCCTTACCAATACCAGCATCAGCAGAACAGCAAGCAACACCTTTTATTAATATTTCTGAACAAAACATCACCTCTCCTCTCCAGCCTTGTCTTGCTAAAGGTGTGCACATAACTTCCCATAAGTCCTCCCAGTTTAGCTCCTAGGGAAGCTTCTGGCACGCTTGTGGTAGTTTCTTCCAATTTGTTAATTACACCACAATATTCATCAAACTGCTCTCTGAAGGGTCACTGTCTCCAAAGCCTAGGCTGGGCAGCTGGAACGTGCCCTATGCGCAGCATTGTCACCCTGGCCGCAGCCCCAGAGCGGGCACAATGCCCTTGTCGGTTTGGAAACGGGTCCTCTGGGAACATCTGTTCTTCCTCCTACAACATGTCCAGGACTCATCCTGCTGGGCTACCCCACACCTTGTGTACCCACAAGAAGAATGCACCTGGAACCACCAACTTGCTGCTTGTTTGTGGGCAGGGAGCAAGAGACACAAACCCAGCCTCAGCAAACCATTTAACAAAAATCCAAGTATTAGTGAGAAAATACCATGTTTGCCACTGCCCCCTGGGGTGCCAGGTGACGCAGAGGGCTTGGGCAAGAAGATAATGTGATACACAAGAGGATGCCATGGGCTCATGCTGTCTTTTCTTAGGGCTATGAACTCACACGCTGTTTTTCTTAATGTCTCCCTGCTTTAAGAAAAGTGATCAGAGGAGGGGGTTTCTTTTGGCAATCAAGTGCAGTTTTTATGCCTATGAATCAAAACTTGAGCAGTACGGCCCAAACCATACCCTCCGGACCAGAATTTCAAGCAAGAGAAACTCCCCACATACTTCTGGATGCCTCATTTGTTGGGGGAGGGCTGAATCACGGTATTTGACTAATCCCACCAAGGAATCCAGCTTGCTCCAGAAAAAACTCGCCATGGCACAACCTCCGTTATTTCCCCTCCTCCAGACCACGGACTAGTCAATGTGTTTCCCCGGAGATCTGAAAACTCAAACGCTTTGCTGAAGCTCTTGCCTGGTGGATATCATCCAACTTTCAGTTTCCAATGCCTCAAAAATATGCGGTCAGGAAGAACACAAGACCAATGCCAGTGGTGCAAACATAATAAAAAGGCAACCAAAGCCAAGACATTAAGTTGCTCCAGTGGCTACTTAGAGGCTTTTGCACTCTCCTGGGGTGAGGGGCGAAAGAAAAGAAAACCATTTAGCTTTAGAAGTCAAAGCAGCAGATTTAGAGTCCTTTGACCCTCCTGGACATAAGCTTTCATGCACGGACCCGAAATGGCTTTCAGGGTTTCCCCTTCCTAGGTATGACCAACCCAGGTTGAGCTTCAGGACAGTTTCCACCAAGTTGCTTTCTAAGCCAGGAAAGGAAAAAAAAAAAAAAAAAATCCCTTCAAAGCTACTTATGGTAACTCCTGGCTTCCTCTTCTTTTGTCTCCTCACTCCCCAGTTAAATATTTTTCATTAAAAAAAAAAAAGCAAAGGACATTAAAGCCAGTCCTGCTGAGCAGCCAAGCCCAGGGAGTGGAGCAGCTTATGCCAAAGAGGTGGCTGCCACCAAGCAGCAGGGTGAGAGTCATTTCCCTTGCGGGAAGGGTTGACTGCATTGACCAAAGACCTCAAGCTGCTTGGGAGCACAAGTCCCGCAGCAGAGCGGACAGGATTTCCAGCTCGGAGAACAATTGCCATCAGGATGTGTTGTTAAGGTCACAAGTGGAAGCAGAAGCGCCAGCGGCTCAGCCTGGAAGCCGTGGTCTCCACGCCAAGGCTCCCCAGAGAGCCTTTTCCAGGCTCCAAAGCTAAGCCAGGCTTCGCAAGTCAGACACGTAGGAGCTGGACCTGGACCATTCGTGCAAGCAGCAACAGCGGATGCTCAGCCTTCCCCAGAGCAGCGGGCACAATGAGGATCACCCTTTACATCTGCCGACGCGTGGAGGAAGAATCAGTCTGCAGGAGGCCAGGGCGTTGCTCCCATAACTTACTTCTCCAGGAGAAAAGCAGCAGAGCTGAGGGTAAGTTGGCCAACGCCAAAAGTGACCTGGGCACGGTTTCCAGGGAGCATCCTGAAATGGTCCCTTGAGGCAGGACAGTGATGTCCCAGAGCTGGCCCAATCCGGACAGGGCTGAACAGCTTCTTTAATGATCTACAATAAAGGAAGGGACAAAACCGCACCTCTACCCTAAGCCTTGAGATGAGAAGGAAAGGGGAGCAGCAGTCACCCAGTGGTGGAGACAACACCCAGCAGCCAACGGCAGTGGTCTCAGCTGGCTGGAGGAGATAGGGGAGGTATCAGTAAGGCAGGTGAGGAGCTTATGGGGCACATACAGACCCTCAGCACGGGCAGGGAAGGGGATTTGAGCAGCGCTTCCCAGCAAGGGAATGTATAAGGTGACATTTTCCCCCCCAACACTTCCTTTCTTCTTCTTCTTCTCCTCCTCCTCCCCCTCCCCTCTCTCCCTGTATGGCTTCAGCACAATGTTTTTCTGCTAAGCCTGCAAGCAGGCATATGCGGAGACTTGCCTATTCCTCCCCAAAAAGCCCCCTGAGCCATGGGATTGACGTCAGCGCAGCACCAGCTGTCAAAGAATGGAGATTAAAGATCAGCAGACAGTGCCAAGCCACGCGAGTGTGTGTGCCTCCCCGGGCAGGTGAGCAACATTCCCTGCCGAGCAGGAACAAGCACATTGCATCAACCAGGCTGCCTGCACCTGGACACAAGACCTAACCTGATCCCTGGCGGGGTCGCCAAGTCGTGCCCAGGCAGACGATGGGACTCAGCGGTCCCCCCATGCACGCCCAGCGGGACCCCCCTGGGGTGAGGGCACCCTTGCCCTGCACAGGGCTGGGAAGAGGCAGAGCCTGGTGCTGGCTGCTCGTGGCTCGAGCTCACGTAAAAGGTTAGCCTGCGTGCCAAGAGATGCACGGTGCTGGGAACAGGCCCGGGGCGCGATCCCTCCCTGTTCTGCCCAGTGCAAGGACAGGGGTGATGACAAGCTGCCTCTTGCAGGAGTGCGGCTCAGCTCAAGCCAAGTCCTCGCTCCAGCCAGACCTCAAGAGGTTCAGCCCTGGGGGTCTGGACCAGAGCTTCTCCCCGGGCAGAGGCATGTCTGCAGGACCTGCAGTCCCAACCCGTGACAAGAGCCTGGGCAGCAGGGAAGGCGCAGGATGTGGCCGGGCTGGCATCGACTTTGGGGAGCAGCTTGGAGCCTTGAAAATGGGATGGGAGCTACTCCCAGTCACCATGTTTGACCATCCCACAGGTCCTGCTATGCACACTAACCCTCCTGTTCCCACCGCTGGCACAAAGAGCCCCGCTGCCGGCAGGGCTGCCTGGACCCGGCTTTTGCCAAAACACAGGCAGGAGAACCACAAACACAGGGGTCACCCAGCTCTGCCTTTGGTAACTCCCTTCCTCACCACTTGGCTCCCAGGCTGGGCTTGGGAGACCTTGGTGGCTGGGACAGAAGACAGGCAGAAACGCCCCCATAACCAAAGCTGAAGCCAAACTGGAGAGCAGAGCACTAGCCTTCCTCCCAACCTTAACTTCTCACCAACCAAGCAAACCCAGGAGGGCACCTGAGGTTAAACAAATACCATCTACAACGCCCAGAGATACGAACATGCAAGGATTTGACGGTTCCAGCATGAACTGCGAATCTTGCTGGGCTTGTGCCCTGCTTGCTGGGAAGATCTCCCAGCTTGGTGTGTCTGCAGCACAGGAGGTGCTCCTGCTCCAGCGGCAGGAGCCTGCCGACCAGCTGCGTCTTGCCAGGCGCACAAAGAAAGGACCTGGCTCACCCAGGTGAGATAGAAACCTGCCTGGGGACAGGAGGACAGCACAATTGTGGACATGGGACAGCCAGTGCCCACTGCCTGCCCCCTCCCTCTGCACCGGGCTGGGAACCTCCAGGAGAACCAGGCTGCCGCGTCTCCTTGCTTGCGCTGGGCTGGGCTCCTGTAACTCAAGCTACCCACGGGAACACCCTTTGATGAGGTCCTGCCACTAATGACTGTGACACTGTAGAGTGACGCAGGCTGGCCCACGCTTCCCCAAGGCGGGGCAGAGCCCATAGCAGCTCTCAGCTGGACCAAACCCCAGAGCATCCTTCCCCAAAGACCCCCAAGCTCTTCGGAAGCAGGACATGCCCTTCAAAAGCAGCAGCCCCGAACCCCACAGCGCCCTCGCCCCGGGGTTTACCGACGCCCACAGCTTGGAGGAGCCAGAAGTCGTTGGCTCGCTGCTCTCCACAAATTGACTCAGCTGATCTGTGGGTCTCAGAGGATGCACCGCTCTCCCAGGCTTGCCTACCGCAGCTCCAGGGACCAGGACAAGGCCGGAGAGATCAGGCTCCATCCAAACTGGCCACCTTTGCTGGATTCCCTGCCCTACAGCCCAGCTCAGCCAGGGTGGGCTTCAGGATGTCCACTGAGAGCAGAAGACAGGAGCTGCTCCAGGGGCAGCAGGCTTGGGAGGGACAGCGTTTTCTCATGGGCTCTGTTGACTTCTGCTCACCAAGGCCTTTCCCTGGTCTGGTGGGACTGGAGAGGCCCCTACCCTGCATGCTGCACCTTCTCACGCCCTTCAAGCCAAACCTCCTGGCACATTTTGCCCTTCACCCAACGTTATCACAGGGCCTAGCCCAGCACAGCCGGATGGGAGGGGAGCAGATGGCCTGCTCAAGTCCTTCCCATTTGTTCTCCCTTAAGACACTCTCAAAGGAAAACCCTTGAGGTCATTGTTCTATTTTCATCAAGCAAGGGCATCCAGCACAACTCATGTTAGGAGGGGCGGTGCTGAAGGCAACCACTCAAGAAGAAAGGGCTGACCAGAGAGGCTCAGATGGAACAAGCAACCCAGAGTCTGGACAACCACGACCACATCTGTCCATGGCTGATGAGACACTTCAAGTGCTTCACATCACCCCCACCAAGAAGAAAACAAAACAAAACAAAACCCCAAAAAAACCCTGAATTTGCACTCTTCAACCCATTCTGGCAGACCCTTCATGGAGAATCGTGCTTTGCAAGGGTCAACATTCAGCGGAGATGGTGCTGGAGCAACTCACATCCAGGTTGCCTTGCAAGGAGCTCTGCCGTGCACCCATAGGTCAGGCTGCCTTTGTCACCCCAACACACAGTGGCCTGTGGCACCTTGGCACACACAGGCAGGCACGTGGCCAAACCTCTGCCAACCCCAGTCTCCCACCATGGCCGTCACCACCCTCCCTGTGGAAAGGGCTCCAACGGGATTGTTTTACAGATCATTAGGATAGCAGTTGTGACACCATGGGGGTGTTTTTGTCCTGTCCTTCTCAGTCAAGACATTTCCAACCTATGCCACGAACGTCCCAAGGGCTTTGCTGAGACAACCAGCTTGAAGCATCCGTAGTCAACCCCAGCTTCTCTAACTGCCTGGTGCTGTGCTGTTCCTCTCCTGGGGCCTCAGTCCCACCACCATTACTGTGTCAGAACCAATCTGTCCCCATCAGGTCTTCCCCAGGAGGTGGGATGGCAACAAGGGTGGACAATGCCATGAGTCAACAGCCAGCACTGCAGTAGCATCACCAGGGCTGCCGGCCATCACCAAAGCCAGGGGTGGGGAGAGGACAACAGCAGAGGAGCGGAGCTGCTGACACAGATACAGCTGCCAGCTCCTCCTCCAGCCACAGAAGTGGTGCAATGGAGCAGCACGCATCTTCTGGGGTGCTGGTCCACCAGTAGCCAATGCCCACTGAGGAGCTGCACAGTAAGGACATCACTGTCAACAGCATGGCAAGACGTGCAGCTGCCAGAATTGGCCACAAGAAGTGAGAAAACTCAATGGAGCCATAAGTAGGGGCCCCCATAACAGGTATGTTAACAGCATAAAAAGATGTGGGACCACCAAGCCCGCTGACTGTGACACCTCTGGTGCGGGAAAGAGCAGCAGCTGCTACCAAAGGCTCAGGGCAAGATTTTTCAAAGGAAGACACAGCAAATGTGCCAACCCATCACCGAGGCAGAGCTGCAAGATCCACTGTGCCCACAGAGCCACTGTGCAAAGCCCTCCTGGCCGGGCTTTTGGTCATCGCAAGGTGCTCAGCACCCCAGGAGATCACCTTTCACTGTCACCACTGCAGCTGAGAGGGCTTTTTGTGCCCATGTGGCTCCCCGGATGGAAATCCCTCCCTATATAAAGCCAGGTGACCCATCCTGACACAGCCCTTCAGTAAACACCAGGCTCTGTCCCGGGGCGTGGTTCAGGCAGGTGGCAGGCAGCCACCAAACTCCGGTGCCACTCAGCTCTGGCGTTTGCTGCTCCCTAGCCCTCCCCACAGCTGCGGTGCGATCTCAGTTTTTCCCTGCTCCAACTCGGCGCTTCCCTTGTGTGTTCCCCGCTGGGTTTGCCTTCTTTAAAAAAAGATAAAAAATACATCTACAAGCGTTTTGTGCTCACCCAAGTTTTCCTCCATCTTCTAGGCTGAAGTTTTCCTGCTGGTCCCAGGAGGTGGACCCGTTTCAAGCTCTGGTCAGTACTTAGCACTGCTACCTCTTCCGAAGCAGCTATGCAGAGCCCAAGCCTTCACTGGGCACTCCTCTTCCAAGGGCACAGCTTTCCAGGTAAAAGCTTAAGCCAACTCAGGGCAGGGGGGAGAAGGGATAAATAAAATCAGCATTTCCACTAAATGGTACAGACAGGGATGAAGGAAAGAGGAAGAAATAGTTTGTTTTCACCCAGGAGTTGCGCAACAGACTGATGTCCTCTGTGTGGTTGTAGAAACCCCAAGTGCACAGCAAAGTCTCCACACTGCTGAGCTCGAGCGATGCTTATCTTTGTCAGCAAATAAAAGAAACGGTTGCCAAACAATTCTAACGGGGAGGATGTTCTCCAGCTCTCCCTTACCCTTGAGCGCAGATTGAAACCATCCCGCGCACGCGAGCCCCATCTCCCTCCCACGGGGAGGGCCACTCAGCCCCCATCTCGCGTGCTACCTACCTCCCCAGGATCACGCTGCCGTGACGCATCAGGGACGTTCCCGTGGCCAGCGATGCCGTCAATGTCTGCCAGCTCTTTCTAGCAGAGATCTGACTGTTCTCAGTGCTTCTGGGCAGGAGCATCTCTCTGCCAGAGGGAAAACTGATGACCTCTCTATGCGGCAGGGGCTGTTGGGCAGCTTGGAGACATGCTGGGAGGGTGCCACGTTTCCCGAGCTCCCTGCAGAGCAGGGACTGCCGCGCCGGCTCCCCGCAGACTGTCCCCACCATCCCCTCCTCTCTGGCGGAGATTTCTCAGGTTACGTTTGCAGCGTAGGGGACTGCACGCAGCTCTCAGCCCGCCACAAAGAGATGTGCAAGATGGTCCAGGGCCTGATATACAGAAGGTGCTGCTGCATTGTTACCGTTCTAGTCCTAATGGAGTGGTCCTGGACACAGCAGCAGTGACAGGACACTCAGTGCTGTGCTGGAAGCCCGGGGGACATTAAGGAAGCAAAGCCAGGGCACATCTGGGGGCTCCCACACCTCTGCTGGGACACTAAGAGAGGGTAGTGTAAGCCAAGCTTTGCTCCTGGTCATGACAGTCCGGGGAGCACAGAAATCAGGTGCCTTCAGCCTTGCAAGCTCTTGTGTCCCCACGTCGCCCTCCTGCTGGCTGTTACCTCAGATGCTGGCACAGCAGTGGTGCTTTGTTTGGCCAGGGCACGTGGCACCATCCCCAGGGCACGGTAGGGCTGCCCCGCGGGTGCTGGAGGCGTGCCAGCCACTCTGACCTCTCTGCCCAAGTTGCAGGCTGGCGAGCAAGCTGTTCTGCTTCTGGAGGACCTCAGTAAGGGTGACAGCTCCCATCCCTTTATTTTCTTTAGGCTGACCTCCCAGCACCACTTGCGCTTCCTTCACCGACCACATTAACCACCTGCCTTTGTTTAAACAAGCGAGACAGTGAGGCTTTGCGGGGCTGGAGCCTGCTGGGCTGGCACATGCCACCCAGAGGGACGGTGGCATGGCAGGCACTGCAAAAGGGAAGCAAATTTTGAAGATGTCAAGCAAGTTCACGTGCCTTTGGTGGCACTAAACCCTCCACAGCAGGACATGGACGCAGCCCAGCATGGCAAAAGTGCCCTGCGGGGCCCCAGGGGAGCACAAGGTATGCAAGGACTTGGGCATCTCCATGCTCTTGCCTGCTGCCCTCCCCAAAGTGCAGCCAAAGGGCTTGGAAAATCTGGGATCTCTTTGGGGTGGAGGGGGAAACCAAGGGCTCACACAAGCAAAAAGCATTTACAGCTCATTTGACAGCTTTGCAAGGCTCAATTGCTAAATAATTTACCCTAAAGATTCCTGATGAAGCAAATCCTGGGGTGGGTGGGATGCCCACAACCAAATACTCTGAGGGGAGAGCCCCAGGACACGCAACCCCCAAGGACAAGCACCGTCTGCCAGAGGCAAGGAGACACACGGATGCTCCTCCTGCAGCTTCTGAGTTGCACCTTACAGCTCCTGGAAAGGCCATGGGGTTTTGCCATGACAGACGGACACACTACCTGAACCAAGTGGGTGACTTGACCAAGCACCTTGTATGGTGAAGGAATGAAAACTTGAGACTGGGAAATGAAACGCTCAAGACCCCCCACAAAAAAAAAGGTCAGAGCAATTAAATAAACACTTAAAACCACTTCCTCCACCAAATGGTATCAAAAGATTACAGTATTTTTGCAGTCAAACACTGAGCAGCAACAATTCCCTCATTTCCTCTGCTGGCGCTGTCCAAGCAACTGGGCAACACGAAAGGATTTAGGCGTTACCGGTACCTACTCCACGCGTGCCTGAAAACATTTTTCCTCTAACATGGAAAAAGATAAAACCCTAATTAAAGGCTTTTTATGCCAGGATGAAATTAAGATGTCTCCCCTACCAGAGCCCATTTGCCTTCCAGTTTTTGGTTCTCCAGGGCTAGAAACTTGCTGTAGTACTTTGAGAAGTCTGCAGGACTCCAGGCCTCAGGATTTTTAAAGAAAGCAGACTTGAAGAAATGCTAAAAAGCATTAATTGGCAGTTTTATGCTTTGTAGCTTCCCGCCTGCTCTTTGCAGAGCTCACATGGACCCTGTGGGGGGCTGTCGCAGGCAGGACCACCAGTTCACCACACCTGGGCTCTGTCCCTGCCACGACCTGGCCACACAGGGACAGGAGAGCCAGGAAACCCTTGGGTTTTTTGAGCCACAGAGACCTGCCAGGCACCAACGTCAGATAAAAGAAGCCCAAATTGGCTTTTAAGGCAGTAAAAGGAGATGTTTCTCAGCCAGGAGCAGCAAGCAGTGGGTTTTTGCTGGGCCAGCACAGCCAGGATGACAACGGAGGAGGTGGTCTGCACATACCAGGCAAACGTCAACCTTGGGCATGGTCCAGCCATGGACTTTTGCCCAGCACAACCAAGGAGCCTGGGGTCTGCACCGGGCACTGGATGAGCCACACCGCTGCTCCACACCATTGCTAAGCTCTAAGGGTCCGAGCACTGAGGCTCCCCTTGCACCCAGGTCAGCTGGAGACACATCTTCACCAGAGCCAGCAAAGCAAGGGGAGGAAGAGCTTCTGCTCCAGGAAGCCAGAGGTAAACGCAAGCCTGATGCCAATTAATGCCAAATGAATTTTGCCAGGACACAGAAACACATTAAAAAAAAAAAAAAAGCCGCAGCACTTAAGCTTCCTGCAACTCCACAGCATTTCATCAACAGCTTGCAAAGAGGAAATGTATTCCTGGGAGGGACAACTGCTCAACACGCTCTCCCACCCACCACTCCTTCCTACAGCTCCAGATCTCCCCGCTGGGATTCCGCATCTATTAAGCGGACATGCTGAGAAATGGGATATTAATCCACTGAAAGCTGAACACCAGAGTCTCAAACTGCTCTTCTCCAAATCAAGCAGAGATTTAAGGAAGGGATAACCGTGAAAGATTTCTGCTCTTTCAGTGACCACTACAGAAGGACAGAAATGGGGGATTCAGCAGCCAGCCATGTGGTCCGTACCACACTCGGAAGCACCACATGAAGAATACATGTAAAAATCGCTTTAACTAACTTAATTTTTTTTTTCCTTAAAGCTCACAGATTTCAAGATTAGAGAAACACACCCAGAATGGCTCTCGCTATCCAGAGGAACAAAGGTGCTCTGGAAGAGTTATGTGTTTCCATGCACTCAGAGACAGTATCTGCAAGTCCCTTCTTGTAGCAAAACTTAGAGTTCTGCATGTACAACCAAGGTCATTAAGCTTTTGATTATTATTAATGTTAAAAGTGGGGGTTTTTAACTTGCTTGGGAGTCATACCTAAGCTTTCCAGTGCAGATAATTGCTCGTGATGAGATGCACTCCTCATTACACGAGCGTTACACAAGGAGAAAAGGTGATGCTCATGGGGCTCTGAAGCCAGGGCTTAGAAACAGCATTTGAATTTATCCCTGAAGACTCAGCGTCCTTTCAACGCTCCATGAAAACGTCAGCTTGGTCCTTAGCAGGAAACTGAGCACGAGATGCACAGAAAGGATTGGAGCGGGGGGGGAAAAAAAAAAAAAAAAGAAAAAAAAAAAGAAAAAGTTTCATTATGCTGCTGGTAAATCCAGTAGTTTACCTGCACCGGGAATTGGGTAGGGTTGATACAATTTGCTCACTAAAGCCAAACAATAAAAGATGTTCCAGGGAAAGCATCAAAGCGCCTGAGAAGGTGAGCTGGCATTTCCCCGCTGGGAGGGTGGAAAACAGCCCCATCAGCATCACTGCTGGATTAAAATCCAAATTAAAGCAGAGCAGCTCTTCTGCGGGCCCATAAATCACACCGGGGGTGGGGGGCACCGTCACAACTGAGCAGAGGGGTCAGCTACAGCCTAAGTGAGCGCCTGTCACAAGATCTGCGACATGAACCACGAGGGCAGATTGTTCTGACCCAGGGAAGCCCTCCCATTTCAAGGCAGAAGTATTGACGTTGCCCCCAAGTACACCTTTTCTGGCCGACAGTCTTCGGAGATCGCAACCCAAAAGCCAAGACACGAGTTGCAAGCGCAGTCGGACGTTCTGCAAAACTGGCACCGCCGAGAGGGAGAGGCTGGGGAGCAGCCAACACCATCCTGAGTTGCTTCAGTACAGAGGAGGCAAGCACACATCACTGCAGACTCCCCGAGGCGCAGGAATCAGGGAATCACAGAACCGTTTAGGTTGGAAAAGACCTTTAAGATCATTGAGTCCAACCGTTGAACTCCCTGCAGAAAGAACTCCCCGCAGAAACCCAAAGTTGGCTCTGACCTACAATAATATTGTTTTGCCCAAATGCTGAGCAGAGCTGGAATTCACAGCTTTTCCCAGAACCCGCATTATTTGTTATATCCCAACATTGCCAAAACAAAACTATGAGCAGTCTCTGCAGATAGGACTGAGATATCCCCGTTTAAAACAACATCAGAGGGAAAAGCAACTGACCTGGAGTTGCCTGAATTTTAAACTTGTCCTGCAAGAACAGCGGCTACGAGCAGCTGGGATTTCTGTTGGACACAGTGACACCAAGAGTGTCTTTTTTGATGGGGATGGCCTCGGTTCACACCCAAGTTGCTGCCACCATACAGGCTACAAATGGCATTTTCTGAGCTGCCAGCATCACCCTGCCTGGGGAGAGGAGGAACTCGCATGAAAATAGTTTTACTTGCCAATTTTTCAATGGGTTTTCCATCATCCTAGTGCGTTGTTACGAGAGCTCAAGAGCAATGGTCTTAGTCTCCTCTCAGTCCCTTTAATCATAATAAAAAATAAATAATAATTAAAAATAATTAATAAAATAATTAATGTAATAATAATCATCATAATCATCATCTGCCCTCCTTTGTTTCGGAGGCAACATTTGGTAGTTCATTTACGATGGCACCCTATATAGACATTTGATGCATCCAGACTCTCCTACCCTAGGGATGCATGGAAGCCAACGGCTGAATCAGAAATACGGTCGGGGTAGTTATTTTGATTTAACTTTGCTGATTTCTTGGGTTTCTTAACAGGAAAAATGTTTTGATTAGAAGTTTTTGCAAAGCTGACAGGTCTGGCTGCTTTGCCCGCCTTGCAGCCCTGAAAAGGGGATGTGCTGCCTGGACTTGGAGCAAGAGCTGGTCCTCAAGTTAGCGAGCCATGCTTGTTCATGTGACTGAGGATGGTTTCTGTGCCATGAAAGAAAGGAGGCAAAACTAACATGATCGCCTTTTCCAGCCAAGGGAAGTGCGATGGCCGAGGGCTCAAATGCGATGCAGTGCGACCAGGGGAGCATTCAGCCAGTGCAGTTCTGGTGGGGCTGCAGGACACCGATACATCAGCACATGAGAACACGTACCAAGCTTGTCAAGTCCTAAGCCTAGCATACTCAGCCCCAAAATAACTGACCCCCAAACCCACTGAATCATACCTTGCTTTCTGCTACAGAGCTACCAGGTGGTAAAACAAGCCTCTTCTTTTCCTCAAATAGGCAATTTGGCAAGTGCTCAGCAGGACTACACAAAGTGTTGCTCCAAGGCAAGGTATAGGATAGGTAAGGTCCATTCCTTATAGGAATGAGATGAGACATCAGGAATAACCCATGTTCCCTCTACCCACAAAATACCCTCTCTCTCCGTAATGCCATTTTAACCCGATATTCACAAGGTGGCACCCCAGCAAGAAGATATCCTCCCCATCCTCATCAGGGAAGAAGCAGCTATCACCACGAGCATCATCACGGGGAACACAGACATCCTTATCTGGTTGTAAGAACCTGGGCGTGCAAGGGTGTAAAAGCCTCACTCCTCCAGCAGAAGCACGGCAGGTTTCAGCGGCCAGATAGGCTCCTTATCGGACAACTCTAAGCTATTTGGATCAAACCTCACTCACAGCAGTTCCCAGCAGGCTGCTAGTAGGCAGCTTGCCCTTTTTTCTTATTTTAATCCAATTTATTCCTTCCAATGGCTTCTCACCAAAATCCCTGCGCTGGGATCGAAAGCTGGCCTCGTGTCCTGCAATAACAATCCACCAACACCAAGAGGACTTCACCTGACGAACAGAGATTTCTCAAGCAGAGTTAACACAGCCTTAAACACGCCCAGTCCTTGGGTCACAGGTTGTTTGCACGCCCAGTCACGTGCCAAGGTGGAAAAATTACACCACATCTTAGCTAGAGAGCACACAGAGGGCGGCTTCCCAGAATGCTTATGGCGAGGCGCGCATGGGCACCCTTCACACACGTTCTCTTTCGTTCATGTTTAGTGAGGGGTTTTTTGACGCCAGCATCTATATTTGTGCTTGGTGTGTATATTTGACTGCTTTGAAAGGCGTTTCCAAGCTGGCACCGTGGGGCTTTGGGACTGAACTGCAGAAGACGGCTGAATTTATACCTGGTCCCAAGTACGCAGATTCACCTGCGAGGAAAACGCTCACGCAATATGAGGCTGATGCACTCATACCACTCTTCTCACAGAGGACATTTTTTCTTGTTTTAATCCTGCTTTTCTTCAAAATGATTCATATCCGTCACATACCACAAAAATGCTCAAAACTTAATACCCTTACACAAATTCCACAGTCTCAGCAATATTTCCACTTTCTTCTGAAAAGCACCGGCTGACTCAAGCCCCTTCCACGCACGTAGTTTCGAGCACACCACGCACATGTCTTTCCAGAACAAACAGTTGAAAACCTTCTCACAAATCCCAGCACAAAGGCTGTCAGACAAAACACTTCGGGGTGGGGTCCCAATTCTTAGTGCCAAACCCAAGCAAAAAAGAATAAAAATGAAATAAACTTCAGTAAAATAAGGTCACCTCTAGTAGAAACAAATGGCACCATCTTCACATGCACCTCCTTCTGCCATGCCTTCACCCATGCCTTCACCTTCTGCCATGCCAGCCTCACCCTTTCCTGAAAACCTGGAGGCAGGTGCAGTGGGAAACTGAGGACAACCTGAAGACGAAGGCTGGCCAAGACAGCCGAGAAGAGTGCTTTGATCCTCCAAGGCATCTCTTGAGTTACACGGACAAACTGCCCATGGAGCAGCCATTGCTTTCCAGGTGCCCTTCACATTCCTTATTTAGCACCTCCACAGCTCTCAACCCATCACTGTTGATGAACCATCTGCTCTCAGCCTTCTCTCCTCTCTTACCACTGTTTTTTCTCTCTGTGATTTGATCCCCTCCTTCACTCTGGAGCCCTGCTCCATCCTAAGTCCTCTGAACCAACCCTGACCTCTGCTAACACATGGAGTCCCATGACACCCTGCACTGAATGCTCAACAGCTTTTGCCCTTTAGCTCTTCTTGCCTTCTTTGCCCAGCATCGCCCCCCCAAAGAAAAAACCCAGAAACCAGAATCTTCCTCATTTTCTCCCTCTCCTGTAACCACAGCTTTCTGTTCTTTTACCTCCTTGACTTGCCTACGAGCCATGCTCCATCGAGCTCTCCCAAAGGTCACTTCCAATACTATTTGCTCTACTGCTCTAAGAAGCCTCTCCTTTGGCTTTTCCTTAATATGGGAGCAGTATAATTTCCAAAACCCACTCTCATCCCACATGGTTTACTCATTTTTGTCTCTAAGCCCATCAAGAGTTACCAACAGCTGCTTCCCCAGCCTCCACAACACCCCCTACACAGTTTTGACATCAGTGCTCCAAGTGAAACGGCTCTTGCAGAGGTCTCCAGTGACATTATTTTACAGAGAATCTACAGCAAGGAGCCATCATGCTCCAGAGGGTTGGGTCCACCCCCACCGTGCTATTTTCCCCAGAAATTTGATTAAGGTTTTCTCAGCTGCTTCCCTTCTACATTAGCTCCTATGTCCCAGCGCTCCCAAATACAAAACATCTTTTCTACATATCAAGTCCACAGGTTGCACCTCTCTGCCAGATTCTGTTACCTCCTGTTCCAAGTCAGACATGTGAAAAAAAGATTGGAGAAAGACTATTTGATATGTTTAGTATGGCCAGAACAGCCACTCTTCTTTCATCCTCCTCTTGTCAACACAAAGTAAGTCATGTTTGCGTCCAGCTCTGGGCTCCCCACTTCAAGAGGGGTGAGGAGCTACTGGAGAGAGTCCAGAGGAGAGCTACAAAGATGATGAGGGGACTGGAGCATCTCCCCTATGAGGAAAGTCTGAGGGAGCTGGGCTTGTTTAGCCTGGAGAAGAGAAGGCTGAGAGGGGATCTCATCAACACATACAAATATCTGAAGGGTGAATGCCACGAGGACGGAGCCAGACTCTTCTCAGTGGTGCCCAGCACCAGGACAAGGGGCAATGGGCACAAACTGAAGCATGAGAGGTTCCAGTTGAACGTGAGGAAGAACTTCTTGACTTGGAGGGTGACTGAGCCCTGGCACAGGCTGCCCAGGGGGGCTGTGGAGCCTCCATCTCTGGAGATATTCAACCCCTGCCTGGACAATGTCCTGTGCACCCTGCTCTGGGTGAGGCTGCTTGAGCAGGGGGGTTGGACTGGGTGATCTCCAGAGGGCCCTTCCAACCCCTGCCATTGTAGGATTCTGTGAAGTCTCCATCCTAGTTTGCCACTGGAGCTTGTAAGCCTGAGGACTATCATCAAGATGCTCTTGATGAAACACGGTGCCATAGTGGACCTTTTGGTAAGAGGGTGTTTATTTCTATTGAGGTAACAGGTATTGAGCAATCCAAACTTCAATACTGAGACTCTTCTAAGTACTTTAAGAGTAGAGGCTACTGATAACATCCTCTTTCCAGACAGTCTGCATTTTCAGTCTTCTACTCAAGTGACCTGCTCCTCAAGGCCTTTCCTAAAAGGCCATGGAGCTAAGATATATCATACACAGCAGTGAAGAAAAATGCCAGCACAAAAGCTCTTCGCATTTTCGGGTAAAATCTACTCTAAGCAGCTCTGCTATCTGCAAAAAGCCTATCTTAGCTTTAACCTCTGTAGGCGAAACATGTTCAAATGAAAATAGAATTTCCAAAACTGATAGTTGTATCTATTTCCAAAACCGATATTTGTACCGCCATGCTAAACCACTTCTCCGCCTCTACTGATGTGCACAGATCTCAGTGTAGATGCAAAATAGCCCACTGAAGGAAAAGTTGACATATTTTACCATTCCCGCAGCTTATGCTGTTGAGCAGAGCAGCCTGAAGTGCAGTACATCCCTAACCCACCTTAAGGCCGCAGTGGTTCGATGTCGCTTCAGATGCGTATCATGTGTGAGCACATCTTGCCAGACACACATCTCGTATGTGACCACCACACTGCGCTCAGTGAGGCGCAGGCTACCTGGCGAAGTCCATACCATCCATATTTTCACCCTGGGCTTATTTCCAACCTCAAGTAAATCTTGCAGCTATGACCTCTGTAGAGCTCATCACAACACAAACCTGGATACCAAGAACTCTGCACAGATAGCTTTAGCAACCAAGTCAGTGTAAATGAGTACTGACATCAGGAAGTCTTCCTGGCTTGGAAAGGAAGGAGACCAGAGAAACCCACACAACCAAAGCCCTACTGCTACCCCTAACAAACTCAGCGACTCCAAAGCCAACCAAATGAAACCAGTTTCAATTAATTCAAGCAAACAAAGCTATCATAACGTGCCCAAGCTTGAGACAGCAGGAAAATTTCCTTCTAGGATAAAGCAAGACTAGCTGCTTCACTAGCCGAAGTACAGATAGGAAAGCTCCTGCATTTTGAGGGACGCTCCGTCTTAGCTCAGCAATGCAAAGGTGCAGCCTGCGAGACTGAGAACAGACTGTGCAAAGTTCTGCCTCATGTGATACTAATTAGAAAGGATTAATTTTCTTCAGCAAGGTTCAGAATTCTGGAAAGAACAAAAGCTACACATCTGCATGACACAGCCAAATGCAGCCACCCAACACAGCCAAACCCAGCTGCTCATACTTGCAGACCAAAGTCTCCCAAAATGCTACAGTTGCTACGGAGCTTGTCAGGACAACGCTCCCAACATGGAGCTGCACAAAGACTTGAGGTTACGGGTGCTTTACACTGAAGTTGGTGCGAGACAAAAAGGCAATTTTTCACATTTCATATTAGAATCATAGAATTGTTTGGGTTGGAAAAGCCCTTTAAGCTCATCAAGCCCAACTGTTACCCTAACCCTGCCATCCCACTCCCAAACCCTGGCCCTAAGCATCTCCTCTGCATGGATTTTAAATACCCCTAGGGATGAGGACTCAACCCCTGCCCTGGGCAGCCCCTTCCAGTGCTTGACAGCCCTTGCGGGGAAGGAATTTCCCGATGTGCAACCTAAACCTGCCCTAGCACAACTTGAGGCTGTTTCCCCTTATCCCGTCGCCCGTTCCCTGGGAGCAGAAACCGACCCACCCCCCGGCTCCCCCCTCCTCTCAGGCAGTTGTAGGCAGCAATAAGGGCTCCCCTCAGCCTCCTCTTCTCCAGGATGAACACCCCCAGCTCCCCCAGATGCTCCCCAGCAGCCTTGGCCTCCAGACCCCTCCACAGCTTCATTGCTTACTTGTCATGCTGAAGTGCAGCCTGCCTCCTGGTGCCACCACGTAGAGGATGCAATCTACAATTCATGTGGAGAACTGGAAGTTATTCTACAAATAACTTTGTTATACATAGAAATGAAAGTTACTGAGGCTGAATCAATGGATCACCACACATTTTCCTGAAATACCTCATTCAGTCCTCTGAAGTAATGTTCAACTCAAAATAACCGGGGGCGGGGGGGGAGGCAATCTTCCTCCTCTTCATACCAACCCAACTCCAGCCCAACGACAACTACCAACCTGCATGTTCAATACACAGGGCAATGTGAGGGACCAAGCTTTCACATTGGATGTAATAGAAAAACATTCTTTACTCTGCAAGTGTCTTTACAAATATATATTTATATATTTAAGCCCATTTCAGGCCATAAAAGCCCATAAAAAACAACCAGTACCTTTTTGAACAAGAGAAACTGCGATCCAGAATTCTGAGGTGAAAGACTCCCACATAAGGGCTGCTTTGGCGCTTCTCTGAAGGCCTCTATTTAGCACATAAAACCATCTTAAGAAAATCACATCAGCCTTTATCTGCAAGGAGGGGCACCATTTTTACCCCACCTTTACTCCTCTCTGTATGAGGTAAACTGGAATCACTTTTACATAATCACTTACTGCTTTAAAAAGGGGATATTGTCTCCTGAAGACCAGCTTTTCCAAAAAAACATTCGTGAATGGGTTAAAAAAAGTTAAGATGCCGCTTGTGGATCCAACCACAATGTGCTGTTGTCTCAAAATAGAAGTTGATACTAAAAAGCTATTCCAGATACATACAAGTACAAACACTAGAGCTGGTCAGAAAGATTCAGTTTCAACGTTTTTAAAAAAGCAGGGGAAATCTTCTGCAGTGTGGCTTATGCATTAATTTCCCCTACCCTCACTTTTCTACCAGTTCCGTATACCCTTCAAAAAAAAAAAATAATCACGTGTCTGTTTGTAAGAGTGCAAAGTCCATCCAAATCTCGTGTTTAAGTTCACTATCGCTACACTTTAAAAATCCTGATGGCAAATAAAAAGGTCTTGATTTAACTTAGCAAAAGTGATATCTAGAAAATATTCAACATCAAGAGGTCTTACAAAAAAACTTCAGACTACTAAAGCATTCTAAGGCACAGTGTTTTGGAAGAAGTGCTTTCTCCCTTTGGTGTTGCTTTATACACATCACGTGTGTGAGTCCAAGCGACGCACGGAGCTGCAGATGTATGCCATGCCTTCTCCCAATCAGTGAATTCAATCTTCTTCTGCAGTTTCAGACGTAGGCTCCCAATGCTGCATGGAATTCAGTTAGACATTGCACCAGCTGCTGAAACTTGGGTCTTTCTTCAGGATCTAGGGCCCAACAGCAGGCCATCACAGCAAACCTGCAGGGCAAAGACAAACGGAAGGCATGAGAACATAAGCCAGGCAACCACCGTCCCAACCCGAAGATGAAATACAGCATTTGCCACTAGAAAACCTGCTGACCAGAGAGAGAAAAGGAATCCTCTATCTTCTGATATACGATGCCAAACAACTCCTTCAGAAGACAGACACACGGAAGGACCAATAAATGTGCTGTGACTGGAAGCACTGGTTTGATTTAGGATACGAGTCAGAGGCGATCCAGGAGTAAGCAATACACAGCATATGGGAAACTGCTTGACTATTGTACAAGCATAGTTCAAAGTGTTGCTGTGGTAGGTTTACAGGAAGGGGATTTGGAAGAACATGTGAGGCAGAGGGTAGTGCCTGTGCGCTTGCATTCTCCTGTACTGTCAGGATTGGGAGTAAACGCCTCAAACACTGTCGTTTAACTCCATACACACAACACTTCTCCATAGTCTTGCTGAGAGAATGGACTTGCTCTCTACTTAAAAATCTAGTGGATTCCTACACTGCAGTCCCCCAAACACTAAGCTGAAAAGCCCTGGCCCCTCTGCCTCCCTCCTCCCACCCTGCTGATCAGCATGTGTTTCACCCATGTGTTAGACTAAGGAAAAGAGTTGAGTCAGGATTAAGTGAAACTCAACAACACCCATAAAAAGGCATTTCATTTCAGCCTGAGTTCCTTGACATAGGTCACTGAAGCCAAATACTTACATGGCGGTTAGCCTAAAAGGCAGAATAAACTGGTAGGGGAAGGCAAACCTGGCTCTTCCATTGATAAGGCTGGCTTAATGTGCTGGTCACAAAACAGACATTTTATCCTCTCTCCAAAAACATCCACTTACAGTTCATCAGGGCAGTTGATTGGCTGAGCTATTCGATAGCCATCCTTTAAATAAGCAGCCATCTCAAAGGGGTCGATATCAACATATGGAGTCTGTCCTAAAGTCATCAACTCCCACAGCGTTACTCCAAAGGCCCACTGAAAAGAAACAGCGCCCAGAGTTAACAGAGCATGCTGAATTTTGAGAGCTCCTTCCACCAAATCAGTCATGAATAAGACTACACAGAGTAAAAAAGCTTTACATAAATGCTATCTGTATCTCCAAGTTCAACATGACAATGCTTTGTCTTGAATAGGGGCAATTAAGAATCACAGAATAGGTGTTAAAGCTGAACTAGAATTAAAATCTTAGTGCACTAAGATTTAAGTGCTGAAAAGCATGCATTTACTGCATTTTTCCAGTATATTTCGTAACACTTAACAAATCTAAGGAATATTAACCACTAAGCTCACTGTTTTGAAAAAATGAACAATTTTATATTATGTTTTACCTCTTCAAAGCACTACACAAAATTGCCCAGAAAAGGACTGTGAAATGCAAAGTTTCAGAAGCGCAAACTGAATGAAAGCATCAATTTTTAAAATCGAAGTCATCTGTATATTTTGAACATGCGCTCAAAAGTAGGACTCATGAGAAGATTTCCTCTAAGTAAACCTGACAGCCGGATCAGCATTCAACACATCATCCCACTGACAACACTTGCCAAAAGGAGCTTAATATGATGAAAAAAAATCAGTCAAATCAATAATTCATGTGCAAGCACAGTGCAAATAAAGTGATTTCCTAGCTGTTATCAAGGGACAAACCACAGGACGGTGCTGATACTTCACACTGATGATTCACTGAAGTTACAACATGATTTATTAAAAAGGGGCAGAATTCTGCAAGCCTCGAAAGATTCTTGGTTTTAATCAAAAGAAATCCTGTGCCCCTCTAGACCGAAGCCTTAATGAAGGGATGCTGTTGGCAGATGCTGATGGGAAGCTCGGAGGTGGGGAGCAGCAGGGGCATGGGTGCGGCCCCGCTCTGAACAGGCACCTAATAGCAGTCTGGGAAGGCAGGGGAGGGCATCCTTGTTATTTACAGTTCAGAAAAATGCCAAGGGACAAGCAGTGGTGCACCTAGAACATGAGAATAAAGAGTGATCCAAGAAAAACTCCTCTGAGAATATAGCTATTTCCAAGTCCATCAAAAATGGCATAAAGAGATGCAGAGCTTCACATCCAGAGGGAAAACCCACAGAACTGAAGTTCAACAGGAATCGCGTTTTGTTTTCCTACGCTTTGGCTGACTGATAAAACTGTTGACAGAGGAGGAACACGAGGAATGTTTCAAGCCAGCAAAAATTGTTTTAAAGAAACGTCTCCAAAAAGCAAGCCCAGACCACAGGCCAACTGCATCTTAACAGGTACCACCTAAATTGTTTGTAACAGATTTCATCACTGATTATAAGTTACATGCAATTGATAACTCTATTTGTTCCTACCAAGCGGACAAAACCATATTGTACCGTATCTGTGAAAAGCATCCGGGTAAATGCAAAGCTGATATTTAGGGCAGACAGCATTTTCTGCACCCAGAAAACCTGTCCATTTTTGTACAAAACTCAGATAGCTATGTACGCACAGTTAAGAACTGTGTATTAGAAGCTGAGTTGCATTTATCCCTATGGAATGCAGAAAGTAGTTCGGTGTTAAAACAGTGTGGACTATAAGCTGAATTGCACCAGAGTTTTCCGAAATGGTTACGATACTGAGGTGCCTCCACCCTGAAAATTTGACCTTTTGCTGCCAGTGTTACATAAGCTTTTATTTCCAAGTCCAGTCTTCACAAACAGTGAACGCTTTCATGTTCTAGATTTAACCAAAAAAAAAAAAAAAAAAGAAGAAATCAACATTTAATTGACTCCCTTTAGTATCATCAAAACATGCTTCTACAGGCGACTTCTATTTCCCATTCTGTCCTCAAGTTTGGTATAACACAAAACCCCACACGCTTTCCAACAAGTAGAGAGCTGACTCCTTCCCTTCCTTCCTATTTTTTTTTTTTTTTTTTTGCTTACGTGGCTTAAGCACTAGTACAGAGACCAGGGCACTGAGGAAGAAGAAAACCCAAACAACCAGAACTTTTCAAAAGTTTTCTGAACACGCACATTTTAAGATGCAGATTACAATCTCTGGATGTAGCCATGTTAAGGAAAGGCTGGGGGAGCTGGGCTTGTTTAGCCTGGAGAAGAGAAGGCTGAGAGGGGATCTCATCAACACGTACAAATATCTGAAGGGTAGATGTCACAAGGACAGAGCCAGACTCTTCCCAGTGGTGCCCAGTGCCAGGACAAGGGGCAATGGGCACAAACTGAAGCAGAAGAGGTTCCAGTTGAACGTGAGGAAGAACTTCTTGACTTGGAGGGTGACCAAGCCCTGGCACAGGCTGCCCAAGGGGGCTGTGGAGCCTCCATCTCTGGAGATATTCAACTGCTTGAGCAGGGGGATTGGACTGGGTGATCTCTGGAGGGCCTTTCCCACCACTGCCATTTTGGGATTCTGGTATCATTACTAAAGAAAATACCCCCTTAGCAGGAAGACACAAATGATAAAGGCAAGTGGTTTACCATTAATTAGCACTGTAATTACCACAGGTAGATCTTCAAGGACAAGCTCCTGTAAGCACAAGAACAGCCCATTCTGATGAGCAAGGATGGTAGAAGGCCCACCACGGGTGCACCAACTAAGCTCAGACACTAAGGGAGGAAAGAGAGGGTGGAAGCAGGAGAAAGCTACTCGAGGAGTATAGCAAGAATGCATCAGTGTGCAGGGATGGAGTCTGGACAACCAAAGCTCAGAGCTAAACTACCAAGAAATACCCATGAAGGAAAACATTTAGGCTGCAGTGAAGCCAAGTGTGTACACACCGGACCACTGTACCAGACAGATGC
>NW_009260497.1:1842335-1844280 GCF_000687185.1 Egretta garzetta | reverse complement strand
TCGTCATCTTGGAAAGGCCACTGCCTGGGGGAGGTTGCTGACAACTGAAAAAAAAGGCATCCTCTTGAAGAGGTGGGATCTGGGGAACTATGGGCCAGGTAGTCTAACACCAGTGCCTGCTAACGCTGGGGAGCATGTGATCCTGGAGGTCGCTTCCATGCATATGAAGCATAACAGTCTCTGAGAACAGCCAGCGTGGATTTATCGAGGGCAAACTGTGCCTGACTAATCTGACTAGCTCTTTGCTGAGAAGACAGCGTTAGCGGACACAGGGTGAGCAATGGATGTCCACCTTGACTTCAGCAAGGCTTTTGACATTATCTTCCACAGCATCCTTATACCAAATCAGTGAGCTGTTGACATTAGAGTAGCTGCACTCCTGGCCTCAAATTGCTGTTACCAGCAGCAGTAGTCCAACTAGCAGCTGGTTACTAGTGGCATTGCTCAGGAATCAATACTGGTTTATCTTCAGTAACAACCTGGATGCTCAAGAAGTTTGTGGATGATATGGAGGACAGGATTCTGCAGAAGGACCTCAAGAAGCTGGAGAAATGAGCTGACAGGAACCTCAAAGTTCAAGGAAAGCCCATGCAAAATCCTGCATTTGGGAGGGAATAGCTCCATGCACCAGGACTGGCTGGGGCTGAGCGCCTAAAAAGTGGCTTTGCAGAAGAGGACCTCGCGAACAAGCCAAAGGCATCAGTAGCATGCCCTTGAATCAAAAGCAGCCAGCTGCATTCTGCGCTGCATTTGCATAAGCATAGCCAGCAGGCCGAGGGAAGTAATTCTTCCCCTCTTTTCTCCATCTGTGAGACTGCAACTGAAAGACTCTGTTGTGGACTTTGGATCACGTTCGTTCAAAAGAGGAGACAAGTCCCAATACAGATTGCTCACTGAATTTAATTGCCTTTTCTGCTAACGCTGCCAAGGAGAACAGCGTGCGATGGGCAATTTTGCCATGCAAGGGCCCACTCGACCTTTCATCTGCCACAAGCATAAGCAGACGTATGGATGCTGCTCTGGACAAATCACTATTCAGTGCCATGGTTCTCCAACGGCTGAAAAAAAGGGAAAAATGTCAACACAACACATTTACAAAACGTAAGAGGAAAAAACCCACAAACTTACCACATCACTTGCACTGGAAAATTCATTGTTAACCAGGCTTTCAAGAGCCATCCATCGAACGGGTCTGTTTTCGTTATCTCCCAGGCAATGGTAGTCCATAGGAAATAGGTCTCGAGATAGGGCGTTGTCTGTAATCTTAACCTGAAGTGCATCGTCAATGCTAATTTTAAAAGAACAGAAGTATTTAGCAAACTTGGCATTACGGTTTTACAGAAAATATTTATGCTCAACCTCAAGTTTCAGGCTTGGATTTTAATTGGGGAATGCTAATCACACTATCAACCTTTCAAAGGACTAGCATTCTTCTAGATCAAGACACGCTTATTCTGCGATTATCAAACATTATCAAAGAACGTATTTATTCTACATTAATAGATAAGCACTAGAAAACCCAGCAGCCTTAGAGTAAATAAAATCAGACATTTACAAGTGCAAAAAAAAAACCCAAACCAGTTAAAGCAAACAAACAACTCCCTTAAATTACTCCTGCTCCCTTGAAGATCCCCTATGAGGTCAATTAAACAAATTCTAGCTATAATACCTCTGCTGCAATAATGAGCCAAGCATTTAAGCAAAGCAAGATTCCATAAAACCTCGTTAAATCAACCAATATTATTTGTGGCCTACAAGCTTGTCTCTAATCAAGCAATCTGGTAAGATATTATTTATTCCCCTTAAGAAGAGATATTCATTCTGACTTGTCAGAAATAGGATACTGGCTAAGGGAAACTTATTCTTAATCAGCAAAAGACTACTCAAAAAAAGCACATGGAGCCTACTGATTCTCCTCCCCCCCCCCCCAACCTCGGGTGTTTAT
>NW_009260497.1:1827107-1842144 GCF_000687185.1 Egretta garzetta | reverse complement strand
TTTTATTCATATTCTTTTGAACTTAAAAGTGTCTAATAAAGTTCCATGTTCTCAGACAGCTGACTTCTGAACATGAGTAAGGTGTTGGCTTTAACCTCTTACAACAAAAATGTAGAGATAACATTGGGTTAGGGGGATTATCATAAAATGGCATTTGCTGTCTTTATGTCTTGTCAATTATTTATTTTAAGGAGAAAAATTATAGGAATGCTCAATGTGTGCATTTCCCCCTTCACTATCTCAAATACCTTTGTATTTATCCCATTTCTACATGCTTTCAGGTCAGTTCATTGCCCTCAAAATTTACAGACCAGGAAATTTCCGTACCTAATCATTCCTAGGAGTTCAGAGAAATTCCTAGAAGACCTGTCTATAAACAAATACAATACAAAGGGCAATTTCCCAGTGATTAGAGAGCTCTGACTTGTGTAATCCATACATCCACTCTAATTGTGCCCAGCTGTGCCATGAGACCAAAAGTATTTCTTCCCTTAACAAACCTGCCAAGACCACTGCAATCCTGGCTCCCTTCCCAAAATTAGGACACAGGTACACAATGGTCTGGCGTGCTTAGGGACCTGGTTTAACAGTGGACAGGTACAGTTGGACTTGATCTTAAAGGACTTTTCCAACTGAATGATTCTATGATACACTTCATAGCAATTCCTCCCAAGCCTTTCACCACGCAGAAGCAGACCTGGGGAACAAGAGGGTGGCAGATGAACCAAAGCCCTTCAAGGGATCCTGGCTACTGGCACCCTCCTTCTCTTTAAAAACCTAACGCCAGCCCAGGATTTCTTGTACTGCAGCAGATCAGATGCTCAGCTCCTGCCTGCATCTCCCATGGAGAAGGAGCACCAGGTGGACTGCAAATTGATTTTTAATGCCAGCACTTCAGATCACACATATGGCAACTGAAATGAAGCTGAACATTGCCCCAGGAGGGCAAGGAGTCAAGCAGCCTGGACAGCCGAGCCTTCGCACGGCAAGGGCATGAGGCTATTAATCCACAGCACAGAAATGAAGGATTGTCACATGGTACTTCCCCTGGAGCATCATTTATGATCTTTGTCTCCTGTGGTTTCTTCCTCAGCATGTTCAGAGAGAAGCAATACAAATTAGGAAGAGAGTCTCTCGGGAATTCTACCAAACTGATCATCCTTATGTAGTGCAAGAGCCAGGAAGGATTTCACTGGGCTAGCTCAGTGGCACCAGTTCAAAAGCACAAGAGGTGGCTTCAGTGTGGATCTCGCTGCTCCCTACGTCCCGGTATTTAATACACCAATAGCACCCAACACCAGTGCTGCCAGTATAACAGATGCAGCTGGTAAAAGAATATCCTAGGACAAGCATGAGCACTTAAGTGTCTCCCAGCTTTTCCTCTTAGCCCTGTCATGCGACCGGATGCGATGTCAGCAGCTCTGTTGGCTCTGGTTTGGACATTTGAAGCACTGAATCACACCTGAGAGGACCAAGTGGTTTTGTGGCCAGAAGCACGAAGGACACAAGCTGTAGCAATAGTGACCTGTGACAACCCTGAGGGGCTAAACAGGGAAGTCAGCCCAGATTTCAGCAGTGGGATCTAATCCAGTGTGGGGAACACGACTCATATTTTACTATTAACTGCTGAGCCAGACGCACAGAGCTCTTGAACGGACGCCAGTGGCAGGGCCACAAGGCAGACCATACACTAGAATGCTCTCCATGAAAAGTGCAGAGACAGAAACAGGGCTTCTACTTCAAGGACTGTGTGGGAACGATCAAAGCAAACCCCCAATCAAAAAGGGGTACAATGAGGTGGTCCAACAACTGTGCCTTGAAGATATTGGAGGGACTGATGCCTTGAGGATCCCAGGAAGTGTTTCCAAAGGTATACTGGAAAACGTGATGGCAAATAAGGGAAAACACAAAGGTGGCAAAAAGTTGAAAGAGATGGATGCCAAAGAACAGGAACCGAGACAGTAACCCAGTCACTCCTCATGCCCAGGCAACTGAGAAACCTGAAGATTTGGGAGCACGCTCCAGTCTTTACACCCTTATGCTGGCAGAAGACAGGGCCTGAAAACAGCCTATAGGTGTTTTTAAGGCAAAAAGCCTCTCGGATCACACGCAATGCATGCCCCAAGGTCATAAAGAAAATGGGGGCAGCGATTCTGAGCAACTAACTAGTTTATCAGTAACATTTTTATAAAACAGACCCAAGAAGAATCATGCTAATGACTAAACCATGAGGCATTTTATTTTCTTCCAAAAATAAATGAAGCATCGTAACCGAAGGAACGCAAGATGTGCATTCATCCCAAGTGATCCAACGATGAGCTCATCAAATCTCAGAATTGCCTCTAATAGCCTATTTCAGGTTAAAGACTTTATATTCATCAGTAGCTCAGTTACCTCATTAGAACTTACTTCATTGACCGACAATTTGTACGCAGCTCTGGGGTATAACCCAGAGGTTGACTGCTTTCTCCTTTTCTTTCACTGCTGGTTCGTTAATAGACCTGTACACGTACTTTGGCGGGGGGAGGCAAGAAGTGTCTCTCCAAATCAAGAACTTAAATTCAAGGCTTCACACATGGTCTTGAATTCTGAGAAGTAACTGTGTTACTTGAATTATATGTTATTTGTAGATATCACAAGCCTAAGCTCATGGATTAACCGCTCCTTCAGGTAGTTTCAGATGTTAAGTTTAGGCAGAACCCTGTATTTCTGTGTTTCCCCTTATCAGGTATGACAGCAGGTGGAGAATGAGCACAGTTGGTGGTCTCAGAGCAATTTGGTTTAGAGAAAGCCAGCAGACACCTCAATCCACATTTTAAGGGCATATTCCAGTCAGAAGATGGTCTCAAACCCTACTTCAGCATTCCTACCATTTACAGAGCACATGCATATCTATCCAACAATTAACAACTACGGAATCTATCGGTGATTGAAGCCATTAGACTATTTTTTTCAGGAAAAAAAAAGAAAACCAACTTCATACAAAAAAATCTATCCATTGGCAAACAGTCAAAGATATTCCAGGTTTTTATTAAAGTTTAAGGGAAGCTTTAATATTTTTCAAGCTTTTGAAAAAAAAAAAAAAAAAGGATAGACAAAACCTAGCAAATGTATTTAAGATGAGGATATTCTGCTTTCCTAAAAACCTTGCTTCCTGGTTCACCTTATGTTTAGAGGTAAACAACTTCACTGACAAGATTATTCACCCAAAATTTGGAAAAAAAACCAAACAACAGTGTATTTTGAAGTAGAGATCAGGTCAGTCGGAGAAAGCTCATTTCTTTGGGCTTAAGACATAACACTGTCTACACGATGACTCTACCCTGTTGAGTACTTACACACAGTTTCTAGCAGCCAGGTCTTTGTGAATGACCTCCCGTCTGGCCAAATAACTCATTCCACAGGCAATCTGAATAGCCATATGTACAAGATCCTGCTGGGAAATTGCCTGCAAGAGCACAGAACAATCATCGCAAAACAGCAAGCCCAGCGCTGGCAAGGTGAATGGATTTGTTGTACTGTAGTGCCCCCTCCCCTCCCCTTCAGCAGCTGATACTTTCTGATAGCTACAGACCCTACCACCTGTATGAAGGCCCCTTATTCTATTTTTCTAAAGTTTAACTTTTTTTTTTTTTTTTTGGACATGCCAGGGGCAAATGTTTCCAGTTTGCAACTGCCTCACAACTTTTCCTTTGCTTAATTGTGAACATAGGCAAAAATGGTCAATATCTTACAATATTGTACAAATATTTTAAGGGTGGGTGTCACGAGGACGGAGCCAGACTCTTCTCAGTGGTGCCCAGTGCCAGGACAAGGGGCAATGGGCACAAACTGAAGCAGAAGAGGTTCCAGTTGAACATGAGGAAGAACTTCTTGACTTGGAGGGTGACCGAGCCCTGGCACAGGCTGCCCGGGGGGGCTGTGGAGTCTCCTTCTTTGGAGATATTCAACCCCCGCCTGGACAATGCCCTGTGCACCCTGCTCTGGGTGAGGCTGCTTGAGCAGGGGGGTTGGACTGGGTGATCCCTGGAGGTCCCTTCTGACCCTTGCCATCCTAGGATTCTGTAATTTTACCCTTCTTACCACCCTTTTTTCACTTTGTTTCCCTGAAAACCAACTCCTTCTCAGGCAGCAGAGCACAAACAGCAGTCAAAATTTGTGTTGCTACCTACTGCTGAAAACTGGTATTGAAGGCTGTTGCTCCATCTAATTTTACAACTTCAGAGTCCCATATACATTAAACCCTTGCACATATTTATATCTTGGGTTTTCTCTTCCATTGCTATAGTGTTTCAGAAACTTCAGCATGTAGGTGGACACACTGAAGTTGCAAGACTGGGGTTAAAATAAACCAAATACTAAGTTAAAACAGTAACAAACTGGCTTCTTCATTAACAGGTTGTTATTAAGATCAATAGCCACGTGTTATTTCAGAAAACTCAAGTTTGCTTCAGGTATTTTTAGAAAAGTTCCATCTTAAAATAAGTATCTAGGACACCAAAAGCCCCGTTTTGGGGCAGTTAAGTACAGTCATACCTAGTTACTAAGAGGCAGCTCCTGTTTGACATAATACAGATTAAAAATACCGTTTCTGCTTAAATTCTTGGAAAGGGATATAGCTGCGTTGCATGGGTGTTTAACACTCAGATTAAGCAGCAAAACAAGTAAAATCAGAGCCGAAAGATGCCAGCAGCTTATCATGACTTGTAAATTAACAGAGGTAGGTGGCCCTTGCCATTTGAAATCCGGCACATAACAGGGACAAATGCCGACCTCTGGAAACAGGATTTCATTAGGCTAAAGACAGGAGCCAAACCAAGGTGGAGCTGAAGATAAGATAACCCCAAGAGGGATAGTTTTACTACATATACGCATCTATCACTAAACACTTACTCAGTTTTTTAAGAATATGCAAAACATGTTCTCATCTAGGAATATATTCTTTCTCACTTGTCATGAAATATATGCGACAGGTTCCATTGAACCAGTAAAGTTATGAATGCTAAAAAGCACCCACAGCAGTAAAAAAAAAAAAAAAAAAATCAGATTGCTTCTTTTAGTTAAATCCAGTTATTTTACTTAATAGCAAATCTACAGCAGCATCTTAAAAGTTTAACAGAAGTGCTTTATGCTTACTATAAAATAATTTAGAACCACTGTAATTAAAGGGATGGTCTACTAATTGTACCAAAAATAAGATCAGTAAATCTGAAGTTTCTCCGTACCCAATTTTCCCTTGTATTCTAACTTAAATCCACACTCATCTGCCATATTTTTTAAGATGCACTGATATACCAGCTACTACCCTAACCAGCGTTTAACTCTGCTTCACACCCTCTGAACACCTGTGATAAACCCAGCCAAGAATATTTTCCTTATATGAATCAAGACAAACACTTGCGGGGGAACCTGCCTGCCACTTCTCTCACTGTCACAACAGAGCAGGTGAATACCACAACTATTTCTTTTAAGGCATATACCCAGATGACAAACCCAAGTCTAAGTTTAATGGGCAAGAAGCCACAGATTTCTGACTGTACCTGAGGATTGTTGGCCTCCACCAGCTTGCACTGTCGCAAGAACAGTTTAAGGTTCCCCCAGTTCATGTATGGCAGCAGCACCATTGGTTTCTCTCCCTCTTCTATACAGACATGAGTGATAGGTAGCAGATTCCTGGAAGACATGGAGAGGAATCCCTAATTTTATGAACCTGAAATTTGATAAAAGTCGTCTTGATCGCTAAACAAAGTAAGCGAAAGTAATACAATGCTGAAGAAAAGCAATAATCTTGCTTTACTAATTGCAGAGCACAAGATCTCCAAATAACTGAAGCCCTAGACATTTAAAAAAATAATATTTATATTTGAGTACTTTCCCATTAGAAGAACCCTCCACATTTCTTCACTCAGTCCAAAAGGGCTGAAATAAACTTCTGTGAATACAAATTATATTTTATATTAAGACGCAATCTATCTTCAACTTGGAATGTATCATTCTAAATGCAAGCATAGATATAAAATATATAGCTCCATTACAGAGTGGTTTAAAAAAAAAAAAAAAGTCAAAACATCATATTTAATTCACTTCAAAACGACAGATTGGAAATTTTTACTTTTGCATCGACTAAACGTTAAATTGCACTCTAAATGCAGGAGTACCTCAGGAATTCGAGCCTCCTTAGGGCTCAGACTACCCCCATGCTGCATGGCTTCACCTCCTTTCTACAGTATCAACATACAAATTTGCAGAAACCTGAAACAAACTGTCTATAGGTTTAAATTTTTAAACCCCTGTATGTTCTTCCATTGAAAACATATTCAGAAATCTTCAAGGAGTTATAATGATTTTTAGAAGGGAACTTTGAAATTTCCTGTTCTTACTTGAAGCAGTCTGATAGTCAATCACACCCATGAGCTCTATGTACCCACGTAGCTCTGCCTTCGATAAAGATCAAGGTCCCAGCCTTACAGGCACCATACAGAAGAAAAGCTTTTGGGACTATTTAAAGAGTTTGACTTATAAAAGGGAGGATAACAACTGATTTTCAATGATGAGAGGGAAGGCATTTCATTTTGTTTGAATTTTAAGTACATTTGCCAGAACCTGCTGCTACTTTTATTTTCATAATCCTGTATTTTAGACAAGGTCTTAACTATAATAATTCTTAGAAAAGCAGCTTTTAAATGCACCATAGGGCTAATAATGCTGCTTGAACTATTCTCATTTCCTTCACATTACCAGCAAAATCATCAATTACTGGTCTAGGGACTTGACAATGTGCATAGGTTTCTTCTTAGCTCCATCTTTGCTGGTAATGAAGAGCTTTAAGGCCAGTTTCAGCCTTTAATCCAAGCTGCAAAACTCCCACTAATTCAAGCTCTTTGGGGGCATTGATTTAAAGACTTAATCCATCCCTCCAGAAGATCATGCCAGTAATTCTTAAGGAATTAATCCCAACAGAGGTGCTGCGATGTCATACCAGGACAACAGTATGCAAAACCGATAAAATGCATTTCCTTGTCTCCACATGGGAGGGTACCTAATCCTGGTACTTGTCTGTGCCATGCAGAAAATTGGGAATATAAACCAGACTAGTAAATTAGCTAAATTGATAATCAACCTGCACGCACACTTACTCTCATCATCACTAAGATCCCAGCACGTGTAACAACTAGCCCGTGTAAGCACAAACCAACCACATGCCAACAGCACCTTTTTCAGTAATAATAAAGAATATATAAAAGGAATATTTCATATTTCCCTGCAAGGCTTGGAATACCAAACCAAAGGCTTTCCCTATCTTCCCACATGCTGCTATTATTCAATTTTACTGACTGCGCAGCTGGAAAAAAGCTTGTAAGCACCCTTTGCAACAAGAAGCATATCAGGCGTTTCGTATATTAAAAGTGACACAGAAAAAGTTTCAGTTCTTTACGGCTCAAAAAAGTTTCAAACGTAAAAAATGTTGCTGAGTTCTGAAAAAATCATTTCCTCTCCCCCTAGGGAGCTTTAAACACAAGTATTTTCAGCTCAGGCAGATACAGGTTTGTTTATAAATACTGCTTAGCTTACCTGTGATGAAGTCCTCTGAGTTTACAGCTTTCCGTCAGCATCATCGTCACCTGCACCTCTGAGGCTTGGTCTGATAAAAAAAAAAAAAAAAGGAACCAGAGAAATAACTTGGGAAACAAGTCAACACATTAATTAACACTTGGTCCAGATTCGCAAGTCAGTCAAGGCCATTTGGGCACAAACAGAACTTGCTTGCCTGCTTTTTTTAAAATGGAATTTAAAAAACCCCGAAGGAGTAAGCCAAGTTTGAGGGCACATTTCTGCTTAAACAAACGGGGTGAAGCTGAAAAAGGAAATAAAACACACTCCAAGCGCTGACAGATTGTACTTTTGCCACTTCCTGACAGCTTCTGGGCAGGCATGAGCTGCCTGCACAGGTCGCATCCTGCGCATGGGGCCGGCGCTGCTGGAAGAAGGGGAGCATGCTGCGTGTTCCCCAAAAGCAGAGAGAAGAGTGCTTGATGACCAATATGGGCTCCTGCAGATTACCTCCACACTGATGGAGGCCATTTATTTCTAGATTTACTGCTCTCTACTTGAAACACTCTACTCTGGGAAACCTTAGAAATGTTTGCTGTTCTCTTCACCACCTTTCCAAAAAAAAAAAAAAAATCACTGCTGCCAGCTAAAATCCAAGTGCCTGTGGTAACGCCAGTAACACACAGCAATCAGAACATCTACTGGGCAGAAGCAGAAGTGTTGCCTGTAACCCCTTCCCCACAAATAGTTTTGTGTTTGGTTCCCCCCACCCCTTGGTGGCAAGAAGCAACAGGGAAGCTTAAAGCGATGTAAATCAGAGCTCTCGCAATCCCACCCTCCTCATACCTGGGTGCATTTTCTGTCCCTCCTTCATGCTAGAACTAGTACCGGTGTGCCTAGGCAACAAGCTAGCACAGGAGCGAGCCCAGCAAAGGCCAAGCAGTTTTCCTTGCTGCATGAAGATGATTTTACATATTACAGATGAGTCAAGCCAACATTATTTTACTGCCCTGGGAAGACATGGAGAGAACTCATCTGCTCTTTTCCCTTCTTCATGGTCTTACCCTCCTCCCTGTCCCAGCTCTCACACCCTTTCCTAACTGAACTCTAAACCTGCAAAAGAAAACATGACTTTTGACTGGGTTCAGAGTGATGAACATGGTCAGTGCAGATGAGCACAAGGTGGGGAAAGAAAACACAGAGCCCAGAGGGAGAGCATGGCCTCCCCCTCATGGCAACGGCAAGCTAAATAGGATCACAGAATACTTTGGGTTGGAAGGGACCTCCAGAGGTCACCCAGTCCAACCCCCCTGCAGGGAGCAGGGACACCTTTAACCAGTCCAGGTTGCTCACAGCCCCATCCAACCTGGCCTTGAATATTTCCAGGGATGGGGCCTCCACCACCTCTCTGGACAACCTGTGCCAAGGTTTCACCACCCTCATTGTAAAGAATTTCTTCCTTAGATCCAGTCTAAAACTACCCTGGTTTAGTTTAAAACCATCACCCCTTGTCCTGTCACAGCCAGCCCTACTAAAAAGATTTTCCCCGTCTTTCCTGTGGGCCCCTTTAAGCACTGAACATCCGCAATCAGGTCCCCCCACAGCCTCCTCTTCTCCAGGTTGAACAACCCCAACTCTCTCAGCCTGCCCTCAGCCTGCTCCAGCCCTCGGATCATTTTTGTGGTCTCCTCTGGCCCCGCTCCAACAGGTCCATGTCCTTGTGCTGAGGGCTCCAGAGCTGGACACAGGGTTCCAGGTGAGGTCTCACCAGAGCAGAGTAGAGGGGGAGAATCAACGCTGGCCATGCTTCTTTCGACACAGCCCAGGGTAGGGTTGGGCCTTCTGGGCTGCCAGTGCACATTGCCGGCTCATGTCCAGCTTTTCATCCATCAGTACCCCCAAGTCTCTCTTGGCAGGGCTGCTCTCCATCCCTTCACCCCCCAGCCTGTATGGATACTGGGTGTTACCCTGACCCAGGTGCAGGACCTTGCACTTGGCCTTGTTGAACCTCATGAGGTTCACACAGGCCCACCTCTCCAACTTGTCCAGGTAGACAAATAGATTGGCTCTAACCACAACACATGAACTGGCATTTGGCTTTCCAGACCTGCTGGAAGTGGTCTGGAAAGACAACTTCAGGCACAGCACGGCTCCTGGCTAAGAAGGGTTCGTCAAAAGAGGAATCGTGCAACGCCAGAACCTGTAAGCCACAAAACACCAGCTGGATTGAGAAAGTTCCCCTAAGACAGGGAAAGGAATGATATCCCAAGTGGAACTACTTCAAAGGCTGCTTTACCACCTCGGCTCAGGAGAGATTAAAAAGAAGGCATGCAGGCACTAAAAAAAGGAGATCAGGAAACGGAGGTTATAAATGCAGATACAGCCAGAGGCGCTGAACCCTGAGCAGGCTTGGAAACCCCAAAGGGGCATCACTGCCTAGACCCCAGGCAGTCTGGCAGGACCAAGACCACCCAAGTCCAAAACTCAATGCTCTAGCGAAGTCCAGACTCAGAGGTGCCATTATATTAGCGACAATTATGGCTGCGGTTTATTATGGGACGCATAAAACCGGTGCAGTTCCTTGTATTTGACAAGTACATATGGGGGAGGGTATGAACAGGTTCTTGCTGTGCAGGAGGCCTCACCTGGCCATGCTTAAGTGGCTCCAGTTTGAGCTCCAATGCACAGAAGCATGAAAAATAGGTCATACCCACTGTGCAGCAACAGCACTTGAAGCATTTTGTATGCAACACATTTGACATGTAGGAGACAAGACTTCAAAGGTTTGTAAGCAGACAGAAAAACCCCAAGATACTACATTAAAATGAAGGCATGAGTGGCTGAATTATCCAAGTGTTATGAAGGGCAAGAAGCATTAAAAATAGAGGCGTAAAAGCGTGTATGGTAAGAAGTTAGAGGAACTGTCGGCAGGCTACTAGTACATAGCTTCAGGTTTAAAGGCAGTAATTACTAGAACTCAAAGACCACAACCTCTTCATCCCAGCATACAACGAAGAAGAACGAGATTGCTAGGTGTGAGCTTAAGGTGATTAACGCGCTTATACACTCCTTAGCCCTGTACTTGCTTAACTGGTTTGCTTTTAATTACAAGATCCACCACGCAAGAATTCGAAGCTCTAAATCAGAGATTATTTAAGACCAGCTTTATAAACAAAAATAAAAAAAAATATCTACAGAACAAGTTCATCTGGTTTGGACAATGCACCTATTCATCTCCTCGTGCTAACGATGTAAGAGACTACACTATTCTGTTGATGCCTTTCCCTTTCCATCACGCAGGGTGTTTTTCAGCAGGTCACTGTTAGGTTTCACTATTTTCTTCCAGCTCGGAGACACCTCGCTATCCTCGCTGAGCACCCAAAAAGGACAATTGACTCCCATTCAAGTATATACGGAAATCTAAATCTTATCTGGTGAAACAGTCCCAGCATCCGTATTGTGTTTTCTTATCAATATTATTTCCTTGTTTTCTGTATGGAAAAAAAAACTTACACAACACCAACAAATTCAAGACACTCAGAATGAACAATAGCAGTACAAGGCTAATCCTCCCCTAGCTTAGCCAGGTGCCAATTTAGAGCAACCACACCATTTGATTATTGTGGGTTTGTACTAGGCGTTAATTCAAAACAGAAATAAATCACCACTTCTGAGCCGTTCTAGTCAAAAGGGGGTAAAACAATACCAAAATAATGTTACTGCAACAGTCTGCATTGCAGTTAGACTTCCTTTTTAAGGCCATTTTCTTTAGTTACACAACAAAAAGTTGTACATTTAAACAAACTCTGTCACGTTTAGTAGATTATAACCCCTTTTGAGCATCCAACAGACAGGTCTTCATGGATGAGGAAGAAGGTTATTTTGGTAACGATATGTTTTGTTGTGGAGAACCAGGTGAATCTGACCATCCTGCACTGAAAACCCTTAAAAGCCTCAACCTTGTTTAGCCTAGAGAAGAGAAGGCTGAGAGGGGATCTCATCAACACATACAAATATCTGAAGGGTGGATGTCACGAGGACAGAGCCAGACTCTTCTCAGTGGTGCCCAGCACCAGGACAAGGGGCAATGGGCACAAACTGAAGCAGAAGAGGTTCCAGTTGAACGCGAGGAAGAACTTCTTGACTTGAAGGGTGACCGAGCCCTGGCACAGGCTGCCCATGGGAGCTGTGGAGTCTCCTTCTCTGGAGATATTCAACCCCCACCTGGACGATGTCCTGTGCACCCTGCTCTGGGTGAGCTTGCTTGAGCAGGGGGGTGGGACTGGATGATCCCCAGAGGGCCCTTCCAACCCTTGTGATTCCACAGCATTTCTGGCTTTGATGCAAGAAACACGCAGTCCCAGAGCAAAGCCAGAGACAGCCGTGCTCCAGCAATTCCGGCTTGGCGGTATGTTTTTATGAGGACACGCTCCAGTGAATCCTATAGATCTCATTTTCCTGCCTGGGCCAAAGTGTAACTCTGCACCAGAACCATATATCAAATCTCTAAGCATTACATGTAAGCACACACACATGGGCATTTTATTCACAGAATTGTTTGCGTAGCCACACAAAGTGAGACCTGGGGTATGATCTTGTCAAACACACAAAAATGCCCACGGGCTTTTTGCAGCTAGTTTTTTCTGTACTGGATCTGTGAAGTCATTTCATATGAACACAGCCATACATGCAGCTAAAGAGGGGGAAAGCCTCCCACAGAGCCAGAAACCTCTTAATTTAGAATAGCAACTTAAAATCAGGACAGAGAAAGCCACAGTCTCCCATATATTAAATCTGTGCATCAGGAAACAGCCCCAGGTTTAAGTCAAGCACTCCAGGGCAAGGCAACAAGGGCTTCTTGCATAACTTCTTCAAAGCCCTAAAGAAAGCTCAGCTTCCCTCTGAAATATTAATGCTATTTGTGATTAAGAATACATCAGCACTCAACATTTCACGCAGCTGCAGACTGATGACCTGGTGTAGCCAGGTTGGTGGTTCTTAGCCCCAAAACAGCGTGTCTATTTTCACAAGGCTATCGCATACTAACAGCTGACTAACTGAACAGCAAAGGCTTCAGGTCATACAAGTTAAGAGAGAGATTTAATACCCAGGAGTAATTAGAGATGTTCACTAAGGACCAAAAAGGTCCAACTTCCAGAAGGCGCTTAAAAACAAGACTATTTGAGATAGACGTAAATGTATTCCAGAAGTAGGAAGATGCTTTTCAACCACTGGTTTTACCCTTTCTGTGCCAAAAGCCTGGCTGTGAAAGTCTACCTGAAGGCACAGAGCAAGAACAAGGTAGGATTTCAAGTAGCTCTGATACAGCTGCAAGTTTATCTCATGATATTACATTATTTGTGTACAGCCAGGCACAATGGGGCTCTTGGCACTGCTATTTTTATATAAGAGGGTAATCTCTCCACCCAATTCTGGCAAGCGCGATATGTGCCAAGGCCCTTCCTGGTTCATGGGGAGAAAGCACCTATTTGATTTTTGCTGACTTCTGAAAGGCCACCTGCAAAACTGCATTTTAAATCGTTGTTTACAGTCACTCATCACTCACACAAATCATTGTGACACGCACGTGAAAAGAATCTCTGGCGAGTTTTGCAATGACACTAAGGCAGCGATTTCCTTGCTTGCAAGACCAGGCGCTCCTAACTACAGAGCATCGTGCTCTACGCTCACTAGGTGGTAGTATATTGGAAAAGAGTCACCCCACGCCTCAAATTACTTACCAGAGATGAAAAGCAGCAATTACCTCGGTATCGCAGTGCATTACCTGATTAGCTGGATGGCTTTCAAGAGTAACATTTTAAGTCAGACCTCCTAGAATCTCAACATAGCAAAGCAGAGTATTACAACTTAAAGACTCAGGAGCGTAGCACGGTCCCTGAAATCTGCCTCTTCAGACAGAAGACAAAGCAGAATCTTAAAAGCAAGATAACCAAAGGTTTCAAAATTGAAGTCAGTCATTCCAGAGCCCTTCCGTAGCCTGCTATGGGCAGTCACAAAGCAATTTCTTTCAGCACTCCTATCGGAAGCAGCTCCGCAAACACTATAGCTATGAAGTCTAAGACTTCTGATAACCACATTTCCTGGCAGCAATGTTTAAAAAGATGTTTTACCTGAAGCTTCTCTCACCTTCAGAGCATGTGTAATGTCTTGTTCCCGTGCAAACTTCCTTCCATATCACACTGCACGCTAATATTCCCCAACGTCAGAACACTTATACAATCCATTTTCTATAGGGCTACCTGTTTTCACAAAGCTTGTATTACCCTTAATATCTTTCAAACCTGCGGACTTTGCCAAATATACTGTGACAAAGTCCAGCAAGCTCAGTTATTGAAGTGTGAAAAGTATACAAACAGGCACAACGCTCACAGGCTCTGTGCCCATAGGAATTGAGAAGGCAGTACTGGAGCTGGCCTAAATGTTCAGCTTCACCTAAGAAATGCTCCTAGTATCAACACATCCTTTTTAATTACTGCTGCTCCTGCAGAGTAGTTCACTATGTAAAAGTTCTCCCAAGGCAAAATTTAATGCCAGCTCAAAGAGAACACATGCCTGAATATTGCTTTAACCCTTCTACACAAGTCTTTGCCAGGTTGTTTTTGGGGTTTTTTTGTTTGGTTTTTTTTTTGAAGATATTCAGCACGCCAAGACTATCCCAAGTCCACATCTGTTGTACGTGACATTATTAATGCTGCTAGTAGACATTTTCAGAAGTTCCACTCAACAGAAGAATGAACTACTCAAAGAATGCAAGTAGGTAGGATCCAAACTGCTTTTCTACACGTAGAAGGGGAAGCATATACAGAAAGATATTTATGCTTTAAAATTTCAAGAGGCCCTAACAGACCATGACAAGTTACCATGGAAGCCAGTAGCACATCTGATAGCTTTCTGCCTACCATGGAAAAAAAAATCTCCTTGCTCCTTTCCAGCTACACTATTGCATGCACCAGTCTAGACAGCAAGAGAAGCATTTTGAGTAATGGTTATGCTTTCATGGTTATATTTGGGGCTCGTGGCTTGGACAGGCAGAATCTTTACTGGGTAAAAAACTGGCGGGATGGCCGAGCCCAGAGCATTGTGGTCAACAGAGTTAAATCCAGCTGGTGGCCGGTCACAAGCAGTGTCCCCCAGGGCTCAGTGCTGGGGCCAGCTCTGTTTAACATCTTCATCAATGATCTGGACGAGGGGATGGAGGGCACCCTCAGTCAGTTTACAGATGGCACCGAGCTGGGTGGGAATGTGGATCTGCTGGGGGGGAGGAGGGCTCTGCAGAGGGACCTGGCCAGGCTGGAGCCATGGGCCCAGGCCAATTGGGTAAGGGTCAACAGGGCCAAGGGCCAGGTTCTGCCCTGGGGTCACAACAACCCCAAGCAATGCTACAGGTGTCGGGAAGAGGGGCTGGAATGCTGCCCAGCGGAAAAGGACATGGGGGGGTTGGTCAACAGGCGGCTAAATAGGAGCC
>NW_009260497.1:1812638-1826978 GCF_000687185.1 Egretta garzetta | reverse complement strand
GGGGTCGGGGGGTCAGGCTCTGCTCCCAGGGAATGGGCAATGGGATGAGGGGAAATGGCCTTGAGTTGGATATTAGGAAAAAATCCCTTCCCCACAAGGGCTGTCAAGCACTGGAAGGGGCTGTCCAGGGAAGGGGTCGAGTCCCCATCCCTGAGGGGATTTAAAAGCCAGGTAGACACGGTGCTTAGGGCCAGCGTTTAGTGGTGGAATGGCAGGATTAGGGCAACGGTTGGGCTTGGTGAGCTTAAAGGGCTTTTCCAGCCTAAAAAATTCTGTGATTCTATACTAGAAAAGTCTTGTGTATTACAAATACTCTGAAGGCAGCTACAAGTCCTCAGATGTACCAGATGAATTCATGGTAAGGTCCTTCTCCATTAGAGCATCCTGATTCATATTGTCTATGTGGGTGCGCTTTGAGCATCCCCTCTTAACCAGCTTAAGAATAAATAAAAATTTTAGAAGTATAGAGGTAGCCAAGAATGCTGAAAGAGTCCTTTAGCAACCTATGATGACATGATCAAAGCTCAAAGCTTTGTTAAATTTGGCAAAATGATGAAGGCTTAAGAGCTAGTCTTCACTCACACTACGACTTTGTTTCCAGTGCTTTTCATGGTTGGGTTGTTTTCAAACACTCCTTTCTTGTACATAAGAAAAATTTTAAGTGGTTAGAAAATGAAATGGAAACAGCCAGGTTATCTTGAACAGCACCATAGGTTGTTTTTAACAAAAATGTACCTTAGCCAGAACACACCAAATGAGTCAGGGCTCTGTACAACTCAGACTCACTGCGTATGTTCCTGGAATAACACAATTCCATTTGTTCTGCAAAGAACTTTCTCCTTTGCAGGAAAAGCACCATTAAACAATGTGTTCTTTAAATCAAAGGTGAAAACTATGTTTTCTTCCTCTTCTGACATAAGATGATCTAGAAGATTCACAAGAAAGTCTATTTCACGCCATATAAAGGCAGAAGAGATGTGTCAATGCCAGCTTTGAGAAACATGCCAGCTGAGACGCTTCCCAAAGTTGAGAGTGATTGGAAACCTACTGGAAAGGAAAGCGAAGCATTACAACCTCCTAAAACAATTCTACTGCAGAGCAAGAAACACAATGAAGAAAGCAAATGCCAGCTACGTCTCTCACCTTTCTAACAAAGAACTTATTCAGGCTGTGTTGATCCACAGATTCCAACATCCCAAATATACTACAGGTAATATATTCCTGTTCTTACTGGTAATGAGACACACATCACTAATCTTCATGAATGTCTATTTAAAGAAAGAACAAAGGCAAATTATCCATAGAAAAGTCTAACTGTGGAAGAAGCTAAAACTTCTAGGATGATGCCTAACAAACTAAATAGGCAGTGCAACTGTAACTGCAAATAGAAAAGAACTGGGTGGCGAACATGAAGGATGGAACTACAAATGACACCTTGTGCCAGGGCTTGTGATCTCTGTATTCCCAAAGTTATTAGAGCTTCCAGAAAGCTACCTCTAATTTGGCCAACTGATACCCATTTTTTCTTTTAAGCTTTCCTCTTTGGCACAGAGCACTGCACGAAATGGAAGGCTCCAGCATCCAGACGCACTCTAAAGTGTTAGATGATACAGCATTAAAAAAAAACCATTAAAAATTAATGTTTTTCATGAACATGCAGGTAGAAGCTTTGTCACTACCCAGGGCATGTTACAACTTTTCTCTGGAGTGCACTACAGTTAGGTGAAAGACAAACTTCTCCTAAGGGATCTGGAGTGAACTTCTGGCACTCGGGGATGAATTCTGCCTTCAAATTACATCTTTATGAAAGATACAGTGCTGAGATTTCAAGAGAAGTGTCGCCGACTTCTCAGTCATATCAATTTACAACTTATGGAACAAGCAGTCACTGAATCAGACAAAAAGTGCTTCAAACAATTAATAAATGGTTCAGATGAAAGACTCCAGACAATTCTGTGGCGTAGGAGAAACCAGTCAAATAATGCCAAACAAGCAAACTCCAATCTATTTGCCCCCTGCACCGATGTTGTTTTATTAGGATCAAACTTGCCCTTTGAGAGTCTGACCTAACAGGTCAATCCCAGCTTGAGAAAACGGGGAATACAATACATTCCTGGAAACCAGTCTCACACTCTCTGAATGGCCTCTTTCACTTACAGAGTTTCTCAGGACAAAGGTAGGCAGGTCCAGGCTTTCTCAGTTTCTATGCATTACCAATTCCTTTAACAGCAGATCACATCAGAAGGGAGAACAAGCATTAAGTTCAGAAAAATCAAGGCTTCTTGATTTCAGTTGGCGCTCTTCTGGTTTATGGTAATGCTCAACACCGTACCAGAAGGCTAGAAAACATCAGGGAAGGGAAGTGGGAAGGGCTGCTGCAGTTACTGCCATAATCAGCCAACTCTCTTTGCTTTTTGATCCTTCGTGGAAAAGGATCAACCCCAGGACAAGGGAAAAAGACAGGGAAGAGGCAAACTGACAGAGGCTGCAAACACAGCCCTCTCAGAGCAGGAAATACTCACAGATCTAACTATTGCCCGATGAGCACATCAGCCACAATGTTTATCTTCTCCACAATATGAAATGAGAAAACTGACAGCCTGCTCTCCTCTGTCCACATTATTAGGAAGTAACCCATTCTGAAAGGTTATGGATCTTATAAATGCACTAATGTGAATACCAGAATCCCAGAAGGGCTGGGGTTGGAAGGGCCCTCCGCAGATCACCCAGTCCAACCCCCTGGGTCAAGCAGGCTCACCCAGAGCAGGGTGCACAGGACAGCGGCCAGGCGGGGGTTGAATATCTCCAGAGATGGAGGCTCCACAGCCCCCCTGGGCAGCCTGTGCCAGGGCTCGGTCACCCTCCAAGTCAAGAAGTTCGTCCTCACATTCAACTGGAACCTCTCATGCTTCAGTTTGTGCCCATTGCCCCTTGTGCCGGTGCTGGGCACCACTGAGAAGAGTCTGGCTCCGTCCTCATAAAGAAGGAACACAAGGAAGAAGAGACCCATTATGATACGCACCTGCTGCTGTATCTATGGCACAACCTTTCTTCACAGGTTTTCTTAAAAAGAAGCATTTAGAAACCATTACTTGACTGGCACAATAACCTTTCTTTGACACCTTTCCTAGTACAGCCAAGGTCTTCTGAAAGCCAACATACATGAGCTGCCCATGGCTCAAGGAAGCCTTCCAGTCCCATCTATACCATTTGTTGAGCTTTTTGGGGCATGTCTAGTGGCTAATCACTTAATCCACTAGCTTTAGCACTCCGCACAATGCAAACTTGCTATGATCAACATAGCTTGCAATAGGAACACCCCAAAACCACTTGTACTTGCCTCTACACTGGTGTTACTCTGAAGGGGTGACGGCTTATATCCAGTGACACAGTAGACAACTGCACCCAGTAAGGTAACATCTAGACAAAGCTCCCAGGTTGAGAGAGGTGATTCACCCTCTCTACTCTCATGAAAACCCACCCGGAGCTCTGCGTCCAGCCCTAGGGTCCCCAGCACAAGAAAAACAAAGACCTGTTAGAGCAGGTCAACAGGGCTGTGAAAATTATCTGAAGGCTGCAACACCTCTCCTATGAAGAAAGGCTGAGAGGGTTGAGGTTGTTCAGCCTGGAGAAGAAAATACTCCCAGGAGATCTTATTGTGGCCTTTCAATACTTAAAGGGGGCTTATAAGAAAGACTGAGAGAGATTTTTATCGTGGCCTGTAGTGACAGGACAAGGGGCAACAGTTTTAAACTGAAAGAGGGCAGATTTAGATCAGAGATAAAGAAGAATTTTTTTTTTTTTTTTTTTTTTACAGTGAGGGTGGTGAGGCCCTGGAGCAGGTTGCCCAGAGAAGCTGTGGATGCCCCGTCATTGGAAGTGCTCATGGTCAGGTTGGACAGGACTTTGAGCAACCTGGTCTGGTGAAAGATGTCCCTGCCCATGGCAGTGGGGCTGGACTAGATAGGACCTTTAAAGGTCCCTTCTGACGCAAACGATGATGATTCTATGATTCTAATACAAAAGTTCCAGTTTGAACACAAGGATACCAATCGTATTTGCCATGTTCAGGTGTTCTCCTTCCAAAGGGTTTCTTCTATTGGCAGTTCCAGGTTCAAAGCCGTAGCAACTACCCTAATATCAAAACAGCCAATGCAATGTCTTAAGCTTCTCAAGCTCTAACCCTGCTTAGAAGAGGTTTTTCCTCTCAAGAAGGTTATTCTTCCTCACAGCACCTGCTGAAACAATTTCAGTTCACGTTTTTCAGAAGATGTGGAACACCCCACATCCCCTCCCCATTATTTTCTGTCATTCGGGGTACCCCTGGACTTTATTTTATCAGAGCACACCACTGCGTGAAACAAGTTCTGTAGCAGCCAATACTTTGGGTGGGATAATTTAGCTACAGACAAAGCCTTTTCCTTTGTTTCTTTTCCATGACCCTCAGGCTCCTTTCTTGCCTTCAGCAAGAAAGACTTCAGTCAGTTTAATAGTTCTCATACCCACCTCGTTTTTGTGGTCCTGCCCTACTCCTGCATTTGTGCCAAAACAGCAAGTGTGTGTGTGGTCACAGGAAGAACAAGATCAAGGAAAAGGTCTGGTTAAGAGAGAATTTTTGCAGGTTATTTTTTTCCAAGCAGATCAAATTCCCAACTTATTACATGACCCAGCTGCACGCATAGCTATCACAGCCAGGGTACGAAGACAAAGCTGCTTAATATTGGCACTGCAAATTAACTGCTGTAAGGAGAAGTAGGGATGTTTATAGTTATTTTCCTAGCAATGTTCTGCTTGCCCAGAGCAGTATTGTTTCACAGACAAGTATCAGCAAAATCTATTATAAACTTTGTCCATATAGATCCTTTTTAAAGCTGAGAAATTCTTTACAGACAATTATGTGAATACCATTACTCCCTGAAGACCATGCTCCAGTTCACTGCAGCCAGCAAATCTTTCCCCGCAAGGGGAAGGGCTAGAGAAATCAGGATGCATGCCGTGTCAAAGATACGATGCACTGCAAGGGAGAAATGCAGCTTTAAGAGTGGATTGGAAGGCCCATTTTGGTAAAGCAATTAGACAAGCGGTGAGGGGAGGCAGTTAAATTAAGATCTGTTCTCACAGATGTCATCCTGTCATTTAATCCAATGCTATAAAAAGCAAGCATGCTTGAATAGTGCTGGACAGATGTCGAACTGCCCTAGCTCACAACAATCTGGGGGCTCATAAAGGCCGTAGCATTTGTTGACTCTGAATCAGGGCAGAGAACCACCAAGTAACACAGCGAAGGGGATCATGGGTTAAGGTAACGATGGTGAATGATGCCCCGAGTTAGACAGCCTCATCATACACAGAGGAGCACCAGGCTCATGTGATATGGGGTAAGTATATCAAATAAAAATAAAATGTTAGTCAGAACTGTTTGGCAGGGAGGGGCAACAAAAGAGGGAAGAATTCGGGAGAAGTTCCCAAAATACTGCAAAGCAGTATTAATTAGAGGATGCTCCTTTACTTCTTGCTAGAAGTCACTACAAGAAAATACTTCCCTTTTTACAAGAGGACCACTGCTTTTGTTACAGCTATGACCACTTCCGCAGACACAGTTCTAGCCACCACCATTGTGCTAAATAGTAGCTACCAACATCTTCTAAAGGGCCGGCATATCTAGTTTTCAGAAGTCCTCTCTGGACTCAATGCGGAGGAAAAATGCTACAGAATGAAAGCGTACCACCTCAGAGGCTCTCCTGAAGAAATAACAGAAGTATTTGTGAGTACGAGAGCAACCATCACCCTGAATCTAGGAACGCCCACGAGGAAAAAAGCAGGAGAAGTGACAGCAGCAAATCCTCAGCCCTCCATTAGCAGAAACACAAGGGCTTGCCCCAGAACGCAGATCAAGCTCTGCTGGCAGACTCAGTGCCGAGACAGATTTACTCACAGGTTACCCTCCTGCCACTCACAAAGTCCTGTTTCACTGTTGGCGCCCATCCTGTTGCAATGGAGGGACCTGACGGTTCAGGCACGCCAGGCAGATCAGGAGGCACAGCATTGTTAGCCAGGAGAGGAGGCTAATTTCACACTGCCTATGTTGATTACTCACAGCTGGTACCTGGCTTGTAGCACTGACAAGTTGGACCTTTTGACGTTCAACGGATTTTGTTAGAGGAGCAGGTACAGTATCGGGCACCAACCTGCCTTCACCACAAAAGCACACCATCCTGCCAGGCCTATGTCAGGAACAACGTGCAGCTGAAGAACGCAACAGCATCCACCCCAGACTGCAGCATCTGACTGTTTCAAGAAGCAGGGACCCCTTTTTCAGCTGCCTTTATTCCAAACCAGGTTGACTTTAAGAAACTTCTCCCATTGAAATAAGCACGAATCTTTTCTTAAGTGGCTTTCCACCCAAACTGGGGTTTTTTTTAATTATCATCACAAGCACACATCTGATTGTGTAAGAAATATATCAAGAATAACAGAAGGTTGCTTTCTTTAAGCAATACATTTTTCTTAAAAATGGCATGGAATAAATGGGTACCAGAAAGATACAGCAAAATTTAGCAGCTTCACCAATTCCCACCTTCCTCTTTAAAATTACTATCTTTAAAAAATTACTAGCCAGGCAAAAAAAAATTAAAACAAGTTTAAATTCTTATAGAAGCCTATTTTTTTTTTTTAAAAGAAGCTGTAAAATGAAAAACCAAAGGCAATCGGAATGACAAAAATAACTGGCAAAGCAACTACTTTACAGGGAATTCAGCAAAACTGTTGTGAGCCACTAGAGAAGTCTTACAATGATGAGTGTAGAGGAAGGAAGGGATATATGTAGGATATATGTAATATATACGTAGGATATAGGAAATATTGTTTCCAACTATGCTTACCTTGTTTCTTAAGTCTACCTATCGCAATTTAAGTCACTCCAACAACACATTTCTTGAACAAAGATACTGTATTTGTATGAATTAAGTTCTAAATTACAATTCTCATTAGCAAAGTTTAAGGATGGCCTAACTATGCCCTATCTTTTGTACAGCCACGCATGCTTATAAAAGATTTGTAAGATGCATTGCAGGTGCCTTTTTCAGCAATTTGCAGGGTAAAAAGGTTGTGGATGGAAAGAACAACAACACACTAGGGGGGGAAAAAAAAACCCAAATATTTTTTACTTGGAAGAATAATAAGCAAAAGCATTCAAGATGCGTGTGTTCTCCACCAGTGCCTTCAGTTACTGCATTTTTCTTCCATATAAGATTTGTGTTCCCTCTGGCTGAAGGCAGCATCCAAATTGCTTTTGCTTTTTAAGCAGTAGCCATTTGCGTATTTTGGGAAGGAGGGGTTTGTTTTTAAAGACGGACTTGATACACTCAGCACCCACCACAATCCAAACAACTGGACACAAAAAACCTCTCCTTTATGTAAACGTACCTTTAACAGTTTTGACAAAAACTTGTTTCTCCTTACTGGGGTCTTTTTCTTCTATTAGAATCCCATGGAAAATGCGCCCAAATGTGCCTATGAAGAGAACATACAATTAGTATTATGTGGTAAAAATACACTGATAACATTAATAGAATTTAGTATCTATTAACAAAACAGGACAGGTACAGTTGGACTCAAATGATCTTAAAGGTCTTTTCCAATCAAATGATTCCATGAAAACATCACCTTAAAAAGATTCAGCCACAGCAGAACATTACGAGCAATGGCTGTTAAGGCATGACAAGTCCTGGATGCCCTCGTAAGCCAGCAACACATAACCCAGCCACCTCTCCAGCACTGAATCCCGTTCTGGATTCAGAACTATGTGCAGTAAATGCTGAAAGTTTAGGTAACTAAAATTTAGGGGGACAAGCATGAGACTGAACTAATGATAGCAATAGAATCCAGTTAAAATTAAGTATCGATACTGACAATGGGTTTATTTGTGGCAGTTCAGTCTTTGTCAATTGTCTGCACTAAAAACTCCAGCTCCATCCTTTTCTCATCCAGCAGGTCTGGAATTCTCCAGTCAAAATACTTCTCATAAAGATGTGGGTTTGGTTTTTTTTAAATTCACAGGAAAATACTGGCTTCAGCCAACCAGTACGCACGGAAGAGTTTGAAAAAAAAAAATAGTATCACGTTATTCTAATGTTTCACCTCAACTGGAAGGTGTTGGGTTCGTTTGGGTTTGTTTGGGTTTTTTTTCAGTCTCTCCAACATTTTTCCATTCACAAAATGTTAATGAAGCTATTGCAGGAAGAGGAGCTCCGTTGAACAGCTGGAGTAAGAACAACTGCAGCATGATAACACATAGAATTAACTTCATATTCATATGTTGCATCCCCTTCCCATTGATTTCAACTACTGTCCGAGTAGGTTGAAAGGTATTGCCTTAGCCTGGTTGTACATCTTCTGGCATGAAGCATGGGTCCCACTTGGTTCCTAAATACTTAACAGGGACAGTGCAACACTTCCATCATCTACCCTGGGACTGCAAGTAAACCCTGCAAGACAGGGATCTTCAAAGTAATCCCATTAAGAAGCTATTTAAGTAGAGACTGCAGGCAACCATAAATGAGTTATTTAACTCATGAGTTAAATAATGAGTTATTTAACAGTAAGCTAAACCCCTCTTATCTTGGTTCTCGAAGACACCATGAGAGTACTTTAAATACATATTTCCAATATACAGATATATGTAAAAGTCAAAGGGAAGATAGTATCTTGTACCAAAACATGTTACGGTACCATAAAATAGAGACTGCTTGATATCTATTTCACAGTATCTATTTTAAATGCTGAAAATAAAGAGAACAGGGAAGCATGTAAAAGCAGTTATGACTAGAATTGTATGGTCCACTGTTTGGGCGTTTGCTGGTTTGGGCTTTTTTTAACGGTGTCCTGAAAGACTTCTATCTTAGCAGGAATCGTGTGTGTCACTGGCGTGCTGTAACACTTAAGAGACAGCACTGTGAACATCCTATTTCCGCCTCGCTCTTCTCTGGGCTTTCTGCAGGTTATGCTGGTTATATTCCAGACTGGACATCTAAGTCATTTCCCTGCTTCACCAGAAAATGGTAAAGGTCCTCTCACTGTTAACATCTGCTCCACTTGCTAAAGCATAGCTATTCCATTTTAAAGACACCTACATTTCTGTCTAACAGCTAGCACAATGTGAGCTCAATGCAGGTTCAGAATCAGGTGCTGCACGAGCCCAGCAATACAAAAGGGCCCTTCCTTTGCGCACTCTCAAACCCTGGTGCTTTGCATTTTCCAACTGGTTCCACCACAGCAGAGCCACAATCTCCTAAATTTATAAAATGTTAAGTAGGTTAAGTTATGGAACCTACTTGAAGTTTATAATAAATTGCTGGCCAAGACTTTTAAAATATCTTTAAGTTCCATTTGCAGCACTTCGGAATTCTTGAAAATTTGATGCAACCATTTCTATTATTCGCTTCTTCCCCTCTGAAGCTCATTTGTTCTTAGATGAGAGGCTCAACTCTGCTACAATCCTGAACTAAAACTGATGATTGTTCATCAGGATCTGCCTGCTAGTCCTCTGACTAACTTTTGAAGGTTTTGACGGACTCAAATACCAACTGGAGGCCAAGAAACAATATCCCAGTATTAACTGGGTCCACATTGCCTTCAACAGCCATTTAAGCCGCATCTCACAGAACAGGGCAGCTCTGTTGCTTGGTGCTAAGCATCTGAAGCGTGGCCATGGTACTGAGTCAGTTCTAGTCATCGGATGACTCCTACCACCACAGCTACAGGAAATAGACAGTACAAAGGAACACAAAGCACGTCCTGCATGCGAGGGGAGCTTTTTGCAGAATCAACATTGGAGTCGAGCACAAAGCTGCCTCCTCAGAGAGGCATACATTAAATGGGGAGTGTTAGCATCCTCCCATTGTTTTTCAGACAGTAACGCAAAGGATTTAGCAGTTCTACCTCCAAAGGATGAGTATCTCTGATCTCCAGCTTTGGGAAGTTTGGTTTCTCATGAGGCTCAGGGAGCACAGACTTGAAGTTGCAGCAGTAAAGATTAATGACAAAACCCCCCTAAATATTTATTTCCCAAATTCAGTATCAAGAACCCATGAGTGTTTTGCAAACATTTCCAAAGCAAACACTGAACAAGAAAAAAGGATCAGATAATCTCTGAATTTTTCATATCAGAGCTGTAAATGTTGCATCTGCTGATTAGATTTCCAAATCAGAAGCTATTAAATTGAGATAAGTTTAGACGATTGAGGTTTTTCTGGGCTTTGGGTTCTTTGTTTTGCCTTTTTTTGTTGTTGTTAAGAGAAGCTCTCCTGCAGTAACTTACAAAAGTGAGTTACTTTGCCATTTAGGGGCCCAACTGATTATCTCATTTCTTAGCCATTTAACCCTTACCTGTATTTAAAGGGCCAGATAATGAAGACAGACAAGCTGAATAATTAACTGAGCATGATTAGTCGCTCCCGTGTTCCAATGAATTCTGCAATTCTCCCCACCCACCCCCCACCCCAAATGCAAACATCATTCATCATTATTCTTCACCAAAGTTATGAAGATCAGAAACGTCATCCATGATTAATTTGAGAAAAATCTAGCTATTAAGATATATGTATATACACCACGTTGTAGTCAACAAGTGTCCGAGTCCTGTAAATACCTTCTTGAAGCACGTCTTTTAGAGTTATCCTCTCCCTGGAGATGGCTATGTCCTTCACTTTAGCTTTTGCTTCCATTAGAGTGACACTTTTAAGATCATTCTTCTCTATCCGTAACGTGGGATAACCTGAGGAGCCAGCAGAGCCAAACAAACCAATATAAATACCCTTATAATGAGAAGTCAAGCACATTGCTTCACCTCAGCACCACCTACAGGTATAAAGACATGCAAGCAGCACGACCTTTAAAGGATTATATATTAATCTTAAAGATTATAGCATTAAACAGCAAACACAAGAGAAGTCATGTGAATGTAGTAATCTACAGGACAAAAAAAAAAATAATCACACAGGAATTCTACAGAGTGTCATGCAATCAAGTCTCATTATTAACAGCAAGCAAACAGAACTCCTGCTTACGTACTGAAGCTGACTAACAGGACACTGCACCTGCCTGACAACAAGGAAACGAGAGATCCGACTGTCGGTCCGACTGTCAGAGACTTGTCAGAGCGAGGAAGATGCCTTACCCCAAAAGGCCATAACCAAAACTACGAGTGCCCTCTTCTGGCATTTTTAGGTATCTAGGTACACTAATACAATCAGAAAGGTCTGAATATTTTTGTACAAGTTTAGGAATCACTAGAGAAAAATCCTGAGAATTACTTTGATGATGATGTGGTTGGTTTTTTTTAATTTAAACATTACTGAAAACAAGGTGGGGTTTTTTTTAGATTGTAGAAGGACTAAGAATGTTATTCCTATTTATTTCGTGCATCCAACCTTTCTTCTTCTCATGTTCCTTGTCCTCCCCTGTGCTACAAGGGGTGTCTCAAAACAGGTAAGAGACGTTCTGAAACACTACCAGCTGAACACCGCAAACCAGTCCCATTTAGGCACAGCAGCTACCACATTCGCCAAGAAGAGGAGAGTTTAATCATCACTGAGGGCTTGGTTTGTAGGCCACCTTCATGACAAGGCCTACTCTCCCCTTTTGCCAGAGGCTCAGTAATGAGTTTCACGGGGTCATATTTGAATTAACCAAACAGAGTCACTTAAAGGGCCAACCTAAAAGCCTGAAGTTGGCAGGACATCAACAGCAGAATGTGATCTGGGGTAAGAGATGCAAAACAAAAAGGCTGGGGAGACACTCTGGGTGGCAAGAGGGAAAACCAGCTCAAGATTTAGTTGCATGCTAAAGTCTCTTCCAAACTCTGTGGAAAGGAAATTTTTTTTTTCATTAATTCTTCTACTAAATAAATTTTAAAGGTAGTTTTTTTGCAAGGGAAAGATGGACTCAGACTGCAAAAAAGATCCCCCCCTTTTTTTTAAAGGACATATAGTACAATTTAGAAGAAAGCCAAAGCTTTCCCAAAGCTGTGGGAGTTCAATCTTAGGTAAGCACCTGCTTCCACACCTGGAAAGAAACAAGGAAACACAGTAGGGCTGAACAGTAATCACAACATTTGTGCTCCCTCATGAATTGGGATGGTCTGCAGCACTAAGTGCAATCAGGAGAGACTTTTGGGTCTTATTAGCTGCTTTAAAAAAAAAAATTAACATCAAGTCATTAATCATTATTTTTACCAAGCTCTAAATGACATAGCTACATTGACATTTCTACTGATTAGACTGCTGAACAAAGTCTCTTCAGGCAATTAATATAAAACTATTGAGCATTACAGAAGACAAAATCACTGGCAGCAGTAGATGCAAACAGGAGCCATTTAATTTATCCTTTCTGAAAAGGTCAGGAGCTCCAGGGTACTATTTCAGCTTGGCAGTTCCCACTCCATTGAGAAAAACAGCAACTGAAGTTTAACAGAGATACAGTTTGTTCGTCTGGCCAGGCTCACCCATTTTTTTCACTTTGTAATTTAAGCCCTTACCTCACTTTAGATCTTTAAAAGCCAGCTCTGCAGCAGTAGCTTAAGCAAATTGAGTTTGGGTTAAGTCCTGCCTTCTTCCAATGTTCAGTCATGTAGACCTGTAGCCTCCACACCAACCTTGGTGCTCACCATCAGCTAGGCTGCAAGATGATTCAGGGAGCTGAGTCAACCAAAACCCCAACACTCTACAAAAGAAGTAATTTTTTTGGCTGACTTGGCTCCCTGAGTCATCTTGCAGCCTAGCAGCATAAGTGCCAGCACAGGGGAAAAAGCAAATGCTCATGGTCAGTCCAACCTTAGCTGAGACTGAACCGCCAGGGAACTTGCACACCAAGTGTGTCCCTACACTGCCCAGCTTCCCTACAGTCTGACCAGCCCCTTCCCTGGAGTGATGCTACATGGGATATAGAAGACTAGAGAAGACGGACAATAATTGGAGGAGGAAACACTCTGCAGATAACAAATACCTTCAGTAATTACAGAATTAACACAAAACATTGCTAGTATCAGTCTACCACAGAGTATATAAACACTGCCACCCTTCCTTTTAATTCACTGCTCTTTTCAACTATTTAACATCCTTTCAAGCAAAGCTGTAAAACAAAAAGAAATAATGAATGATCATCCTTACAACACTTTTTCCCCATTCATTTCCTTTGCAGCAACACGATGAAAAGACTAATAGGTGAACCTCAAATACTCCAGATGTGTCCAAGAGGGTCTGTGTCAAGGGCCTGTAATTAGATTAACACTTACTGGTAACTGGCGTTGCGTTGTTTGGCGTGTCAGCTCGCAAGTACTGTGTCGTCTGTGTGGAAGGTTGGGATAAACCTTGTGAGCTACTGCTGTCACTAATGCTGTTTTAAAACAAAAAGGACATGAACGTGACTGCTCGCCACTGTAATAAATTCAAAATTAACATATTAAAATTAAAACCAGAAAATTTTCCAGGCTAGACTTTGAAAGAACGGTCTCTCACACATTAAAATGTATTTCAGGTAATTAAAAAAATTTAACACTCCTGTCCTTTGAGCGTGAACAGCTTCCTCCTATTTGTTTTGCAGAATTTGCCCTGTTTTCCCAATATTTTTCCCCACTTCTCAAAAACCAAGGTGATAAAACATTTATTGCAAGAACCACCCTGTCATACATGAAACAACAAAATTATTATATCCCAGAGAAGACTTTTATGCATTTGTTTCATGTTATCAACACCCCACTGAGATTCAACGACTACAAAAGTTTGAAAGCAGTAGCCTGAGCTGAACAGAGAGGCACCCATTAACTCCCTGCAAAGACTAATGAGCTTTTTTCAGCCAGAGCGATCTCCTCTTGCTTGCTCTGGGCATGCCAGCTCTATCTGCTGGCCTTTAATTCCTGTGCTGGAGCACACATTGAAAAGATATTCCCTAGCTCACCGTTGCAAATGGTTGTTCTCCCTATACCACAGTACCTGTCTCAGCTCTCTTTTACAGACCAAACTACCCTAGCCTATGTCCTCATTCCTCTCTCTAAGGATACTTGTTGCCCCTTCCAGGGCTGCCTACAATGTGCTTTCAAGATTTTTTCTTCAGGTAGAAGGACCATCAAGAAATCGTTACAGTGTGAAGAGCTGACCCTGAAGAATAGCCACGAGCAGGTCGAAAGCTTATGGGTAAAAATCGGAGGAAGAGGCAACAAAGGGAACCTGGTGGTTGGTGTCTACTACAGGCCACCAAATCAAGGGGAGCCGACTGACGAAGCGTTCTTCCTCCAGCTCTGGGAGGCTTCGCGCTCTCAGGCTCTTGTCCTGCTGGGGGACTTCA
>NW_009260497.1:1803948-1810691 GCF_000687185.1 Egretta garzetta | reverse complement strand
GGAGGGCTTTTTGCTGGTGGCAGCATCAGTTCTGTGTGAAGAGCTCTATTCAGCTCTGTAGAAAACTCCCCAAGCCACTTTTTTTGATTATTTAGCTTGTATGAACACGTGTGTGTTTGGTCAGGCCCTGTAGTGTTATGTGTGCGCACAGATCATGAAGCACATGGGTACTGATGGATGAAAAGCTAGACATGAGCCTGCAATGTGCGCTGGCAGCCCAGAAGGCCAACCGTACTCTGGGCTGCATCAGGAGAAGCGCGGCCAGCAGGTTGAGGGAGGTGATTCTGCCCTTCTACTCAGCTCTGGTGAGACCTCACCTGGAGTACTGCGTCCAGCTCTGGAGCCCTCAGCACAAGGACACGGAACTGTTGGAACAGGTCCAGAGGAGGGCTACAAAAATGATCCGAGGGCTGGAGCACCTCTCCTATGAGACAAAAATGATCCGGGGGCTGGAGCACCTCTCCTATGAGGACAGGCTGAGAGAGTTGGGCTTGTTCAGTCTGGAGAAAAGAAGGCTACGGGGAGACCTGATTGTGGCCTTCCAGTACCTAAAGGGGGCCTATAGGAAAGATGGGGAACGTCTTTTTAGTAGGGCCAGCTGTGTTAGGACAAGGGGAAATGGTTTTAAACTAGAACAGGGTAGGTTCAGGCTAGAGGTAAGGAAGAAATTTTTTACAATGAGGGTGGTAAAACACTGGAACAGGTTGCCCAGAGAGGTAGTGGAGGCCCCATCCCTGGGAACATTCAAGGCCAGGTTGGACGGGGCTCTGAGCAACCTGATCTAGTTAGCAGTGTCCCTGCTCACTGCAGGGGGGTTGGACTAGATGACCACTAGTGGTCCCTTCCAACCCTAAACATTCTATGATTCTATTCTATGACCATAGCTGCATGTAGCATTCAAGAGACAGGTAAACCATAGCAGGATGTTTTCTGCCTTATCCTTATAGAAAAAACAGGTGAGAAAGTTTACAGGCAAAGGCAGTACCTGTTACTACTTCAAATGGCAGGACTGGAAGAAGCTTTTTTGATCTCCTGCCCAAACACACACAAACATCCTCCATTTATTTATTTATTTAAACTTAAACATGTTCAACTGGAACCTCTTCTACTTCAGTTTGTGCCCATTGCCCCTTGTCCTGGCGCTGGGCACCACTGAGAAGAGTCTGGCTCCGTCTTCGTGACACCCACCCTTCAGATATTTGTACGTGTTGATGAGATCCCCTCTCAGCCTTCTCTTCTCCAGGCTAAACAAGCCCAGCTCCCTCAGCCTTTCCTCATAGGGGAGACACACCCGATTATTTTCTTTAGAACAGAATCCACTAATTTCCACAATATAAACATCAGGCTTACTGATTTAGAGCTGGTCTCAATCTCTCCTTGGAAACCTTTTTTATACTTAGTCACTGTCTTCCAGGTGTAGGGTTCCAGCATCATTTTTAGCACGAGGTTAAAAGCTACAGTTGGCCTAGCTACTCCACTTCAACTTCCTCTAGTTTCTGAATGAATATTCTCTGGTGCTGGCAACTTATTACTACTTATTTTAACCATTCGTGCTATTGTGCCTACAAGCTGCTTCGGCGTGAACCACTCTCCAGCGAGTTCCCCAGCGCCCTGGCATGGTCACTGCATTAAACACAGATACAGAACTTACATTCCATTTCCCTGCTATGGCTTTATCTTCCCTGGAAACTCCTTTTGTAACTTGATCACCCACCAGCCCCACAGATTTCTTTGGCTGCCTTCCTGTGGCAGGCAATTTTGAAAAAGGAATTATTCTTTTTCTGCCGGTTGCAAGTTTGAAAACCATTTTTTTTTTTTGTCAGATTCATTCTGGTTTTCAGGTTGAACTTGTTTGTGTTTATGAGCTTTCTTAGTTTTCTCACTTGTGTGCTATGTCAGCTTTTCGAACAGTGCCTTCTTGCTTTTAATAACCCTGTTATCCTGCCGTTAAGCCATGCCAACTTTCTTTGGCAGTTTTTCAAGCGCCTTTGATAGGAGGTATGCAAGCATTTGCTCTGAACTTCCAATACGTTCTTAAATAGCCCAAGTGATGCCTGTAAACTCAGTTGCCTGCTTTCAGCTTCTATTTAACAACCTTCCTCATTTTTTATTTCGTCCTGGTTTTTGAAATTAAGAGTGACAGCAGTGGGGTTTTCAGCCTCTGTTGCTCCTGGGAGGTCGTTAACCCCAATGACGTTATCATCTTTGATTCAGAACCGCTTTACAGAGAGGTTTTGAGCTTGTTATTCAAAACCAAATCAAAAGTTATTTCTTCTCTCACGAGTTCCTTGACTGGTTGCTATGTCAAGCAGTCACTGATTGTATCTAATGCCAGCGCACAACAGTGAGGCTAAATTATAACTGAACCAGCTTCTCAACCAAGCACTGAGACATCACCGCGCAGTCTCTTTGGTGGCTCCCGGGCACACTGCCCGTTCTGAAAGTAAAACTTCATAGATCCGGATGTTCAGGCCCATTTTGCCTCTGCTACACCTTTGCTATGATGCTAATTAATCACAGCTCTTAACCCCGGAGCCCATCCAAGGCTTTGTCAGGTCAGGCACCTTTGGGCTCAAAAAAATAAAACCCCAAGCCATCACACGGCGCTCTGAAGAGCTAAATCCCACTATCTGCACAAACTTCACAGAAATTATCAGTAGTCCATATAGGGATTTGAAGTAAATTCTTTAATACCTGCAAAGCCACAGGGTATTAACGTTAGATGAATTTTCAGCTTCTATCTCCACAGAAATCAAGTACAATGGAATGGATGAAAGGACATTTGATAAGCACACTGCTAGACTGAGAGTCTGAAAAACTCGTAGATGGCACTATTCATACACACTGTAAATTTAATGCTTTTCCCTTCTGAATTAAAGCAAGCCGCACATCCTTTAGCACCTTCTATTGATTAAAACCCCTCAGTAGACAATTAGGCACAAGTGAATTGAGGAAAGCTGACGAGTCATTTGGTTAGATAATCAGGCCTTGAGAAACCACTGTTACTCACTATGCTGACACCCCCCAAAACCCAAGTGGTCTGGGGACATCAGTGGAGTAAATGGCAGAAAGAAAAACAGAAAGAAAGAGATGAATGGATAGAGGGGGAGATGAAAAGAGAGAGCTGCTCTGAGAGGCTGCAGGCAGGAACAGAAACAGTTCAAGATATCCTTTCAACGGGGGTGACCACCCATGAGCCCGACTGTTTTCCAGAGTATTCTGTTTCAAAACTGCCTGCTCCTGAACAGTGGCATCCAACGCAGCTTGCTCAGCAGTGCCTCAGTCCACCTGCTTTTCCAGCCTCCCTTCCGCCTCAGAGTTTAATCCCCACTCAGCTGACCATATTGCCCTCGGGTTCACATTACAAGTCCTTTTTGCATGCATGTGCAAGTTTGGTTTTTCTGGATTGAAAATACATTTGGGAGAGCACCATGTTTTCAGCTTTATAACCAACCGGTGGTAATCCCCGGACTTCAACCTAAGGCCAAAGCGAATACCGGTAAATTGATCAGAATAGAGAAAGGAGAAAGCTGAAATTCAATCTCCTGGAAAAGTCAGTAAAAAACAAGTATTTTCAGTGTGCCCAGGTATCTATCAAATTTTCCTTCAATCATGACACTCCCTGTAATCAGATTCTGTCAAAATTTCCCCACTGTGTGTCCTCCAGACAACTACTCTGGCAAAAACCCAACAGCCACGACCCTCCCCACCCCATAAACAGCAGAGCACCTGCAACTGCTGCCTTCCTGCAGCACAGCACTTACCACAACTCTGCACAGGTAGTAATTGCTACAGCTTTGACATCAAGAGCAGAAATTGCAAGCTACTAGAGAGTACTCATTTTGAGACCGAAACTCCCACAAATCTGGGTAAATGCGTCCCAAAAAACGCACTTGAAAGGCTTCAATACATACCTGTCATCCAACTCTATCCTTTTCATGCTGTGAAGATGCAGGACAGCTAATATTATTGCCACCAGGAATATAACAGCACAGCACACGCCTACACTGATATAAAACACGCGGGTAGAAGTGGTGGGAGCTGTGTTTACAGGATCAACTGAAATAGAAAGGTGAAAAATTACTGAGCCTTTCTCAAAAAAGAAAAAACCCAAACAAAAAAAACCTGCAAACAAACCCCACAACAAATGACATTTCATGAGTTCACATGGACAAACCCGGCCTCCAGCTCAGCTGAGCCCCAGTGCAAGTGGCATGGACTTACCAGTTGGGGCTAGAAGAGCAGGATTCACCTGCACACCGGGACACACACCAACAGAGTAAATGAAATGAGAGTAATACCTAGGTACAAGCGTGAGAGTAGCACTTACTCACTGACCGAATGTGCCAGAGTACACAACATCAGCTTCTCCTCATGATTTTAGGGTAGGATGGGTGGATTACAGCCCCCTGACCTGAATCACAGAATCCCAGGTTGGAAGGAACCTCAAGCATCATCTGGTCCAACCTTTCTAGGCAGGAGCCCAGCCTAGACAAGATGGCCCAGCACCCTGTCCAGCTAAAGCTTCAAAGTGTCCAACGTGGCAGAGTCAACCCCTCCCCTGGGGAGATTATTCCAATGGGTGACTGTTCTCATGGGGAAAAGTTTCCCTCTCATGTCCAATGGGAATCTTCCCAAGAGCAACTTGTGTCCATCCCCCCTCATCCTCTCCATGGGACTCCTTGTGAAAAGGGAGTCTCCATCTGCCTTAAGTACTGGTACGTGGTGATGAGATCCCCTCGGAGCCTCCTTTGCTCCAGGCTGGACAAACACAGCTCTCTCAGCTCATCCCCATACAGCTGACAGCGGCTTCGCAGCCCTTGGATCCCCTTGGTGCTCTAGGCCCCCTCCAGCCTGCCCACAGCTTTTTTGTACAGCAGGGATCAGAACTGTATACAGGATTCCAGGGGTGGCCTGGCCAGCGCTGAGCAGAGTGGGATGATGACTCCTTTATCCCTGCTGGTGATGCCCTTGGTGCCCCCCAGCACCCTGTTGGCCTTCTTGGCTGCAGCAGCACCCTGCTTACTCCTATTGAGCCTCCTGGCCACCAGGACCCCCAAGGTCCCTTCCCACCAAGCTGCTCTCCAGCCAGAATCTTAACAAAGCAACATTAACAGAGCAGTTAATCCTCCTTCTCAAAAGAATCTCAACTGCACTGGGTTCTAAGGCAAAATTCTGCAGTTGCACCTTGGCAGAAGAGGGCTGTCTGCTGTGCTGGCCTTCAGCTGGTGCTAAGCAGCATCACAGGCAGAGGGGTGGGAGGCAGGACAACGCAGCAGTCCTAGCCAGCCCCAATTTTAAAAGTCACACATTGTGGAGAACCATTGCCCTGGAAGAGACAGTAGGTGGTAAAGAGAAAACTGAGCAATGCGCTCCACTGCTTTCCAAAAGCATTTTGGCAAAAATGTTTACATTTTGGGTACTACAGAGGTTGAGTGTAGTCAGTCAATGATACTTCTGGCTAGGAGAGGAGTAAGAAGAAACTATCTCATTCTATTCATTCAATACTGACACGTTAAAACAGCAAACCAGACAGGTCCTGAAGTCAAGAAAATAGATCATAGTCATGTACAAAAACCAGAGCCCCACCAAGACGTGATAAAAAAAAAAGCCGTTAGGAGACTTGGAATAGTTTTTTTTTTTTTCTTCTCTTCACTAGTATATATCCCCAGTTAAAATAATTACAAAAAAGCCCCCATTAAACGCTGGGTATAGAACAGACTACCCAAGAAGTGTTTTCATAGGGAAAGCTGTGGAAACAGAAAGAATATCACAGGTTTTTTGTTTTTTACACCCGAAGTTGTACACAGAATTACTTACAGATAGCCTTGCTGCTGTTTTTATCAGATGCTGGAGATTTTACTTCTGGTTCAAGCTCTAAACAGATGAGAGAAAGCCATTAAGTTTGGTATACATTTAATACTGTAGCCCTTCACAGGAAGACAATTGCTGCATTTATGGAAAAACAAATCTGCTTTTCCAAATAGGTGAGCTGACTCGAGGTCTATAGTTATCTCTAGATTTCCATTTTAAATCCTAACCACTGGATAATAAGAAAAATCACACTTAAGACACATGGGTTGGATGTATTTCGCCACTGATACACATGTCCATTGAGGCCATGCTTGAACCCATTGAATCTACCTACCTCAAAGAACCCTCCGGCTTGTCCAAAGTCCAAAGCAGCAGACAGCAGAAAGAGGAGGTACAGAGTATGTGAGTGCATGCTGAGACACTAAACAGCAGAGACCTCACAGAATCAGTTACTACAGGACAGAAAATAATTTCTTGAATGGTCAATCAATTCTACCCTGACCTTTTGGAAGAAATTCCGGCTCCGGTCTAACTCTACTTATCCTAGGAAGAAGTCAGAGATGCAGTTTTTAATACTCTGCCTTCTCAGGTGATGCTACAGTCATGAGTGTTTAAAAATTGAAGGATAAAAAAAATAATGGCTGTTTATATACTTATAAATATGGAACAAAAGGCACAAAGACAATACTCAGGTTTGTGTGTGTACGTAGTCCTTTACAAAGGGGATAAATCTTCATCAAGTGTACTACAAGTCACCAAGAGAAGCAGTGCAAACCGAGGGAACGCAGGCTGTGGTGATGGCTTCAGATGCACCTCACCAAGGATTTGCATGCAGCTGAGGCAATAGAATGGATTTTTGTGGCTGCAAAGGCGCAGTCCCACTTGCACATCCCCCTTCCTGCTCCCAGCTGTGAAGAGCTGCTTCCTCC
>NW_009260497.1:1800371-1803857 GCF_000687185.1 Egretta garzetta | reverse complement strand
CCCCCCCTTTTTTAAAGTTTAGGAGGAACTATCACAAATGCCTTGAGCAAAACCGCTAGCAAGTTCCTGCATATTTTTAACTCATGCACTAAATTAAATCAGAAATCCACAGATGCTCTATACCAATCAACACACATCAAAAAAAAAAAGTCATTGACATTTTTATGAACCCACAGAAACATGATCGTTGGAAAAATCACTTCTGCATGGCTTAGGAAGTGGCCCTATTTCACACACCCCAATAACTGTGTAGTGCCTACAGAAACATTCAGCAGCTCAATAAGCTGTGAATGCATAAGCAGTGCTGACTTCCCCTGCTTAGAACATTTGAAAAAGTACCTAGGAAAAGCTGAAATAAAGGTAAAAGTGTCAACATTATCAGCCAGACCTCCCTTTTCACTAGAAAAGAGAATCAAGAGTGATCTTCCTGTTACAACAATGCAAGGAACATGAGTATCACAACGTGGCTGAAAAGCCACGCTAGCTCTTTCACCCACGCCTTCCAGAAGTTCATCCTTAGACATTCATACTCAAGAGAAGTGACAAAAGAGCCAAATCCTGTCCTCAAAGCCTCCGAGTAAACTGAACAGTGCCAGGAGGAGCGTGTAGAGAGGTGGCCATCCTCAAAGGCTGCCTGAAAACAGGACACCACAGCCATTTTTAAGGAGGGTACAGTTCTTGGGATTCTCCAAAATAATTTTTTTCCCCTGATGCCTCTGAAAATAGTTCTAGGAAGGAGATAGTAACAATCCAAGAATAAATTGTGCTTGGGGATTCTCAAGTCAAAACAAGGAAAAGTCAACCTCAGACTTCTGACGTCTGCATTATCTACCAAGAACATTTTGTACTCCAATCTGAAAGGCTAACACCCACTTACATCCACTAAATTGCCAATTTTAAGTTGCTCACAATTTATAATCTAAGTAGATTTTGTTGGTAATTCTTAGAACAATTTGAATATTGAGAGCGCTGCCGTTTTGAGGAAACCAGGTTCTTCTTTACAATCACAACAGAGAAAATGCTTTTTGCTATGTATTTAGAAAGGTCAGTCACTGCAGCAGAACACCTGGGGAATTTGTTGATCCCTCAGCTTCTGCTTCTACCAAAAGTCCCCATGGGTCTCCAAAAAACAAAATTTTACCTGTTTTCTTCCCATCCTCTCCAACATTCACCCTCGGGAACTCATGTCCTGGATCATATACCTTCCTACTCTTTTTTTCCTATCATACTTTAACACTAAAAGCTTTTTACTATTTGAAACTTAATGTCTTACTTCTGTAGCACATTTTCCTTCGTTTGAAATTTAAAACTGTGATGTTTTTTGATGAATTTATTGTCAAGTTGAGCTGCATTAATATTGTGACCTCGGAGTCGAGTCTGCCGGTGCAGGAGAGTTCCACACGAAACACTGCAAACAGACAACAGATAGCAATCACGGTTAAGTTTGAGCACTTTTCAGACATTGTGTTGAAAGAATATTTAAATAAGGGTCTTTATAAATGATGTTTATAACGTACACTTTTTAAAGAACTTGCTGGTTTAGCCTTCATGCCTTGTAATTTCAGACAACTACTGAAGCATTAAAGGGCATAGATTTTTAAATAACCTTAGGTGAGTTATATTAAAAGTTTACAGATTCCTAAAACTGTATCTGTGGATAAGCGACCATTAGCCATCCATTAGCTTTGGAACCAAAGTGCCAACACAAGAGAAACCTCCGTTATCACAGAAACCCAGAGAATTTTCCTCATTGCTTTTTCAAATCCTATGAAGCTTTGCTTTTTTCACAGCTGTTAAGTTTAAATATTTTGGTTTCTGCAAATCTGCCTGGAATCAAAGCTTAAACTAGTATGACATTATTTACTTTCTAGCTTATATACCAGTATTATTTATGCCAACAGAACAGACACAAGCCTAATTCCCTAGTGTCTGCTTTCACAAAAAAGTAGTACAAAGCCAAAATATCACCATATATTTTATTGCCCTTTGATTATCTAATAGAGTACAAGGAACCTTAGTTGAATGAGCAAGGAATGATGCTCACTTGCACACTTCCTGAAACAAAATTGTTTCTGGTATAAATTCCATGGAGGAGCTAACACATATTCAAAATAATTTTCTCAGTTTTAAAACTTACCATAAACACTTTAATGCATTAAATGACTCCCACACACCTTGAAATGTCATCTCTATAGGCTAGAGACATTAAAAGGTGTGGATTTTCAAATCCATGCAATTACTAACGACTATTGTTGAAAGGGAACAGGAACCTTGTATCTGTACACACACAAAAAATGCCACATTTCCTTTCCAGGAAAACCTTCATCCTCCCCTAAGCAAGGGGAAAAATACTACTCTCAGATTAATATCAATATTCTATCTATCTATTATCTAATTTATCAACAACCAGTTGTTTTCTGGGTACCCAGCCCCCTGAGCTGGAAGACAGGACGGGAGCAGAATGAAGGCCCCAATAATCCAAGGGGAAATGGTTGGCAACCTGCTACACCACTTGGACACACACAGGTCTATGGGGCTGGATGAGATCCACCCAAGGGTACTAAGAGAATGGGTGGAGGTGCTCACTAAGCCCCTTTCCATCCTTTATCAGCAGTCCTGGCTGACCAGGGAGGTCCCAGTTGACTGGAGGTTGGCAAATGTGACGCCCACCTACAAGAAGGGTCAAAGGGAGGATCCAGGAAGCTACAGGCCTGTCAGCCTGACCTTGGAGCCAGGGAAGGTTATGGAGCAGATCACCTTGAGTGCCATCACGGGGCATATACAGAACCACCAGATGATCAGGCCCAGTCAGCATGGGGTCAAGAAAGGCAGGTCCTGCTTGACCAACCTGATCTCCTTCCATGGCAAGGTGACCTGCTTAGTGGATGAGGGAAAGGCTATGGATGTTGTCTGCCTGGACTTCAGTAAAGCCTTTGACACCATTTCCCACAGCATTCTCCTGGAGAAGCTGGCTGCTCATGGCTCGGACGGGCAGACTCTTCACTAGGTAAAAAAAAAAAAACAGCTGGATGGCTGGGCCCAGAGAGTTGTGGTCAATGGAGTTACATCTACATGGCAGTCGGCCACAAGCAGCATACCTCACAGCTCAGTGCTGGACCAAGTTCTGTTTAACATCTTTATTCATGATCTGGACGAGGGGATGGAGGGCACCCTCAGTCAGTTTACAGATGGCACCGAGCTGGGTGGGAATGTGGATCTGCTGGGGGGGAGGAGGGCTCTGCAGAGGGACCTGGCCAGGCTGGAGCCATGGGCCCAGGCCAATTGGGTAAGGGTCAACAGGGCCAAGGGCCAGGTTCTGCCCTGGGGTCACAACAACCCCAAGCAATGCTACAGGTGTCGGGAAGAGGGGCTGGAATGCTGCCCAGCGGAAAAGGACATGGGGGTGTTGGTCAACAGGCGGCTAAATAGGAGCCATCAGTGTGCCCAGGTGGCCAAGAGGGCCAACAGCATCCTGGCTTGTATCAG
>NW_009260497.1:1789463-1800147 GCF_000687185.1 Egretta garzetta | reverse complement strand
ACGAGGGGAAACAGCCTCAAGTTGTGCCAGGGCAGGTTTAGGTTGAACATTGGGAAAAATTCCTTCCCTGCAAGGGCTGTCAAGCCCTGGAAGGGGCTGCCCAGGGAAGGGGTCGAGTCCCCATCCCTGGGGGGATTTAAAAGGTATGTAGATGTGGCATTTGGGGACATATTTTAGTGGTGTAATGGCAGGGTTAGGACTCGATCTTATAGATCTTTTCTAACCTAAACAATCCCATGATTCTAATCTATAATAGCCTTTTAGGAATGTCGTAACTGTTGCAGAAGGCCTGTAAACATGTTATGTTTAACAGAAAAATTGTGCTCTTGCACAACACCACACACATTTTGGAAAAAAACAAAGTATTACCAGAAAGCAATACCGGATAAGGCAGTAGCTGTGCACTTTTGAGGGGTGGGGAGTTTACCTGAAAGGGTGCGAGGAACTTCTCCTTGTAGAGAAATGTTGGCCTGAGGCATAGCCATAGCCATGGGATTATCTACCTGAAATCCCAGTTTATACTCAACCTGTAATAATAGTTGGGAGATAGAAAAACACGTAAGAAATCTCAACAGTAGTAGAAAGAAATGCTACGTACCTTTTCATAATTATTCTTGAAATTAAAAAGATGTATCTTATTTTCAAAGAATGCTGGTGATTTTAGGTGCCTACATTCAAGTTTTCTTATATGAAGTCTAAATATCTGACTTTTGTACAGTTCAAATTGAGAAAGCCAAAGTAGAAGCCACTTTTGAAAATTTGGGGCAGAATTTAGAGTGCTAGATTGAAAAACAAAACAAAAAAAAAACCACACCACAAATCTCACTTGCTGACACTTTCAAACTTATTTGTTCCAAAGCCAGTTTGTTAAAACCATAGGAATTCAAAAATTCCCCCTCTTCTAGTCAGTTTTATAAACTGCACAGCCAAAATTGCTTACAAACAGTTTATTCAAGTACAGTCAAGATTTCATTTCCACTCAAGAAGCTGATTCTGCAAATATTCACTCAAAAAAAGTACAGGACCTGTTGTAACTAAGCCATAAACTCCAGTTGGAAATTCGTCCTATCCCTCCACACTCAGCTGAATTAATTTGGTTTGACTTTGCCCTATTAGTTTTTTTTTTTTTTCCTGTTTCTAAAACATTTATGTTATCAATTTATTTTTCAGTCAAGATGCCAAGGGAAGAAACATAACCCAGTTTCTGAGTTCCTATGAACTGCACTACACCCATCCTACAAACTTAGCACAGAAGATGCCGAGCAGTGCAATCACGGTAATGGAAGCAGAGCTACAGAAGCTCAAAAATTCCTATTCCAAATTCACAGACAGGCCCAAGGAAACCCAGGGAGGGACAGGGATGCAGGTAGCTCATAGCTGAAGTTGTAAGAACAAGGAAACTCCTTCAAGGGTTCTATTCAAATGAGAAGTGACTGAACTGCCCGCGAAGGTGGAATGCAATATGTCATGGTTTAACCCGGCTGATAACTAAGCACCACACAGCCGCTCGCTCACTTCCCCCTCCCTCAGTGGGGTGGGGGAGAAAAATCAGGAAGAAAAAAAAAGGTTAGAGCAATGGGCTGAGATAGAGACAGTTTAATAAGAGAAAAAAAAAAAAATAATGGTAAGAGAATATACAGAATATACAAAATGAATGATGTACAGTGCAATTGCTCACCACCCACCAACCGATGCCCAGAATGTCCCGAGCCGTGATCACTCTTCCCCCTCCCCGACCAACTAACCCCCCCCGAGCATGACATTACATGGTATGGAATAGCTCTTTGGTCAGTTTGGGTCAGCTGTCCTAGCTGTGCTCCCTCCCAGCTTGTTATGCACCTGGCTGAGGAGGAGAAGCTCAAAAGGTCCTTGAGTAGCCTAAGCACGACTTAGCAACAACCAAAAACATCAGTGAGTTATCAACATTCTTGTAGTACTAAATCCAAAACACAACACTATGCCAGCTACTTTGAAGAAAATTAACTCTATCCCAGCTGAAACCAGGACAGTATATCAAGCAGGAGGGCTGGCTTGCACCATACCCAGCATCATTGCAGACCAAAACTCACATCTGTTAAGAAGTTACACCTCAAAGGGAAGAACAATGGCAGAAGGAATCTTCAGAAATTGCATTGGTGGAGTTGTTAAATATTACTGTTCCTACTGCAGTCTTTCCTACTTAAGGACAGAAGAATAACCATCACTCCAGTTTAAAAAAAGAAAAAGAACATCTGGCAGAGACTAAACAGATCCTTTCATATACAAAAATATAGTTAAGTAACTGGAAATCCTTCAAAATGTAAGAGCATATGCAATCTTTAAGACAGCTGTTGCAGCATGCTCCAGCCACGGTGATTAAGTGAAATAAAAATCCCTTTCCATTCAATCAGTGCTCAGTAATAACACACTAGATGCTACTTTTATAGGTTCTTCTTGTCTCCAAACATATGTTTCTAGAACTCTCTAAAACACAATTGCTCTACATTCAATTTCCAGAGGCTTCGGTTCATGGCTGCCCCTTCTCTATGTTCAATGCCCTACCAGAAGAGATCCCACAGCCAGTAGCTTGTATATATACACGCATAGCTTGCCAGAAGCAAGAAGTTTAAACCACTTCTTTTCAAGTGCTGAACCTTTCTAAAACAGTAAAGGGACAGTTTGGAATCATATCATCTTAACTTACTGCCTGCAATCATATAAGTAATTCATTTGCACCTAGCGTATGCTAATTTTTGCAAAGAAAAAAAGCTATTAAATTTTAATGGTGTGTATTCACTAAGCAATACAGATCATGTATCGACTACTCAGACACAGAAGCTGTGCCTGCTTACCTTGGATTTAGCATGCCAGCTGAAGTGAAGGTTGTTGGTCTCACTGGGTATTAAGAGATTGAAGGACAACGCATAGTGATTAACCACATCATTCCTCACATAAGACAATTCTGCATCAAGACCTGTAATGAGAAAGACAAGAGTAAGATGGGAAGGAACAGGACTGGCAGTAACACACTGGAACAAACAACTCTCAGTATCACCAGCTCCACTCGTATTTAATGTTTACATCAAGACTTCCTCGAGTCCATAAATTCAGTTGCAGGTTTGGAAATTAATGTTTATGCATATCAGCATTAACACAAGTGCTTCAAATTCTTAAAAAGCAACAATTTTCAGAGAGATGGCGCAGCCCGATAAGCAGGTAAAAGTTGAAATGCAATGGAAGGAAATGTGACTTTTCATACACTCCTCCTAAAGAGTCATTACAGACTCTCCCTGACTGCTTCTGGGAATCACGGGTCCAGTTTTGCTCTTATTTACAACTGTGTACCTTCAAAACAAACTGGTTTGGATAATCAGCTCATTAACCGCAGGTAATTCTTCCTGGAATAGCTCATTTCTTGAGCTGAGACACATAAGCACAGAGACATTAACTTCACAGTAATTAGATCGTGACACAAAGCACATAATGAGAGGAGGAATGGCATTTGTACACCAAGTGATACTAATATTTTATGTCTACCCTTTGCTTTCTGGACTTTTAAATAAACCTAGATAACTGAAAGACACACAGAACTATTTACCACAGAGCACTACGGTGCATTTTCCTCAATAAGACGCATACTCCAATATTAAAAATGCTGAAGCTGCCATTATCTTTTGGGGCATACATTTCAAGGTCACACTGAATACAGGGTAGGACCCTACAGCTTGCCCTGGGTGTCATTAGCAATCAGTGGGGTAGTAAACCCCACAAGTTAACCCCCTTCCCTGCAGCTGTAAAATTAATCCCAGCTCCATATCTTCCGGACAAAACCATACTGTATTTGTAATCAGTACCAGTTTGTCCCATCTCATGCAGCTTTTCCTCCCTTGCTCCCAGTTAAACACTCTCCAGGCTCAGCGATATATTGACACGCTAAGGGAACGGCTGGGCAAATCAGACACAGGTGCACGCTCCGAGCACAATTGTACAGAGAGGGAACTGAGCTCAATTAAAGTATTCGCAGTACAATTGGGAATGTACATAATGGAGTTATTTTTTATTATGGCTAGAAAGTCAAGAAAACTGGGGAGGCTGTGACTCCAAGATGACAGCATTTAAGGCATCCTGAAGTTATTCCAAGAATCTAGGGAAACATCACAGGGTTTTCTTTTAAGTTAAAACAAATAAATCAAAGATAACTATTGAACTGTGTAGACAAGCTGCATTTGAAGAAAGGGAGAATTAGCTTGAGAGAAATAATTCCTCCTGTTTAGAGCAAAGCGATAAGCTTTCTCTTATTCCAGAACTTGATTTAATCCACCTTGTTTTCACAAGATACAGAAACGCAGCCAAGTCACTCCTCTTCATTCTTGTGGCTGTTAACCACTTTTGCTCCCTGCTGGCTCATTAGTGTCCTGAAACTTCATCAAAACCCAAGAGTATATAATCACAGATACTGGGGGGTGGCAAGGGGGAAAACCCCTCAAGACTGGATGCATGAAAGGAATCGACAGAACAGAGTAATTCCAGGGAGAAACGCTCTCAAACAAGATCTTGAACAGAAAAAGATGCAGTGATGCCTTAAGTGCTGAATGTATCAGCCTGAGACAGTATATAAAAAAAAGTTAAACTTTTCTTCTCCAATTTGTCCATATTTCCAATCAATAACAACTGGCAAATGCAAAAGCATATCCACATGTAAAGTACAGAGGAGGGGGAAGCGCACACACACACACCCCCGAAACAAAATAAAACTCTCAAAACACATAAGTGAAACAGCAAACTTCCAGAACAGCTTGCCCAGGTAATTTTCACACATACACATTCGATATCTGAAATCTACCTCAGATTTTGACAACATGGAAGGAGCGTTGAGAAGAGCTCACAACTCACTTGCCGTTAGATCAGATCAAGAAGATGGGAAGCTTTATGGGCATAAATGTACCAAATACAGTATTCAAATCAAACCCAGTAAGTACAGGTTATTAAAGACAAATCAGAGAGTCATAGAATCGTTTGGGTTGGAAAAGCCCTTTAAGCTCATCAAGCCCAACCGTTCCCATAACCCTGCCAGCCCACCACTAAACCCTGGCCCTAAGCACTGTGTCTATCTGGCTTTTAAATACCCCCAGGGATGGGGACTCGACCCCTTCCCTGGGCAGCCCCTTCCAGTGCGTGACAGCCCTTGTGGGGAAGGAATTTTTCCCAATGTCCAGCCTAAACCTGCCCTGGCACAACTTGAGGCCATAATGCTTTCTCAAACTGTGGAAACCGATAGATAAATACTTGAGAAATGTCAGTGTTTCGATACTGTGTGGCATTTTTTCCTTTTAAGTTTATCAAGGGTTAAAACATTTCTTCTCTAGCACATCTTTTCCCATCAGTGAACTACACACAAAATTCAGCTTGCCACAAGCATCTAAGAACCTGTGCCCACACTGGACGAGCAAGCTCCCATCTCCCTACCTCCAATCCACCACAGTACGGTTTTGCTTTCAGACCACCCTTCCATCCCTAATTTTTCATCCCCTCCTCACCTCAATCTTGACTTCCTGAAGCGTTTTGTCTATATAATTTCTCTCAGTCAGGCCAGCAAAACACACAAAAAACCTACCAGTCCGAAAAAAAAAAAAAAAAAAAAAAACCCCTTGCAGGCAGATAGGTGTGTTCTGCCCGGAACAAAGGAGCCCAGGTGCCAATCCCCAGTGATGCAGGATCTGCACCGTGTCCCAGCCGTAAGGGAGGGCACTGGGAAGGTACGTACAGGCAGGGAATTGGCGCAGGGTGCTGCGGCAAGCGGTGGTGAAAGCCAGAGCCATAGCTTACTAATTGGTTGGCATGATCCAAGTATTCCTGATGCAGGCTGCCATCGCTTTGCTCACTGCGTTCCTGGGTTTCCTCCGTTTCAGGAGCCTTCCACTTTGAGGAAGAGAAAATTTCCCCATACCCACAGAAATTGCCCAGGCAATGCTGCAGCACCATGCGTGCTCAAGAGCTCCATGGTGGGCAGACTCCAGGCTTCTATAGTTAGCAGGTTTTAGCCAAGATAAGGTAGGCTTTTCATGGGTTGCACAGGCTAAATTCTTGCCAAGAAAAAACACAGCACAGAACGCCAGGCTCCAACAGCCCTGTGCTGCTGAAGAGAGAGGCCAAGGATACCACTGCAAACACGCTGGGCAGATCACGTCCAGTGCCCCTCTTCCCACCAGTTCGGATCAAGAGGACAATGATCAACCTCAGGGAAACGTCAAGCAGGTTCAGTTCTCTTCACTGGGTACTGGCTCTGAGCTACCCCTATGCAATCAGACACTTTGTTCCTTGTTATCTACCTACCTTTTTTTTTTTTCCCCTAACACACATCGTATTCTGCTGAGATTTCCATACTGATTATGTGCTATTAACTCTCGCTGGAGTAGACATTACAAACAGCTAGGGTGTTTGCAGAAAATGCTCCATTACCATGACAGTTTAAGTCTAACTCAGAATTGCTTTAATTCTGCATTTCACCTTTTTTCTTCAGACGTTTATACTCACGCCAGCTCTGCAATGTTCCTTATTTAAACCTTCAGCAAGCCAAGTTCAAAGAGTCAAGCTGGCACAGTTTGGGGAGAGAAAAAAAAAAGTGGGGCAATGCCCCTCAGTCAGTTTAACTCCCTGGATTAGTGAGGATGCTCAGGAGCACCCCATATGGAGGGCAAGACTGCAGCAGCACTAACTTAAATGGAGCTTACACTAAAATGATACTGTTACCCAGATAGCCTAGGCTTTTTTTCAAAGTGTGTTTTGGGTGTAGGTAGCTGCGAAAGATGGTATCAAATTAAGCAAGTCACTGTGAATACACAGCCTAAACCAGCAACCTCAATTTTTTTTTACTTTTTTTTAAAGGCGTAAATGTCTTTCAAAACACAGTAGCAGCACAAGATGCAATCAGCCTTCGTTGCAGGTTGCTGGGGAAATGATAGAAATAAGGTTCCTTTCCCAATTGTTTCAGTTTTCAAGAATCCTTAGTAAACAACTGAACTACTACACTGAAACCAACTGGCTGGTATGGGGGGGAGGGAAAATGTAATTCAGCAAGATGTCGGGTTCCTCGTAAGGTGTTGAACACTTTCACCACCTTGTAGGGCAAATGCACCAGCACCCTGGAACAAACTCAAACAGGTATGTAATGGTTTATGTCATATATGGAAACAGATGGCTTTGGAAGAACACAGATGCATTACAAACAGTGAGAGAAAACAGTCAATAATTCAATAATCATTTCTTCAATGATCATTTTCTAGGCAAAGCAATAGAACAGAAAGAAAAGGGCGGAGAACCTTGCAAAGAAATACCAAAAAATTATTGGGTTACATGAACTGCAGAGGAGGAAAAGAAGCTTTTCAGAAATGCTTCTATTGGTTTAAGCAGTATATTGGCAATCAGTGATGAACAGTTTTAAAACACAGGCTGCAGTTTTGCTTTGGCAAGCCTCCTTAAACAAGTCCATATGCAGACAATGCACAACACTAAAGGATCTCGTTTCTCATTGCTTGGACTGGACTAACCTACAGCAACCCACATGAAAACAGTGAGACCAACGCTTTGCGCTTTGCTTTGATTTCAAGGCAAAACCACCACCCTTTTACCCAGGCAACCCCTAAATCTCATTATTAACTTCCACATCTTTGTACCTCCCACCCTCGGGTGCAAACTTGAAAGAAAAAATTGAACACAAACAAAAAGGTAAATTTAAGCAGCACCATAGAGAAAGTCTGTCATTCTTTACGCTGTTTAACATAACAAAACATTTGAAGAAGCTCAGAAAGGAGAGGCCAATTTTCATTCCCAAATGCAAAAGATGCTGAGCAGCCCTTGTGTTCATGACAAAATTGGATCATGTCAGTCTAGCAGCCTAACAAAACACTACTTTTCAAATGCCCTTGTGTAAAGGCAGTCTAGCTTCACCACACACACCCCCTTTTTTTCTTTTTAAGCACAATATACAAAAGAATCTTGCTGCTATCAGCATGGGAAAAATTAGATTTTATTCTTATGAAGCAAATCTATCCTACACCATGCACATTCTTCTTGAAGACGACAACTGTGTTTAGGCATCTGTTACCCCAGGTAACAGACTTCAAAACATCATAACATAATTCTGGAAGATAATGTCTAAAAATCAAGAAGGAACGCGCAACGTAAGAGTTAGTGGAGATCACTCTTACTGAAATACTGCTTGCTGCAATATGAATATTAGCCCTAATCTAATAGCAATCTGCTAACGATAGCGGAGATAATTGGCTCTCACAGCTGCCTACCCAACCCTCTCGCAGATTCCTGTCTGCGTACAGAAATGACCGAAATTAGCCCCCGTTTTCTTAATGCACCAGTCTGTAATTTGTAAGAGTTTCTTCATAAGCAGCTGAGAAATCTCTGCAGCGCGACGTCAAACCACCACAGCCCTCGCAAAGCAAGCCACTCCTGCTCCTGACTCACAGCCACTGAAATAAATTAATTGAGAAGAGTTACACAGTTAAACAAGTTATTATCGTCGTATAAATATTCCATTTGTTCAGAGGTTTACGTGCTGCAGAGAACACCACCTCTGCTCCTGAGCAGCTCATCTGGGTTAGCCCTCCGGCCAGACCAGAAGCTGCCACTCCAGGGTGAACGTCCTTCATCACCATCCACTTCCCACAGCTGTGCAACCCACTCCATAAACACACAGGATTCTCCCAGTGCTGGACAATTTACCTTGTTTAAGAATTATACTGTTCTGCCCCTTCCATTTTCCTTTCATTAAAAATGCATCATAAGTCTGAAACACTGGCTTTAAATCCTAAGCTTCCCCCCCCCCCCCCCCTTTTTTTTTTGGCAACAAGTTCTGCTATTTTCTTACCATCAGCCTAAGCAAAAGGAAATGTGGCTGAGGAATTAAAAAAAAAAAAATCAGCTCTTGACTACTGAAACTTTTTTTTCAGGGTGGAAAGAACACTTTCCCAGGGCAAGCCTTTTCAGTTTGAATGTATTTAATTAGTTCACTTCAACAAACGGCTTACACAAGGCTGAAACTACCAAGGAGAGTTAAAAAAATGAGGCAATCCAATACAAACTGATCCACATGGATCAATTGCATTTAGAAAACAGCAAACTATTGGAAATGTAATACTAACCATCTGAATATGCATACACACATGCATAAAAAACCTCTTATATCCTATTTGCACACATCCAAGATATACTACAATGAAAGTGAACTTTCCTTTAATAAAACAAGTGACAGATTATAGCCTTCTACTTGCATTTTTTACTTAAGTTTTCCACAACACTACAGCCTGCCAGTTACAGCTGTCGGTCAGGAATTTAGGCTGAAATACTTGCTTTTTAAACATCTTGCAGGACATGATTCTCTGGAAAAGATGACCGATGAAAAATACTACAGGGAAAAAAGTTAAATCTTAAGTAACATGGAGATGATGAAGGAACAGCTTTTCACTCTCAACACCGGTGCCAGAGAACGTCAAAGGACACTAAGCTTGAAACACACATCAGCAGGCACAAATCCATCAGTCTTCACCAACATACTTTCTACCTTTTGCTTAAAAACACTTCTTCCCCGACTGCTGAATCGTCCTTCTGCTCATCACCTACCTGACACTTAGGAAAAAAACGCCAAGACAAAAGAATCCCTCATTTTGGGGACAACTTCCTACCTCTACGTGAAGTTCTTCATTGCCTACACATATTTACCTCACAAAAGAACTCTTCAACCTTTTCTTTCTAAATTTCAGTTTAAGCTTTGCTAGACAAGAATATCTTATAATCCAGCATCAGACCTTCAAAAAAACCAGTATCAAGTGCATGGAAAACAGACTAGAATTAAAATCACAGCTTGACACATCACCAAAGCATGCTGAAATGTGCCAGGACTAGATGACCTCTAAAGGTCCCTTCCAACCCAAAACATTCTATGAATTTGTTGTAGAATTGCTCTAACATTAGGTCATTAGCATAACACCGATTGGTGAGGCTCCAGAATTAAATCCATTCTCACCTCCAAGGAAGACTTCTCCCACCAGACTGATGCCTCACTGTGAACAGCACGGTTGCATTGCAAGCGCACCTAACTCTGCCCAGTGGTAGCAGAAAGCGTATGGATGGTGGTTATTTACACAAAGGGCTTCGTTACCTGCGCAGAGTTAACTTTTCATGAGCTGGAGATGGAAAACAATATGTAATGCATTCAATGCAAGGAAATACTCAACATCACTTCAAGGCAATGACCGTGTCCTTGAAAACCAACCAAGACTCCCTAGCAGGGAATCTTAGTAGGAAACTTCCCAACGTCCAGCACACAGGAGGAAAAACTAGCTGAGAGCCCTCATTAAATCCTCGTGAATCTTCACTGACAGATCACCCACAATTCACCTTATTGAGGCTGTTAAATAGAATTTGCAAGTTCAACACCACAGGCAAACAGGATTTTTCTCACTGAAAGATCTTTGTGGAAGTCACAGAGCAGACCTCTTCCCCTCTAGAGGAAGGAGCTTCCCCCAGGAGATGGCACTTGCTGAAGTGAAAGCATAAGGGCAATATTTAACTCAATCCATACCAAAAGGAAGACGTTAATTGTTCCTAGGACCCAGCTGGTTACCCTTTTGGCTTTGAAGAATGGGCAACAATTACATTTCAATTAGTGCCAGTGACCTACACAGCGGGCAAG
>NW_009260497.1:1780686-1789448 GCF_000687185.1 Egretta garzetta | reverse complement strand
ACTGGTGCAGGTATGGGGCTGGAAGCGACTGAAAGGGAACTCTATAATATAAAAATATAAAGCTGATTTTAAAGACTAAATTAAACAACTTTATTCTTAGCACAGGGAATAGTTTGGTATATTTATGAAATAAAAATGTAACTGATTAGTAATGGCAAATGTCTCATAAATATTGTAACATGAAGTTTGATGCTCCTTTTGGATTAGAATGAAAGTAAACACCGAGAACAGAAAGCAAAAAGAAAGGTTCCATCCTCCTGTTGGACGGAACAACAGCCACAGCTGCCCAGGAACGCAAACCTCAAAATAAAATCACTTCAGATCAGATGCTTACTAGTATCACATAGATTTTGAACTGAACTGCTGTAATCTTACCAGCTAAAACTCAATCACTTAACAAAGGTACGTCAGATGTCATTTGGACTTATGAACAATGTGCATTTGCAGTATTTGAATAATGTGCATTTGCAATATTTTAGTGTCACCTACCCCAAGAAGTTGTGTCACTTCATTTTCTTTTTTTTTTTAGTTATAGTAATGCACCCACATGTTGATTCAGTTATCCCTATAGGCAAGACCGTAAGGTACAACAGCATAAGTCACCTTTAGAACGGTGGCCCTGCCAGTGGCCAAGACTATCTCAGTAACAAGTACCCAACTGAATACCAAAAAAAAAAAAAAAAAAAAAAAAAAATTTAAAAAAAACCCACACCCCTCCCTCAATGCATCAGGCCTCAGCCTCTAAACTCATGCTTCTACTCCTGTGGCCACCAGTGCTGCTGAAGGGGTAATGCACCCTTCCCATCTGTTGAGAGGCTTTGGAAGGCTTCCATTATGTTGACACCAATGGTTTAACACAAAACCAAGCTCCACACGAATTAAAACAGGACTGTTGGTTTCCGTGGCAATCTCTGCACTCGGAAAAGCCACAGAGCTTAGTGGTTTTTTCTTTTATTAGGAATTACCCTGCAAAGCCATCCATCAAGTTCATAAAGGCTAAAACAGTTTTGAGAGTACAACCATCTTCAGTTTACCAGCTTCACCATTGGTACCACTGGCATTACATATTCCGAGAGGCTGCAGCTTTTCAAGCAGCAGCTCCAGTGCTTACGTTACTGCTCTTATCTTTCCCAAGCAGCATGGTGAAATCAATATACTGGTTAATTTAATTACAGCTATTCAGCACCCAGTAAGTGGCAGCAAAATTCTAAAGCATCACATTAGTTTCATGCTGTTGCTTCTGCTCCCAGATTTCCAAAGCAGTCAGTGCAAATATGTGAGCTATCCGCTTGAAAGAAGGACAAAGGCAGAGATGGAAGAGAAATAATGCGTTTGAAGCCTCTGCCATCGTGCCCTTTGTACAGCCACAAGGCACTTTCAGAGAGTGTTAGCATTCATTCTTACATGGGATCTGCTGGTGCTGCTGCCATTCAGGGAAGGGAAGAAAAAAAAAAAAAGGGAAAAAAATCAATTCATCAGGCACAACTCATTAAATGCACTTCACTCTTTACGCACTCCCTGCTTTCACAGTTGAGACCTCAAGTACAATTTTTATTCCTCTAGTAACTTACTGTGTGGTATTGCCTCTAACTGAAGGCCCTTCCACTGCAAGAAAAGCAGGAGCCTCAGTGATATTTCAGTCTGGATAGTTTCAGGTAGCAATTAGTCATCAAGCAATGCTATTTCGCTAGAGCTCAGAACAAATGTGAAGCAAGATACATTTGGAATTTGTCTCATTAATTCAGTTTTTCCAGTCTTCAAACACAGGTCTGAATAGCAGAAGGGGAGGAGAAAAACTCAAGACTCCCCCAAATGCTTAATCTTTTAAAAGTACGGGCACCAGAGTGGAAAATGCCACCCTGGGATTTCTCATGCCTGTGAGCATGATCCTTATCTCCTGTATTTCCCTCTGCCCAGGTGGTGTTTAGGAGTAGTGTTGGTCCCTGCCTTTCTCCTAGTACCTCAGCCCTTCTTGCTGGCTTTTCTCATGCATGCAAGGAGCTCTTTGCCTCATTTCCTCTCCCTTGTTCCCATTCTGTCCACGCACTGGAGGGAGAAAGAGAACATGTATTCAAGGAGGCCAAACAATCAACAGTGATAAATAAGATGCTGCCAAACAGAACACAGGTGTAAAATCACAGCAGTGAGGAATGCAGCTTTGGGACTGCCCCCAACCCCATCAGGCTAGCCTTCAGTCCCAGAGGTCAGATTTCTTCCAAGTCCCCGACACAAAAATGTTACAAGAGCCACAAACATTTATCACTAGACAGACCTTGGCCTCTCGGGAGCCGAAATGGCTGTTTTTCCTCCCAGGGCTGAGGGCAGACAGAGCTGCGGGAGGAAGCCAAGCCGCCCACGGCCCATGCAGTCCCTCCCAAACGGCCAGTTTGCAGAAGCAAATTGCTTTCTTCCAGGTAGGATCCAGACTGAAATCCTAACACACAAGTTGGTGTGATAAATAAAGCAGTGTGCAGAAATCAACCACCCATCTCAGCAATGCTGTGGAGATTGGTAACACACGACGACTTAAATATTTTGCAGACTTCCCTCTGATCACACAGAATAAATGATTTCAAAGCAATCCTAACTCAGGGTAGGAGCTGCCTCCACTGGCATCGCTCCTGATGGCTTTCCACAGGCTATTTCAAACTCCTGGAAGCATATTCTTCTGCCGGTTTGCAAGCATTACAAATGCTGGAGTGGGTTTATACGACTACAGGCATCTCCGAAGAAACAGCTATCCACACACGCTATTTGAACTTCACAAATTAAAAGTGAGGTAATAGAACGGAAAAGGGCAGAGGAACCCCAAATGCAGCTTGTTCTCATAAACCTCAAAACAATATTGACATGAACCGTGGTAGTCGGTAAATCAGACGGACAAGCATCCAAGCACACTGAAAGGCTCCAAAATGAAAACAGATTGCTCAACTCCGCCGTGTGAGTAACTTGTCACAACCTGCTGCAGCTTGCAAGCGGCCAGATGTTGCTGCACGCAGCCTCCAAGAGCCCAACCAGCCTTCGTCCCCCTATTTCTCCGAAGCAGACTTTCGCCTGCAACACTAAAAACCCCACCTGATAAACACCAGTCATGGGCTATCGTTACCCTAAAGGGCTTTATGGGGCAAGGGAATAAAATAATTACCCTAAAACCAGCATTTCTGATTAAGTGGAATATATCAGAGTATTTTCAGGCCATCGTCAGCAATTCAGTTTTGTTACAGCACACGGCGTCTCTCAAGATTAGAAGCGTGCTTTCCACCCAGCACCATGCAACTACAGTAATCTTTAATTTTAATTCCCTGTCAAAGGGTAAAATGAAGTTTTAACACACAGGGTTTTGCACTTCTAAGACAGGCGTGCGGACCATAGCAACACAATACTTATTTTTGCATACAACATGCAAAAAGCTACCATTCTTCAGTCAAGCACTTAAAAGCTTGAAAATGAAGATTTCAGAGCATGTATACAGCAGAACCAGATTCTGAACTGTGGGTTCCATACCACACAGACACTTCAAGACCTTAGGGTATCCAAACATCTGCTCTTCAGTTGACATCTCAGTCATCCTCCTGCAGCTACACAGAGACTCCTTGCTGAATATTTTCTGTCCTAAAGAAGCACCATGCGTAAGCACCTGTAAATCACCCATCTCACATGGAAATTCATCTTGGGTGCTACTAACAAAACTCAGAGCACAGGTCTGGCTCGCTGGTGGTGGTCTAGGTAGCGATGCTGCCAGAGACAGGCACGACTGGCCTTTTAAACAAGGCTCTGAAGCATTTGGAGAATCAGAAGAAAGAAATACTTCAGCCTTCCAATAATTCGAACATCCAGCTCATCACAGCATGCTGATTTTCAGCTCCCTTGCATAACAGGGACAAGTAACCAGGCAGCAGACAAAGGAACAAGAGGATTTCCAGTCACTGTCAACTCAGTGCAAGTACCATAAAGCATTTTTGACGTGAACTCCTGTTGCTACCTCCCCAAAATAGTGACCTTAGAACACTGTTTCACAGTATAAAATTAAGACATCTTCACTAAGATCAACTGCTGCAATAAGCAGATGTTTAGCCTCCACCTAAAATATATAAAACTGCATTTGGCCTATAATTTACCTGGGTTCTGCTCAGCCCTGGTGAAGCCACACCTGGAGTACCGGGTCCAGCGCTGGGCTCCCCAATACAAGAGACATGGAGCTACTGGAGAGAATCCAGCAAAGGACCAGAAAGGTGATGAAAGGGACCGGAGCATCTCTCCTCTGAGAAGACTGAGGAAGCTGGTCCTGTTCAGCCTGGAGAAGAGAAGGCTATGGGGGATCCCATCAATGTATATAAATATCTGAAGGTGTGTGCAAAGAGGAAGGAGCCAGGCTCTTCTCAGTGGTGCCCAGTGACAGGAACGGAGGGAAATGGGGACAAATGGAAACATGGGAGGTTCTGTCTGAACATCAGGAAAAACTCATATACTGTGAGGGTGACGGAACACTGGCACAGGCTGCCCACCGAGGTGGTGGAGTCTCCATCCTTGGAGATGTTCAAAAGCTTCAGGTGCTGGACAACCAGCGTGGGGCGGCCCTGCTTGAGCAGAGGCCCTCCAGGTGTCCCTGCCAACCCCAACTGCTTTGAGAGTCAGCAGCACAATTTAAAAAGCAAACAAACAACGCTCTGCTAGAACAGATTTTGCATCTCACAACCAGACAACCCATTTCAGTAAGCTGCACACTGGCTTCAAATTAAATTTAGAACACGTAAGAAAAAGTCACATAAGAGTTAATTAATTTAACTCTGTAATTAAGCAAGCACAAATATAAAACCAACAGAAGATGGCATTCAGTATGATTACTCAGAAGAAACTAGGCCAGAGAATATCAAGTTTGCAAACTCAATGCAAACATTGTAGGACTTCTGACTGTAAGATTCTCCTGCAATTCTAATTTTGCCCACCCTGTATGTATGTATTATGATAGCCCTTAGTTATGTGATAACATGGTATTTTTCCCCCCCATGGGACTTCAGTCTCATTTAGTGTTCAGGCCAGACCTGTCTCTAAAAAAGAACCAAAGCCATGTGATGAAGAGGGCTCTCCACAAGACCAATTTCACAGCTGAAAGGTACATAAGTCTACAAAAAAAAAAAAAACAACACCAAAACCTGCAAGAAAAGATTGTCCTCACTGCTTCAGCATCTTGTTGATGCCATGAACAATTAGGTGACATCTCATGAATGCTGCAAAAGAACTGCCTGCAATGCAAAAAAACCCACTTAAACCAAGTTTTCACAGGCAGCTATCGATTCCGGTCCTCAAACTCAGAGGGCATAACCCCACGCCTCCTGCAAGGCTGAGCTGCAGAACCGCCGGGAACTCACAGCTGAAGGTGTACGAGATAGACCACAAATGCACAAAGTGCTAAATAATGCTATGTACTTCAAATAGATCAGATCAAATCCTTAATTATTAAAGGTAGCTACCTAATATTAATGGTTATTTTTTACCTTATTCTGTAAATCTTAGTTTGTTACCTGCCAAGCAGGGATACACACACCTTTCTATCACAGGATCCTGTGAAAAGCAGATCGATGGAGTATTTCAACATCAGACAACCACCATGTTCTGATTTCATAGGCAAATCTGAATGAAAGTCACTATATCAAGTACAGATCCTCTACTGAATAACTCATCACTAATTTAACACCATCTGCCCTGCATGTTTAGCATCACAGGGCAGTCACAGGGAAAAAAGTGATATGATCAGGTGGTATTATCGTGCCTATACAGTGAGCCACTCCCTAAGACTGATGCTACTTTCTCCAGGTTTATGCACAGGCCCCAAAAAGATTGTCCATAGGAACCAAATCCAAAAAGCTACAAACCAACTCCAAAAAGCTATGGATCACAGTGCTGAGAGATCTCACAGACATGCCTAAGAAGGGCTGTGGCGCTCTGGATGTCCCTCCCCAGCAAGCATGGCTTCTCTTCCACCTCCCTGGCTCCCCATCATCCCGTACCTCCCCCCTGCTCCCACTCAAACACCTCCGGCTCCCGCTGCCACGGCTGAAGTCACCTCAACCAAGTCCTCTTGACCAACTCCCCCCTCTCCTCCTTATACCTTTATATATTGCCGAATCCTGCCTGGTGTGAGTGGAATCTGACACATCCAAGCATGTGAAAACCACATTATTATTTTTTCCAAAGACTTGCAGTTTGGATGGCTGTGAACATTTTCCACGGGAATGGCAAGAGATATTTTCTGACAGACACACCATCTGCCTGCCATATAGCAATCCCTGCTTTCAGACCATGAGAACGCTGCAGCTTTTTCAAAATAAAAATCCATCTCGCACAACAAGACAAGCCAGTTTTCTCTAGTTTACTTCTCTGTAAAGCTCTGAAGGTTTCAAAACAATTCCTCCTAAGGCAGACAGACGGTCAGAATTACAGAGGCTAACGGTGGAAATCTGGCATGAGCGTCCAGGAAAGTAGCGGGCAGTTTTCATGATAAACCACAGTATCTGTCCTGCTTCCGCGCCACAAAAAGAACAGCAGCCACACATAACCTTAAGCAAGTCACAATTTCATTTACAAGAGCCACAACCTAATTAAAAACACAGGCCATGGTTCTGTAAGACAGCGAACTCCGGCTTTGAGGAGAGCAGCAGCGCTGCAACGTGCCACTGAACTGGTACAGCCGCACAGGTGGAGGGACCGCACGTGGGTACAGCCACACAGACCTTACACCAGACCCTGTGGATGCTCCAGTGTTGCACGGAGGATGCACCGTATCACACCGCCTATGGCCAATTCAACAATGCGCAATTGCACACTTACATTTGTTCCAGATCAAATTTGTGATCTAAAGATGTTTGGGGGCGATATTAGGAAGCACGAAGACACACCACAGGCTGTAGTAACCCTGCATAACGTTTGGCTTTATGAGCACTTCAGACGGTCTCCGTTTTCTGCTCAACCACAGCAAGCCAGTAGCAGTGAGGGAGCTTGTTAGAAACAAAATGGGGAAAGAAAGCAGCTTATGTTTATATTAGCAGCTTCACCGAACCCAACAGTTCACTTCACAAGCAATGCCATTTTGCTATCCGCTGTCAATAACCATTCTGGTGTCCACAGAACCATGGCCTTCCTCAAAGAAGTTACAGAAACTGAAACACCTCCCTGCCCTTCGCAAGTTCATGCACACCAACAGCAATGCTTAAACCATAAACCTGGCTGTATGCAAACACAATTCAGACACTGCAAAAGTGAACATTTTAAAATAGCTTGTTTCACTTGCAAAAGTGTGAAGAACTGGAACAAACCTGCCCGTCCCTTTGGGCTTTCTTCTGCCAGAGGAATACATAAAGTTACTGGAGATTTGATTGCCTGTGTCTAGATGCTTCATTAAACTACACCTCACCTGCAACAGCTAGTACCTGTAAAGGATACCCCTAAAATTAAACCTGCTCATGCCAACACCACAAGGTAGATCCTGAAAGCTTAGTTTACAACAGACTTCTAGTGATCTGGATCCTGCTAACCACAAAAAGCACCAGTTTATCTCCATATCAGACTCCAGTTTATCCAAGCCTTTGGGGTGGCAGAAGCAGAACAGATCGTTGAGTGTCAGATAGTTAAAGTGATACAAAACAGCTACAGACAACTTGAGTAATAAGGGACTTTAGCCACATTAGCCGTAGACACCCGTAAGGGAGGTCACAGGATGCAATTTAACTTAAAACATAACAACAGCAGCAGATCTTCCCTCCTTAGTTGCTACTTAATGATGAATAATTACGTTAGTGGACCATGGAAGTCTGAGCAAATCCAACTAACGCACATTTCAGGCACTGGACCCGGGATAGCTCAAACCTAACCATTCAGTATTTCCAAGATTAACCACTTGTTTAGAAACTCAGCTAAACAGCAAGCCTGACATTTTTATCCTCTATCTGTAACGGAGCATCTGGCAGCAAGCACACGCAATGTAAAAATGACTGCAACAGAACGCTAATCACCAGAGCAAGCCATAAGGGAAAAAAAATGTTTACAGTGTTATTCTCTCCCCTGGTCCCCTGAGTTTGGTCAGCAACGTGCTTACAGGGTTCAAATTAACAAATTTTGCCCGTTTGATGTGAATAAAGTCTTGCACTGCTCGCTTTTCAGCTTACACAGATACAAGACGCTCACTGAAAAACAAATTGCTGGGGATACCAACATATTTGTTTTGAGACTCCAGCCACCAGCTCTAAACAAGAGCCTAAGCAAGCCAAAGCCTACAGAAAACAAATCTTTGTTTAAATCAGAGACTCTCCAAGCACAAAACTACTGTGAAAGCCTTCTGCAGCCGGCCAGATGGGGGACTTCATGAACTGCCTCCAAGTACTTGCGCAGCAATTGTCAGCCTGCCTAGAAATTAAGATTCCTTTCACACACGCACCCAATTATTGCCCGGTCTCCTCGCTGCCCTCTGAATGTCACTCACCTCGCTAATTAAATCGTGGGCCTGAACTCACCTCTTCCAGTGCTTACCCTGCTCCCACGGGGCACCACCCCCAGTCACTTGAACCTAGGGAACCCCTCGCCATCAGGGAAAAGCCCAGGATCCCGAGCCCCAGGTCCTTCATCCCCACTCACAGCCCTCTCCATCCTCCCCTGCAGCCCCAGCCCTGCTGCCCTTGCCCTAGTCCCACAGACACCCCCATTGCCCCCTGGCCCCCCCAGTCCCACTGCCCTCCCCAGCCTTTTCCAGACACCCAAACTGCCATCCC
>NW_009260497.1:1756681-1780033 GCF_000687185.1 Egretta garzetta | reverse complement strand
CCGCGGGCCCGCCCTGAGGGAAGGCTGGAAGGAGGAAGCCACCAGGCCTCACGCTCGCCTCCAGCCCCTGCACGGCCCTTCCGCTCCTGCTGTCATCTCTGTCCCTCCCAGCCCACAGACGGTCACGGTCACGGTCACGGTCACCTACCGCGGCCTATCCTGTGACCTACTGCAGCCCAACCCGTCACCTATCACTGCCCGTCCCAGTCACCTGCCACAGCCTGTCCCATCAGCTACCACAACCTGTCCCATCACCTACTGCTGCCCGTCCCCGTCACCTACCACAGCCTGTCCCGGTCACCTACTGCGGCCTGTCCCATCACCTACGGCTGCCCGTCCCAGTCACCTGCCACAGCCTGTCCCATCAGCTACCACAACCTGTCCCATCACCTACTGCTGCCCGTCCCCGTCACCTACCACAGCCTGTCCCGGTCACCTACTGCGGCCTGTCCCAGTCACCTACCACAGCCTGTCCCGGTCACCTACTGCGGCCTGTCCCATCACCTACTGCTGCCTGTCCCAGTCACCTACCACAGCCTGTCCCGGTCACCTACTGCGGCCTGTCCCATCACCTACTGCTGCCCGTCCCAGTCACCTACCACAGCCTGTCCCAGTCACCTACCATGACCTGACCTGGTCACCTACTGCGGCCTGTCCCAGTCACCTACCACAGCCTGTCCCAGTCACCTACTGAAGGCTGATCGGTCACGTACTGCCACCTGTCCCATCACCTACTGCCGCCTGTCCCACCACCTACCATCTGCCCGGCCAGAGGCAAGCCCTGCAGCTGAGCCTGCAGGGTCTCTTCCTTACAGCTGGAAACACTTTGCCAAAACATCCCAGGAAAAGATACCCTGAAGTAAAAGACACTGATCAGCAAGTTACCCAACTGGAAACACTTCTGGAATACCAGCATTTTAGTTTAAGAAAATTTCCTTTTTTGGAAATGTTAATGTTTTAATGCTGCTTTTCGCTTTTATCTTGCTCCATTCAGAGCTAAGAAATAGCAGCAGCATTTTATTTCACTGCAACAAAGGAGGGCCTTTGATCTACAAAGGGTGGCTATCTCAATCCCAGCCAAGCCGTTGCTGCCTATAATTGATCCTGAAGTAAAATCTAAACTGTAAACACGGCTGCTGTTCTGCTATAGGACGAAATACCAGCAGCAGCACCGCCTGACAGCTGATACATTTTGAAAGAATGCAATAACAATCAAGTCAAGCGTCGAAAACAACATCAAATTCCAGCATGACTTTGAATCTGCTATACAAATATTCCCGACCTTTTCCTAAAATCCCCTTCTGCGCAGAATTTCAAAAGTTAGGATTTCTGTTTCAGTTTGGTGCAAAACCCCGTTTCAAGATGTCCACCTTTTCCCCTGAAACGCAAAACCTCTGTTGCGATCAGCTCGGTGAGCAGATTTTGGTTTTTTCAGAACTAAATGTGCCCGGTCCCTCACCCTCCAGGCTGACCTGATGATGATGGAAGAGCCACCTCCATCACCACCTTCCTACCTGCCTTCGCACCTGGCTGCCTTCCAGCTCCTCCGGGCTCCCTGAAGAGCAGCAACAGCTTTGGTCTCAGCAAATTCGTCGCTGGTAGCTGCCTGTTTGACTGAGCTTTTCAGCAGATGCATCACAATATTCATTTATGATCATTAAATCTGTTAATAACTTTGAAATATATGCTCCCTGCTGATCCGCCAGGAGGAATCACGTACCTACACGGGACACCACGACAGGAGGACGCTGCAGGCTAATTGGCCGGGGAGGGTGTTTAATCAGCGGGTCTCTCAGCTCATAACCATAAGAGTGAAAAGCGTAGAGAAAGTTCCGCTCTTCTAATCACTGTGGTGAAAGAGGACTTGCTCGCACACCTCCCCACGGTAAAGATCACTTACAATAGCAGCTGGAGGTGTGAAAAAAAAAAACGGCAAACTGCAAACGGAGTTGAAAATGACATGAAAGGCTTCAGTTGGGTGGGTGGGTGTTTTTTTGCTCTGCAGACCAGTTCCCCAGCCGCTGAACCCAGAGTCTGGGCCTATGTGTTTATTCGCCATTCAGCCACAGTTTAAATTTCAGGCTCCGGGTATTTTCCTAATGCACCTCACTTCGGGGCTCATGGACAGACAGGCAACTTGCACGTCTCAAGTGATCAAAACCAAAACCGAGGCTCACCTTTGGCTTTGGATTCCTGAGCTGCGCGATACAAATCATCACAAAAGCATTCACAAATGAGCACTAAATGAGCATGAATTTGCACCAGGCTCCATCTGAGAAATGCAGAGAACACAAAACCAGGCTGTTGCAGCAGCAATCCTCGTTTAGTCTCCTGAACTGAAGAATCTGTCCACAGTAGCAGGAACTAACCATGCCTCATGTGGGAAGAGAAGGCTGTCAGCATCCTAACATTGCTCAGAGATAACTAGCGCAGTGTTACCTCTTGCACTTACGCTATTTCCTTGGGCAGAGCCACTCTCCACCGGGTTTCAACCAGGGCACCCTGAAAGGCTTGCCCCGAGACCAAGCAAGCTTTTGGCAGCCTTCTCTGGTGAAGTTAAGCAAGCAGCTTACGTGCTGAGATGCTGCCAAAGCCACCCGAGAGTAGGCGCAGGTTTGCCCCTTTGAGAGATCCCTGCCTCACTCGCAGTCTTCTTGGAGCAATGAGGGAAGAGCAAGAAATTGCCGCTGCTCTCTGGAGGTAGGATGAGCCCAGCGAGACTGAAGAACGCGGTGCTGGCACTAGGCAGGAGACAAGCAGCTCTTTTTTTCTATGGGCTTGTTGAGGGCTTGGCAGAAGAGACAGGACAACGCAGGCACTCCCCAGCTGTAGAACAGCCTGTAATGATGATGAGACCCATGGGAAGTCTCACATGGTCAGTGGGCCCCAGTTTCCCCATAACCCATTTCTGGGCTGCCATTCTTCATCAGGAACAAGGGGGCAATATCCATGCAGCCACCCTGCCCACCAGTAACGTTACTTTAACTTTCACTTCCATCATACCCCATACACAGGGGCATGATATTCAGCAGAAACACTAACATTCAGCAGAAGGACCCGTGCTGGATTATTTCACTGCATTTCTTTTTAGTGAGCGTGTAACTCGCCTCCTGGAAGTCACTGGCTGATTTTAACAAAAGGTCACCAAAACCACATAAACCAAATGCAAATCGACACATTCTTAGGATACATCTGCCAGCCTGCGTGCAGACGCTTTGGGGGCTAAAGCCATTGCTGGTGTGTCTGTTTCATTATGCCCGTGAAGCTGGTTGCTCGCTGGGCCCTGAAGTTGTAATTAAAATGCAGTCTGCTACACTTAGAAGAATAATCAGGGGTATTAGAAGTCAAATGACGGTTTCACGGATGTCAAGAAACATATCATTGAAAAAAGGTGAAAAATGCACCTCACGGGCCAGCTCAAATGCTAAAGATCGTCCGCTGATTTTTTTTGGCTGCACGGACTACTTTTGGCAGGATTGAGTTCACGGTCTTTCAAAACCATTCTGGGTAAGATTACATTGCAAGAGGATATACAAAGTCTCTCCATGGAAAGCTGCTAGCAATAGCTGCGAATTCACAGCTCTCGTATGGAAAAGTTTTGCTTGGCTAGGCAGTGGGATGCATCATTGCCTGTGCTCTGAGCATGATTGTATCAGCATTTACCACCGTGTCCCAAGAGGCAGGGAAGAGCTGGTATTCATTTCTGGATGTAAAACAAATCTGCAAAAGCAAATAGCTGACAATTAACGGTGCTGGTGAGAATTTGATACATTACAACCTCATGGAAGACAGATGATAAAGGGATATTTATGTGGGTGCTGGAAGATGGGAGACGAGGCTTTGGTAACAACCGCTGCGTGTCCAGACTCGCTTACACGCGCCGCTGCGCTGCAGGGTGGCTTTTCCCACCTCCCCTTTACAACTGCAAATGACCGTGCAACATCCCCTGTAGAGGAGAGCTGGCCCCTCACATAGACACAGGAATGAAGCCCTTCTGCCTCCTTCAAACTGTCTTCCAACATTTTTGCCTTCCAACAGTTTCTCTTCTTCACAAGTACCAGGTGAACTCAGCACTTGGATGGCTTCCAGCAAAACTGCATGTTGGTTGCACGGCCCGGGAACCTTCCTCTCATTGCTTGCACCAAGACCTCTGCTATCTAGGCTTCTCCATGGAAATGCTGTGGAGCTTCGGCTTTGCTCATGGACAGCCATTAGAAATGGTCAAAAGGGATAGGCAAAGATACCAGAGCTGAGCCCGTGTCAGCGCTAGGCTTTCTAGGCCTTTTAGTATTTATCTTCTAAAGAGCTCTGTAATGGCAGCAGAATCCCTTTCCATGGGCAGGGACATGTGCGTACGCTTCTATGCAGGGATAAAACCCATTCGTTTGCTCCACTTCACCTGCTGCCATTTCCTGAGGGGGGGTCCTGGTTCTCCTCTCTCGTCTGGGCGGAACAGACTGGGAGCTTACTGCTTTTTTTCTCCCACTTCTCTAAATTCGCCATCCCTTTTCCCACAGCCCAAGGAGGAGCACCAAGAATGAGGGAATGGACTACATATTGAATCGTATAAATAGGCAGATGGCTTTGCTCAGACCAGCAGTCACCCGTGGACTCTTCCAGGGTAGGGAAGAGCTGAAATTTCAAAGTTCAGAATGTACAGAAACACCCCCCCAAACTCTATTTGCCTCACCTCATCAGACATAAACAGGAGGCACTAGCTGGGACGGCTGGTGTTTGTGTTTCTGGGAGAGCACCCAGCACCGAAGCAGATTAAAAGCCTCAGACTTCCATCTGGCTCCCTTTGCAATTGACTTCCGCTTTTTCTTTTTTTAATTTCTAATTGTGCACGCAGGTCCATAAAGCTGCCCTCGAGAAGGAAGTGCTGGCTGATCAGTCACTGCGGAGTCACTTGGGCTGGAATATATAAAGAGAGGAAAAGTCACTCAGGCAGCAGCAGAGGGAAATGCCGTATACAAGTTCCTAGAAATGTAGCATTTAACAGAAAAATCCATCCTGGGAACATTAAGCTAACTGAGAGCTACTATGGCATTAAGCAAGCAGAGGCTGGAGGGAAGTAGAGCATCAGAATACGACTCCAGTGTGTTGTCATTAAGGCACGTGCCGTTCCTTTGTTTGCTGTGTAAGGGGAGCGTTGCATGCCATGATACCACTAAATACGAAATAAATTGTGTCTGGGGGTTGGTCATCTCACCTCTTCCCTCCCCAGGACACCCAGGGGATGCTGGCTGGGGTGTGCATCATCTGAAGCGTTTTCCTTGCCAACAGATGCCAGGATTTGGGGCCATTTTAAGGCATGGCTTGCACAGTAAGGCTTGTAACACCATTACACGTTGGTTCTGCACTCAGACAATCGGAGCTTAGTGCTCAGAAGAGCTGGTATCAGGACAGGCCAGAAAATGACGAATAAAACCATTTTTGATGATAAGACAGAGGGAAAAGTCGTGTGATTGGAGTCTTGTGTTATCACCCTGCTGTTGTTGATCTAGTGCTTATTCCCAAAGGGAGCAAGGCAGGCTGAGAGGCTGGATTCCGCTGCCGAAAAAACATCTACTGCTTGAGAAACCCGGAGGTATCCCCTGGGCTCCAGCTGCTGCTCCAGAAAGTCCTCGGTCACGCTGGCCAGTCCCACGCCTGCCCCCTCTTATACGGGCAGAGGACCAAGAGCCAAAGGGTGATGACACCCATGTCACTTCATGGACTGTGATGGTAGATGTGGGTCCTAGAGCATGGGTGACGTGCACTGACCAGCCTGGGTAATTCCCGCAGCGTGGACAGAGCTGCTGCACTTTGGAAAGGTGTCTGCTGGAGGGAGCGGAGAAGGCCAGCAGGCACCTGAAACCGGGGACTTCCTCCTGGTGGAGGGATGCCGGATCTCAGGAGCTGGCAATGGATACTTGGTGGGATCCCTTCCCACCTTACAGAATACCCCGCCTCACCTTGGGTCAAAGGGGCTGTCTTCAGTTTGTCTGGCTCTGTGGCTAGCACAGGCCATCAGAACCAGTGTGCTCTGTACGAGACTGAAAAACGTGTTTTTTTTCTAGTTCATCAAAGGGCTCTTGGTGTTAAAACCAACCCCTTAACACCCCTGACCCCTGGTGTTAAAACCACCCTGACACAAATGTCCTGAGAATCACTGGGTGGCAGAGGCCCAAGACCAGCACCTGCACCTGGGTTTCTGTCTCCTCTTTGGTCTTTTGTTGGCTTTTCAGTGCAAATGAACCTTCAAAATTTGTCTTCAGGGGCTTTCTTACATCTCTGCTGAAAGAACAGACCTTGCACTGTAGTTCAGCGCATGACTCCAAAAGCAGGGCCCATCCTCAGAGGGCTCATTCCTCTCTGCACCTTTCCCTTTTCCCTTGGGAAGTCAACTGAACAGCAGTTACAAAGTTAGGCAGTCATGTTTTACAGTTCACTTAGGTAAGTTTTTCCCTGTGCTCTGGCAGTTTGATCCGGTTTATGGCTTACCAGGGGTCTCCAGAGCCCACACACGATATGGGAATGGAGATAATTAGTTGTAGGAGTCACTGCACCCCATCCTTCATTTACAAAAGCACAATTGGGGCACAATCTGCCCAGGAAGTGGAAAATATTTGACTTCCTTTCTGAGAAAGTATTAAAATCCCCATTTTTCACGAAGCTAAAAGTTACCAGCAAATGAGAATCAGAAAGAAGTAGTGACCGACTCACCCGTGTTCACTGAATCCCACTCCCCCTACAGAAGAGGTGCTGGAACCCCTGTCTCTATCAAAGGAAGAAGCAGAGAACATGGCTATCTCACTCCAGTCGGGGCTTAGATGGTTTGGGGGAACAGCAAGTCCAAATTTCTTTAGGCTGGAGAGATCTAACTCCTGTCTCTCATTTTCTGGCCAAGGGGCTTTACAATTCTTGCAGTGTCACCAGTTCCATCCAACAAAGTGGCTGGAAAAAAGCAAACCCTGCTTGCTCCTTGCACACAGGGGATGAAGAGACCCTTTTGCTAGCAAGTATTTTGGACTCTGGATCCGGCATGGATGAAATCCCTTGCCTGCAGTCTCCAGGTTCTCCTGCACGCTCCAAGGTGACTCCTACTCAACAGGAGGAATGCTTGGGAGATTTTGGCCTCTGCACACACACTGGAGAGACACCTGGGCTCCAGCCCCAGTCTGCGGGCTGGCCACCTATGATAATGCAGATTGGGCAGTACTAAAGTTACTGGTCTAACTGAACATTAACTAGACTCTGGTGAATGCTAAGTGATGCTAATGAACTCATTGTGGGCAACAGGAATCTTCCTGTGGCTTCTGGTGGCCTTTGGACCGGAGCAGAGGGTGTTCCAACCCACCAGAACCTGCCCATGGGGATGAAGGAGAGCACCAGTCCAACTTCCTCAGCTGCACATGGGATCTGAGTCACTGTTATATCATGGCCAAATGAAGGTATCTGCTTCTCTTCTCAGCACTGGGCACTCTTACACCCCAAGCTCAACTAGATACCCTTTACTGAAGACAAACATATTTTACTCCTACAAAAAAGATTCCTGTAGCTGATATATAGTCAAAAAGATAAAAATAGATCAATTTTAATCATGCTTACATTGCGGATCCCATAAGCCAACTATTTTAATAGATTCTTTATGAGTCCCTTTCTTTGGGCTTGGAGCATACTCAACACCAATAAACCGAAAGACTTAGCAGGATGTTTTGCCTCATTAAAATGCTTCGTGCTTTTGACTGTGTTCTGTTCTGTCAGGGCTGCTGTGTTTTCATAGACCCTCATCTTGAAAATGAGGTAAGGGTCAGGAAAAAAGCTGTGGAAAGACAACCTGGCCTCCTCCCATCCAACTGCTCCTGCGTGCTTTCGGAGCCATCACCAGACCATTCATTCTCCAATGCCTCACACCGCATGAAGTCAGGCATACCCCAAATTCAGTGAAAACATCTTCCTTCAACAACAACAACAAAAACAACAACAACAAAAGTAAATAATTTTTTAAATGGTTTTCATAAAAATATCCAGTATTTGCGCATAGATTTCAGTGCCAAAAAACATTTTAAGGCCCCCAGAGTCGGTGAGAAGGGATCCTGTAAGCAGGCACTTGCTTGGGCCAGGTTTCACCCCATCTTGGACGACAGCTATGGATCCTCACACATTTTCACCAGCTGCTTCCTCTGCCGGTTAAAACTTTGTCACCATTGTGACAAAAGTCCTGAGCCAGGCATTTTCCAGACTGGGCGATTCAGCAGCAAGTCACCGACCTAGTAGACTGCAGAATTGGGGAGAGTTTCTCTGCTGGATGCCTCCGTTCTCGCTGCAGGCTGGATTTTAGTCCAGCTGTGAGTCGTCCCTGGCTGTATGGCTCGGAGGTTATTTCCACTCCTTGCCCAGCTTTTACCCTCGATAGTCAGGCGGAGATTTATTGAGAAAGGGAGAAGGAGGCAGGGGACCTGAAGGGTCTGTGTCCTGCAGGGAGCAGAGAGGGGCTCCCATGCCCAGACAGAGCAGAGCAGCCTCTTACCCTGATGCATTTGCCACAGCTTCCCCTGCCACCAGTTTTCACCATCTTTAAAAATCACTGGCTACCAAGAACTTTCTTGCTTTTTGATCACCGTGATCAGCCATTTCTCTTGCATAAACGAAATAAGCTCTGTTCCCTTGGCCTCTCCCTCTAAAGCAGAAGCCTGACCTTAAATCAGTTCCACAGGTCTTATTTCAGCATTTTCCATTTATTCAGCTTCTTTACTGAGTTGCGGGTGACGGGACTGAACACGGCACCCAGCGATGGATCACAGAAATTAATTCTATCTCCCATTTCCTACTGGAGGCAGCTCTGCACTTCCCTCTGCAGGCCAGGGCGAGGGTTAGGCCAGGTGGAAACCAGCTTTCTGTGGTGCTTAACATCTCCTGAATGTCACTAAAAGCAAAAGGCTGCTCTTGGAACACCATCTACAGGCATTTTTATAGGGTGAAAGCCACATGGAAAGTTTAGAGTCAGGCATTTTAGTTCCAAGACTGCTTATATTTTGGTGATATTGGTATCTCACAGCTCATGTCAGTAATCCCTCCTGGAGAGGGCAAGAGATTTCCTATCCCTGATTTGCAAGATTTGTCTCGCGCATGGGGGTGAGAGCAGCGAGGCCTTCATTAGAGACCTGTTGTTGCGCGCAGAATGAATGCAGGCAGGGAGAAATGCTTAATGAATCACAGAATCATAGAATCATTAAGGTTGGAAAAGACCTCCAAGATCATCAAGTCCAACTGTTAACCCAACACCACCCTGCCTACTTAACCGTGTCCCAAAGTGCCCCATCTACATGTTTTTTGAACTCCTCCAGGGATGGGGACTCCACCACCTCGCTGGACAGCCCATTCCAGTGCTTGACAACCCCTTCCATGAAGAAATTTTTCCCAATGTCCAACCTAAACCTACCCTGGCACAACTTGAGCCCGTTTCGCCTCATCCCATCACCTGTTCCCTGGGAGCAGAGCCCGACCCCCCTGGCTCCCCCCTCCTCTCAGGCAGTTGTAGGGAGCGATAAGGGCTCCCCTCAGCCTCCTCTTCTCCAGGATGAACACCCCCAGCTCCCCCAGACGCTCCCCAGCAGCCTTGGCCTCCAGACCCCTCCCCAGCTTCCTTGCCCTTCTCTGGACATGCTTCAGCCCCTCCGTGTCCTTCTGAGAGTGAGGGGCCCAACCCTGAACCCAGCATTCCAGGGGCGGCCTCACCAGTGCCCAGGACAGGGGCACGGTCACTGCCCTGCTCCTGATGGCCACACCAGTCCTGATACAAGCCAGGATGTTGTTGGCCCTCTTGGCCACCTGGGCACACTGATGGCTCCTATTTAGCCGCCTGTCGACCAACACCCCCAGGTGCATCCGCCGGGCAGCTTTCCAGCCCCTCTTCCCCCTGCCTGTAGTGCTGCATGCGGTTGTTGTGACCCCAGTGCAGGACCCAGCCTTTGGCCTTGTTGACCCTCACCCAATTGGCCTGGGCCCATGGATCCAGCCTGGCCAGGTCCCTCTGCAGAGCCATCCTCCCCCCCAGAAGATGCACACTCCCGCCCAGTTTGGTGTCATCTGCAAACTGGCTGAGGGTGCCCTCGATCCTTTGGGCCCAGAACTGAGCCCTGGGGAACACCGCTTGTGACTGGCTGCCAACTGGATTTAACTCCGTTGATCACAACTCTCTGGGCCCGGCCATCCAGCCGGTTTTTTACCTATCGAAGAGCGAAGCGCCCCGGCGCCCCCGGCCCCCTCAGGGCGGGGAACGCTGGAGACGCCGCTGCCTGTGAGGGCGGCGGCGGAGCGCGGGACGCTAGGGGTCACTGCCCGCCTGACATGGCCGCCGCCGGGCCCCGCGCCGCTCCTCCGCCCCCGGCGGGCCTCGCTTGCCGCCGGGCTGCCTTGTGCTGCCATCCCTTCCCGCTTCCCCTCACCCCGTCCCGGGGCAAAACGCTCCCGTGGCCATCCGGCCCCGGCGAGTCTGTAGCGTGGGGTCAGGCTGAGCGGAGGCCCTGGCACCCCACTTCCACCCCTGCGTCTTGTCAGTAACCCCAAGGATAGGAGAACAAACACTGTGATCTATCCCCGCAGATACCGGGTAGAGCCAAGGGTGCCCTAACATAGAATCATAGGAACTGTAGGATGGATTGGGCTGGAAGGGACCTTGAAGATCATCCAGTTCCACCCCACTGCCATGGGCACAGACACTTTCCACCAGACCAGGCTCCTCAAAGCCCCGTCCAACCCGGCCATGAACGCTTCCAGGGGTGGGGCATCCACAGCTTCTTTGGCCAACCCATTCCAGTGCCTCACCACCCTCATTGTGAAGAATTTCTTCCTTGGATCTCATCTAAAGAGCTCATGTCAGGGTTTTAAAACTGGCCGGGCTTTGGTGTGCCTGTTGCACCCCTGTGAACCCAAATCAGTACGGCAAGGGGCAATCGAGCCAGAATTAGGTGGTCTCGGCCTGAGTGGGACCTCCAGGCTCCTGATGCCCTGCATTGCCCCTGCACGAGGAAGGCATGCTTTGCCCAGAGCGCCATGGACACGAAGCGCCGGGAGCAATGCCTCGCAATCCATGTACCGAAACTGGCTCGTGAAAACCCGCCTGTGGAGTGATTAACTGCGGAGTGCACCAATATAAACAGGTCCCTTCGGGATCAGAGGAATTAGGGATACTTGCAGGTTTGCATCTCGCCTTCTCTTGACCAATGACGGCGAGCAAGTTCCGCCCCGGCTCAGCTGCGTGCTCACGCTGGAGCCAGTCCGTGCTTTGCCTTTCCAAGGATTTCATCCTCCTCCTCATTGATAGCCCACACTACTCCGCTCGCCAGCTCTGCGCTGGGTCACGCTCGCTGGGAGCAGGCTGCCTTCCGCTGCCAATACAGATGGGTTGAGGAATCCCAGCACCTCTCAAGTGGTCCAGGAGCCCCAGACTAGCTTTTAGCAATGCTTCTGAGCAGCACGCAGTGCCATTGAACTCCAGCTGGTACCAGGAGCCATGGTTTAAATAACACACAATAAATATTAGAATATCCTGAGCTACGGAGAGCTCCTCAGGCACCAGTTTCTAAGGATGATCTAATAAATTTCTTGGACTCGCTAGTCCTTCTCATTACTCTTCTGCATTTTTTCCCCCTGCTATTTTTCTTCCCTCCCAGTAAAATGTTTTGATTTTCTCCTCCTGGTTTTTTGTTTTTGTTTTGGGTTTGGTTTTTTTTTTTACTGCTTGGGTCTCTGAAATATTCAGCCATGGCAACAGGCTGGAGGAGCAAATTCCCCGGGTCCGCCCGCGTGTCCTTGGGGTCTGGCAGGGAGCGAGGGGGCTGAATTCCAGCCATTCCCTCTCGCCGGGAGCAGTGTTTAGTAAACACAAGCGAGCACACACATGGCTAACTCCTGCCTGGCTCTGCCACACGCCTGCCAGCATGGTAAAGGCTTTTCTGTGAGCTTAGCACGTTTCCTCCCATCCCCCTGGACCAAGCAGCACCCTTCTCCCCGGCACCATTCTGGGCTGGCATTTTTTGGGAGCAACGTCGGGGAGGAATGCAAGCCCCTGGCGTCGGGACAGGAGCTGACATTCCCGGCCTCGGGCTGAAGAATGTGGACATAGTGTCCGCTCCAAACTCCAGCGCTGGAGTTCATTCACCCCACGCCCCAGGCGAGGGGGATACCAGGGTCCAAGCAGGGCTCAGTCCTCAGTGCTGAGGCTGCTGTAACCCGGGGGCTGATGCACTCCCCCATCACCCCCAGGCACTCAAAGGATCTCCCCGTGCCGGCCACATCTTGCTAGGGCATCTGGGAAATCGCTTCTCCTTGTTTTGGTGGCTCCATGGCCTCTGCCCCTCAATCTGCAGATACGTCAGCCTTTTCTTGGAAAAATCGGGAGAGCGTGAGGTGTGCTGGAGGCTGCTGGGTTGGGTTGGTTTCAATGCATCAGGCAGCTCGAGAATGAAGACGGCAGGAACCCATGGCAAACCCCTTCTCGGGAGGCTGGCAGCAGGGATGCTGCGGCCAGGCGGCAAAGCGGGGACCACCGTTTGGGAACCAAGCACCCCAGTTTGGTGGGTGTTACTTAAAGACCTGAAAAAGGCAGAGCAGGCTGAAGGCCTCATGAGGTTTCTGTTAAGCAAAGCTGACCGGCTTTGGTGTCTGTATTGTGGCACAAGCCAGAATCGAAGGTAAATTCAAGCCCTAAACCCCTTGTTAGCTTTCAGTTCATCTTTCTAAGGCAAACACGGGCGTTACAGTTCCCCCTGCCCCTCAAACACACCCAGGCGAAGGCCAGCAGGGACTATTTATACACTTTATAATATTACACGCCGCTTGGATTACCGCATGGCATCCAGTTTGTTTGGAGCAGGGTCTCATGAACCAGAATAGTTTTGCACTAACACAGTTCCCACCAGTTCATAAGTTTGAAATCACATATGACGGGGCTACTCGCCGCCGTTTATTTAGACAGGATTGTACAGGGCTTTGTGGCTTAAAATAGCAAAACTTCAGCAATAACAATGATACAACACGGTTCGGGCAGAAAGATCCCCACTGATTCACCACCCTGTTACGGCAGCGTTACGACACCAGGGAAATGCTGCTCATTCCACCGGTTTTCAAAGGTGGTGAAGCCCTGAGATTGGAGGGAAGCTGAGAAAGTTGGGGGATTTTGAAAGAATTTGCGGAAATCTCATTTTTGACCAACACCAGAATGCGAGAGGAGGGGTATTCCCAGGAAACCCCCTGGAATGCTGTTTTGAGACCCAGATGGATAAAATGAAATAAGGTATCACAAAATCCACCCCGGTTATGACACCATCCCGACCTGCTGTGCCAGGGATTGGAGCTCAGCAGCAAACACCCAGTACGAGACCGCAGGCTGACCCAGCGTTCCCAGGAGGCTCAGCGGCGTGGGCTCCCATGCCTCCCCTACCTGCCCCAGCTTCTGGAAAGTCTCCAAGTGTTGCACAAAAGCAAAGCACCAGCAGTTTGTTGCAGAACCTGAAGGAAGAGGGCAGCGCTTGCCTCGGCACGTTGGAGCCAGCCAATGCTTTCCAGTCACGCTCTTAAAGTCAAGCTCAGGGAGCATCCAGGGTTACCCAGCAAATTCTTGTCTGCGGGAGGGAAGACTGACTGTTCCTGTGTGGGTAGCACAGTCAAGCCCATGTCTTTCAGTTGTCAGAGCCTGCTGTCAAAACACGGAAGGAGTTGACCCATGTCCCTGGCCACTGAGGACAGGGGGAGAGCAGAGCTGAGCTGCAGAGAGACCCATTGTTCCAAAATGACATCTTTGAATAGAATCATAGAATCATTTAGGTTGGAAAAGACCTTTAAGATCAAGTCCAACCATTAATCAAGGGGAACCGTTAATCTTCAAGGGGAAGCCCAGAAAGCAGACCCACAGCAAAGGCCATCTGCCTCTGTTCTTCCAGCAAAGGAAGGCGACTGAGCTCGGTTTGGACCGGCAGTGGGAACAGTCTGCCCCAAATGGAGATGCTCAGGAATGCTCTGCCCATGCGGGCTTTCAGGGGTTAAGCCTCATGTTTGTTTTACGGTGCTAGATCTCACACTGGCATGCTGCTGCTTTGTCATCCCAGGGTTTTGTTCCCTGGCATGTGAGAGATCCGACAGTCGGGATATGTACAGCTGTGCTGCGGTTGTGCAATGCAAGGCTGTCTGTGGAGGCAGCAAGAGGGGTCCACAACACAACAGGAGAGCCCGTAAGCTCACAATTCCATTCTTAAGTATTTGTGCCATGGTCACTCCAAGGATCCCTAGTTCTAGCACCAAGGACCCCCAGGGCTGGAGCCAGGACAGGTTGCGGAGCTGAAGATGCTCCAGATCCAGAGTAATTTTCAGTGCTCTTCCACCTTCTGGAGCACCGGCCTCCAAGGTCTGGTGGGAGTGGAGAGGGACTGTGGAATGGAGGTGGTGTTTGGACCATGGGAGTGGAGATGGTGTTTGGTGGTGCGTGAAGAATACGTGGTTTGGAATTGCTGCGGCTGTTTCTCCTGTGTGGAAGCAAGCAGAAGCCAAGAGGAGTGATGTGACGCCTGACTTGGCTTTACTGCAGAGCGATGCTTTCTGGAACACCTGCGTCCCAAGCAAGCCCTCATGCTGCCCAACGTGTGGCAGTCCCCAGGGTGATGTTTGTTCCCTGTGACTCACATTCCTCTGCAGCACAGATGCCCACAAAGCCACCAGATGCCTCCCTGCGCTGAGCCGCAGCCATGGCACACACATTGCCCTCTTTCATGGGTCATCTTCTCTCTTAGAGTCCTCTCAGACCTTGCAAAGCCAAAGTGGGGTCTCCTACCTTAGCAGCCTGCCTTCCTGTGCACCCTCCTGGCTGCAGCTCCGTGGCAGGGGAGGGACTCTCTGCTGGCTTGGAGCTTGCCTGGCAGCACGGCCAGGAAACACCTGGCATAGGAGAGGTGGACAGCAGGGATTACACCCTGCAAGCAGTGATAAACAAGAAAGCAAAGTGGGAAAAAAAAAAAAAAGGCTGGGATTTGCAATCTGGTCTTCCCGGCCTGCCGGTGAGCCGTGCATGGGGACACTGGGGTGCTGGGCGACACTGAGCCTTCCTCCTCGCCAGCCCACCACGGTCCTCCCCAAGCCAGGACGGCTCCACATACTGCTCAGCTGAATGTGGTGAAGAAAAAGTGATGCTGCTGGTTAAACAGACGTGCCCTAAAGCCAAGCGAGATGGGGAAAAAAATTAATGGAAGAGGAGCGAGGGCCAAGATGCAAATACAGGGGCTTTGGGGCAGAAGCGAGTTGTCTTTGGGCCCCAGAGCAGGAGCCTCCCGGGTGCTGGAGACACACATTTAGCTCTGCAGGGAAACAACCCGAAATAACCGCCACGGGGTAATGTCTCTGTGGTGGCTCTATTCTGAGATGGGGCAGCAGCTCCGGAATAGCCCCAGCCAGCGAGCACGGCCCTGGTGTGCTTCCCTGAATGGAGAGAACCCCATTGGTTCTGTTTCTTTTTTTTTTAATTCCACTTTTTTTTTTTTTTTTTGGACAGCTGGAAAAAATAATATGTTGTGGTTACCGTGGAAACATGCTCCTAAACTTTTGGTGGGTCCAAGACATGCCAGGAGTTCCAGGACGGCCAGTCACGGTGGCGGAGGCTTGCCCTCACTTCCCGAAAGCGGCAGGCGCTGCTCTCCGGCGGGTCCGAGCACACGTGGCCCTGACCTACCCTCCGTCCCGACCCCTGTTTACTCGGCAAATACGGTACTGCCTGCAAATTCCTGGGGCATGCCATGGGATCGCCAGGGTAGTGTTACTTCATGCTGGACCCTGTGCAAGAGGAAAAAAATAAAAGGATCATGCTTTAAGGCTGTAAAAATGCGGGTGGGAATATTTTCCAGCCTGTGTCATTTTCCATCGAGGCCAAAATTCACGTTCTGCCTCTTGCTGTTTGTGTTTTTCTCCCTGAAAGTTGGTTTTTGGTTTTTTTTCTCATTTCAGGCTCTGCAACGCCGTCCTTACCCCTCCTTCCAGCCAGCCAGGCTCCCCGGGGAACGGGCATGCAGGGAAGGGGGTCACCCCCTGTGTCTGCCGTGGGGACCAGGCATCTCCCCCGTCCCAGCATCCCGACTTCTCTTCGAGGTGTCAGCTTGAGATGAAACACACTCCAACTTTCTCGACTGAAGAATTAGGAAATTCAAGGGAAGTGATTCTCCCCCTCCCCACCCAGTGAGAAATTTCCAGGAGACCTTGTACGTGACGGCAAGCATCGAGAGTTAAAACTTTCCTTCTGCCTGAAGCTGAATGTTTTCTCAAATTTAGGTATTTCTGTGATTTCCCTAAGCATGGGAACAGTGAGAAATAGGCACCTTCTCTTAGATGAACCGATACAAATTCCTACACGCTTGTTTTTTTAGGAGACTATTACGTCTAAAGTAGAGAGGGAAGCAAAACTACGATGAAACGTTCCCCCCCCTCGCCAGTGGGCAAGAAGCCCAAACGTCCAATTTTTCCTGGAAGGAAGAAGCCAGGTTTTTTTACTAAAAAAAAACCAAGCCACTTCTGTATGGGAAAATGTTTCACTTGAAATCTCCTGAGCCGCGTTACTGTGCAGTGACTCAGTGCTGGTGTTAAGACCTGGGAAATGAAGTTCAGTGGTTTTTTAAAGGCTTTCCCTGCCCTGAGCAATGGCTCCGACTGCCTCCATCCCCTGCGGCTGGGCAGCATTTGCCCATCCGCAAGAGGAAAAAAATAAAAGGATCATGCTTTAAGGCTGTAAAAATGCGGGTGGGAATATTTTCCAGCCTGTGTCATTTTCCATCGAGGCCAAAATTCACGTTCTGCCTCTTGCTGTTTGTGTTTTTCTCCCTGAAAGTTGGTTTTTGGTTTTTTTTCTCATTTCAGGCTCTGCAATGCCGTCCTTACCCCTCCTTCCAGCCAGCCAGGCTCCCCGGGGAACGGGCATGCAGGGAAGGGGGTCACCCCCTGTGTCTGCCGTGGGGACCAGGCATCTCCCCCGTCCCAGCATCCCGACTTCTCTTCGAGGTGTCAGCTTGAGATGAAACACACTCCAACTTTCTCGACTGAAGAATTAGGAAATTCAAGGGAAGTGATTCTCCCCCTCCCCACCCAGTGAGAAATTTCCAGGAGACCTTGTACGTGACAGCAAGCATCGAGAGTTAAAACTTTCCTTCTGCCTGAAGCTGAATGTTTTCTCAAATTTAGGTATTTCTGTGATTTCCCTAAGCATGGGAACAGTGAGAAATAGGCACCTTCTCTTAGATGAACCGATACAAATTCCTACACGCTTGTTTTTTTAGGAGACTATTACGTCTAAAGTAGAGAGGGAAGCAAAACTACGATGAAACGTTCCCCCCCCTCGCCAGTGGGCAAGAAGCCCAAACGTCCAATTTTTCCTGGAAGGAAGAAGCCAGGTTTTTTTACTAAAAAAAAACCAAGCCACTTCTGTATGGGAAAATGTTTCACTTGAAATCTCCTGAGCCGCGTTACTGTGCAGTGACTCAGTGCTGGTGTTAAGACCTGGGAAATGAAGTTCAGTGGTTTTTTAAAGGCTTTCCCTGCCCTGAGCAATGGCTCCGACTGCCTCCATCCCCTGCGGCTGGGCAGCATTTGCCCATCCTGCCGAGGAATTGCCACCAGCCTCATCCCCCTTCCGAGCCCCTTTGCTTCCCAATGAGCTTCTAACGACCGCGATTTTTCTCCATCCCATTAATTAATCCCTGGCTCCCTTCAGATATTTGGCCTGAGCGCTTTGCAGCGCCCTGCAGTGGGACTTGGCCCTGCAGCCCTGGGGATGTGCCCTTTGCTCCATGCTGGATCCAGCCCTGTGAGCTCGTGCCAGTCCTACCATGAATCTCTAAAACTTCCCTGCTGCAGCAAAACCCAACGAGCAAATACAAAAAACCCCACATCAGCTCTAGTACGAAGCTCAGTTCCTTTTCTTTCCATTTTCGGCTTAAATATTTTCAATGGCGTGCTTGAAAATGAAAAGCTTCAGGGAACAAAACCCTGCCTGGTGGGAAGTCAGGCTTCCAAAACGTCACAGTGAAACATTTACGGTTGGTTTTTTGGTCAAAATAAATGAAGAAATAACAAGGCAACTTGGGCCGGGGACAGCTCAAACACTGGCAGCGGTGGCGCAAATAATGTTTAGCTAAAAAAAAGTATTTCACTCAAAAATGCTTCTTGCATTCCTCCCCTTTGCTCACGCTGAACCAGCGATCCCAGGCGACACGTGTGATGTTGAGGATGCTTATTTCTGCCCTATATAACAAAACTCGCTTATAGCTGTCGGGGAACGTAGAGATACGTAAATAATTTACACACATGAGTCGTATAGTGGGTGTCATGCGCAGCAGGAGATGGCGTCGCACGAGCTCTGTGGGGCCAGGCATGTGGGAGATATCCCCAAGGCCCAGCTGATTTCAGAGCCCCCCGCAATTAGGCAGGAGCTTAAAATTACTGCGTGCTGAGGTGTCGCCAGTGTTGCTTGTCCCCCCACTTGCATTTGGTCATGCCATTGTGGCCAGCATCCTACGAGTCCTCTGTGAGCCCCATCCCTGTGGGCAATGGCAGCTCCACTTGATGAGGTCCCGAGTCCCTGGCTGCAGGTTTGCTCCAGGCAAAGAGGTGACCTGGGGTCTCCAGGGGTCCCCGCCAACCTCAGCGATGCTGGGATTTCCCGTGACCCAGCTTTGCTGAGCAGAGAGCCCTTTGCTCCGCTCTCTCGCCTGCTTACTGCTGCTCTTGTATTCCTGGGAAGCATTTTGTCCCGGAGGTGGAGCTTTGCACTCGGATCTCTCCGGACATTGAATCACCCCTGTCCCGCTTGCTGGCACTTTCTCATTACCCCAAGGGAGCTGTCGGTCCCCAAGACTTTCATCCAACACTCGCCTCGATGCGTCCGTGTGGGTGCTCCTCCATCGCAGAACTGGTGTCTGGAGCCTGCCCATCCTGGGGACCCACTGTCCCCCAGCTCCCACCCTGGTGCCTTCCCACGCCCTGCAAAAGCCCAGCCCTGGTTTTCCCCCGGAGATGCTGCACGAAGATGAATTCATCATTGATTATTGCCACCGCCGTCCAAACCGAGCCCTAGCTCCAGACGGAAACTTGAGCAGAGATCCAGCCGCACCATCACATATGAGCATTAAAACCAGCAATGGGCGAGCAGCAAGGCACGGATTCTACCTGTCCTCCACATCCCGGCTGGCACCAACCTCCTCTTCCTAGCCTCCGTGCCTCCACCCATCCAGGCTCACCATTGCTCCTCAGCCACCGGAGCATCTGAAGCATCCTGAAAATGTTGCCGAGATGAAGGAACCTGGGGCTGACCATGGAGCCCTCCCTGCCAGGCATTGCCTCTTCCGGCAGGCAGGGATGCGGCCAAGCATGGGGACATCTCCTGCCTGCAGCTGGCCCTGGCCTGACACAGGGGTGCATGACCTGGGCTCATTTTTCCTGTGAAGTAACGTACCCGGGGGACGGGAAGATGCTGCAAAAAAACCCCAGAACACCCACACACACCAGCAAACCCTTGCGTTTGAGGAGCCGGAGCCGGACCCCATCCCGTGCCTCTTGCTCTGACCTCCTGGAGACCTGCAGGTGCTGGAGAGGGGCTTTCGACCACAGCCATCCTCTGCCTGGCCCCTGCCCACCACGTGCCAACCCAAAGGCCCTGATACCAGGTCCAGGGAGGGCTTTCGGGGATCCCACCTCAGAGCAAAGGCAGAGGAATGCCTACAGGGCTGCCCTGCGGGAGGATGAGGAGGTAGGAAATGGGAGGAAGGAGTCCTAGCCCTACCAAGGGACCTGCAGAGCAAACTGGGGAATACCTGCTGCCTACAAGGGCTGGATGGGCAGGCTGCTCTCGCGCTCCCCTTGGCTCCTGGCTGCCTGCATCATCTCCGGACATATGTCTTCCAGCCCCTGGGGACATATACTGAGGAGTGCAGGCAGCATCCTGTGCCCCTGCCCCAACTGCCTGCATGAGCTGCACCCCTGGAGCATCCCCAGCCCCCTCAGGCATCCCCAGCCACCCGGAGTATCCCCAGCCCCCTCAGACATCCATGGCCACCTCGGGCATCCCCAGGCACCTCGAGCATCCCCATCCACCTCGAGCATCCCTGGCCACCTCAGCCAGAGGAGGAGATGGGCAAGGTGCCCAGTGGGCCAGATCCTGCCTGCCACTACCAGCCCAGGGCCGCTCTGCCACCAGACTTGGTTCCGACTTCGCCTGCTGCTAGCCGCAGGGAGCTGCGTGAGAGGCAGCCGGAGCACGGCTGGGGAGCAAGTGCGAGCCGGGAGAGCTAGCGAGCTCATCTGCCTGGTTTTTCAAGGTCACAGAGGTGGTGGGAAGGAAAGAAAAGAGAGCGAAGAAAAAAAAAAGTTGACTCAGAAACCGCAGGGAATTTTTTGCCTTTTTAGAATACTGGGAAGAGAAAAAATAGCCACAGTTATTCAAAGCATCCAGGATAATAACAGCCTGTTTACTGTTTGCATGCAAAGATGGCAGGCAGGCAGCACAGCGCAAGGAAGAGGAATGAGGAATTTGCCACAGCCCAACCGCTTCTGCTTAGCCCAGCAAAGCACCGGGTGGCTCTCCTGGCCTGCCTGGGCTGACCGCGAGGGCAGGAGCCAGGCATCCCTGCCACAGTAAGAAGGGCTTTGGAGGGGTCCTGGGACTGGGGGGGATGGAGAAGATGGTCCTGATGCTGGAGGATGCTCATGCTGCTCCGTGGCTGGGTGGACGGAGCATCCCAAAGGGCGCCACTGGGAGTCTGGTGGACGACAAGCTGACCATGAGCCAGCAGGGTGCCCTTGTTGCCAAGAAGGCCAATGGCATCCTGGGGCGCATCAAAAGGAGCATGGCCAGCAGGGCGAAGGAGGTTATCCTCCCCCTCTGCTCTGCCCTGGTGAGACCCCACCTGGAGCACTGTGTCCAGTTCTGGGCTCCCTGGTTCAAGAAGGATGAGGAGCTGCTGGAGAGAGTCCAGAGGAGGGCTACAAAGATGATGAGGGGACTGGAGCATCTCTCCCATGAGGAAAGGCTGAGGGAGCTGGGCATGTTTAGCCTGGAGAAGAGAAGGCTGAGAGAACTTCTTGACTTTGAGGGTGACTGAGCCCTGGCCCAGGCTGCCCAGGGGGGCTGTGGAGTCTCCTTCTCTGGAGATATTCAACCCCTGCCTGGACGATGTGCTGTGCACCCTGCTCTGGGTGAGGCTGCTTGAGCAGGGGGGTTGGACTGGGTGATCTCTGGAGGGCCCTGCCAACCCCAGATATTCTGGGATTCTGGAATTGCCGTGCATGCAGTGCCATGCATCTCCCCTAAATAACAGCACCCACCCTACCCCGCTGGACCCATCTCTGCTCCGGCGCCTGCTCTGCGGGGAGGGGACATCTTGGGGGTGGCTCATAACTGCAACGGGATGCAAAGCCCAATGCAAGGACTTGGGGAGGGGAGCATTGCCCCCCCCAGCAGAAGGGAGAGACCCCCAACAAGCCCTGGTCACAGAGAGGAACCTGTGGGCTTGGGGGTCCGGCAGAGCCCCTGGGGAAGGTGGTGGGGGGAAGGAGGGCGAGGGGGGGGAGGGAAGGGAGGGCCAGCGGGGAAAGCTTCATTCCTGCCGGCCAGAGAAGCAAGCTGGGGCTTGAGGCGGGAGAAAGCACCGCGGTTCACCGGACTGGTTTGCCGGGAAGCCGGCTGTGGGGCTGGCCCGCAGTGTTGCCCAACTTCTCCCCCAGAAGAATCAGGATTATTTGGAAGGGGAGTGAAATTCCCTTTCTCCCAGATCCTGGTGGGGATTTTTCAGCTTTTCAAAGAGACATTTTCCATCGTAAGGGGGTTGTGATGAGCTCGTCTTTCCCCATCCAGCTCTAGCATTTGGCAAGTGGAAAAGGAGAGGAGATGCACGAGGAGAGGATGGGGAGGGACCAGGGCCAACGAAGGACCTGCCAAGCTCTGAGGATGCTCCGAGGACCAAACTCCAACCCCCAGGCTCCAAGGAGGAATGAGGAAAAGCAGGAACCAAAGCTGCAGAGGTGCTGCTGTGGTGTGGCACCAGGGCAACAAGGTGCTCCTGGCTGGGAATGGGACTTGGTGAACATCCATGAGACCCCCAGGGGATCCTCAGCCTTGTCCTGACCCATGGTGACCACAGGAAGGACCGTCCCTCCCCAAAGAGCCCCCAGGCCCAATGAGACATCCTCCTTTCACCTGCAAGAGGGCTGCTGCCCTGGGACAGGTGACAATGGTGGCCTTCGGAGCAGAGCCCACTGGCCCTTTTCCATCTCTCCAGGGCTGTGGATGTGCAGCCTAAAGAAGGTGTTGCATCGAGGCACCAGCCCAGCTGACAGCTCGGCAGGCACCTCCAGCCACCCCATCATGGGGACACAGGGACACGGGGATGCAAGGGTGTGAGGGTTGTGGATGCAGGGATGCAGGAACACAGGGATGCAGAGATCCAGGACACAGGGATGCAGAGGTCAAGGACACAGGGATGCAGAGATGCAAGGATTGGTGATGCAGGGTCACGGGGATACAGAGATAGACCAAGCACATAGGGGAGCAGAGGTGCAAGGGCTGAGGACACAAGGATGCAAGGACATAGGGACACAGGGATGCAGGGATACAGGGATGCAGAGATCAAGCACACAGGCATGCAGGGACACAAGGATCAGGGACATAGGGGTGCTGGGACATGGAAATCAAGGACACAGAGATCATGGACACAGGGATGGGAGCAGGAGGTTTGGTTCTCATGTGGCATTTCAGATGAAGCAGCAAAAGAGTCACTGGCAACTGCGCCTTGGTGACAGGGACATGTCCTGGCCTGAGCAGGACCCACATGGGATAAAGGACTGTGGGTCTGAGCAACGCTGATGGTGAAACCAGTGAGATGGCATGGAAGGAGTGGAGGGAAATGCCTGTGACGGCAGCGCGATAAAGCAGGCGATAACCCACACCCACACGAGCGTTCCTTGCACCAAGGTGTGGAAGCTCCATCAGGCTGTTGCTCTGGCTGAAAAGCAACCCTACCAAACCAAACAAATCCAGGCACTGCTGCCACATCCTCGGGGCATCACAGGAGGAGCCATGACCTCCTGCCCCAACCTGCCGGGCTCGGGCAGCCTCTCCCCACAGCCCGACTCGCGCATCCACAGATGGGCTTTGGGGTTTTCCCTTCCCTTCCCTTTTTTTTTTATGCTTCTCTGCCATCTCCCTCGTTCAGGGCTGTGCTCCCCCATTTTCTGGCTCCCAGAGACCGTGAAAGCCCTGGGGATGGAGGTCTACAAGGCAGGATGTCACCGGGAGTCCATTCCCTGAATCCCTGGACCCGGAAAGCTGCCTTGCAAACAGCC
>NW_009260497.1:1755424-1756611 GCF_000687185.1 Egretta garzetta | reverse complement strand
TAGGGCCCCTGGGACACCCCCCGACATATCCCCAGCAGCAGCAGGTCACTGTGAGCTTCCCACCCGGTCCTCCACACCACTGGCCCTGTTTCGGGGAGAGCAAAAGGGTCCCCTTCAGACATACCCTGTGCATGGCAGGGGGCTTGTTACCCTGCTTGCAAAACCCAGGAGAAGCCATGGGTGGAAGGAGGAGCCCAGCTCCAAGATTCCCATTGCTCCGAGTCTCTCTAGCCCGCGCTTGCAGGGATGGAGCCCTGTCCCACGGCCAGAAGAAGCCCCAAATTTTCAGCCATGCTTCTTACATGTTCCTGGGTGGGAAGGGGAGAGCTGAGCCAGCATTCAGCATCACAGTCCCACGAAGACCGGTGATCCTCAACAGAGCCCCAAGCCACCTTCCAGGGAGGAGTTGGCAGCAACGCTGCTCTCTTAGGCCGTTGTTCTGCATAATCCCAGCTAAAGCCCATCGCAGAGACTTGCACACGATCTCCCAGTCCCCAGTAGGATAAAAAAAAAAAATGTCCTGCCAGTAAATGCCAAGTGATGCACAAAAGGGAAAGCCCCAGCCCAGCTAACGATGGCTCCAGCCGGGCTGCCAGCACCCAAGCAACCAGAGCAGAGTCCCCAGGGATGCTCCCTGGGAAGCATTAATGTGACAGCTATTAAAAATACAAATGAAATGACAGCAGCAAACAAAAAGCTCAGAGGGGGAGGGCTGGGGAGCAGCACAGCGTGGCTGTGGGAGACCTTGCTGGAGCGTGTCCAGAGAAGGGCAAGGAAGCTGGGGAGGGGTCTGGAGGCCAAGGCTGCTGGGGAGCGTCTGGGGGAGCTGGGGGTGTTCATCCTGGAGAAGAGGAGGCTGAGGGGAGCCCTTATCGCTCCCTACAACTGCCTGACAGGAGGGGGGAGCCGGGGGGGTCGGGCTCTGCTCCCAGGAAACAGGCAGTGGGACGAGGGGAAACGGGCTCAAGTTGTACCAGAGCAGGCTTAGGTTGGTCATTGGGAAAAATTCCTTCCCCACAAGGGCTGTCAGGCATTGGAAGGAGCTGCCCGGGGAAGGGGTTGAGTCCCCATCCCTGGGGGTATTTAAAAGCCGTGCAGAGGAGGTGCTTAGGGCCAGGATTTAGTGGTGGGATGGCAGGGTTATGGGAACGGTTGGGCTTGGTGGGCTTAAAGGGCTATTCCAACCC
>NW_009260497.1:1751713-1754136 GCF_000687185.1 Egretta garzetta | reverse complement strand
AGGTTTCAGTTGAATATGAGGAAGAACTTCTTCACTCTGAGGGTGGCAGAGCACTGGAACAGGCTGCCCAGGGGGGTTGTGGAGTCTCCTTCTCTGGATATATTCAAAGCCCGCCTGGATGAAGTCCTGTGTAGCATGTTCTAGGAGAACCTGCTTTAGCAGAGGGGTTGGACTAGATGATCTCCTGAGGTCCCTTCCAACCCTTACGATTCTGTGATTCTGTGATTCTATGGCTTAAGGCAACCCAGCTTGACCACCAGGAGAACCTCTGGTCTTCCAGAAGACGAAGGAGCTGAGTAGGGTGGGAAGGACTTGGAGGTGGAGAGGTTCAGGACCAGGAGGGTCCAGCTGTGCTTGGAGATGCCGGCAAGGAGTCCCTGCTGCAGGGCCTTAGGAGGGCAGGAACTGGTCTTGGTCTTGCAAGGAAGAGGAGGATCCCACCAGGATGGATTTACAGGAGCACTACTTAGAGGGAGGAAGCTACATTGCCATTTCTAGGCAACTCCATCCTTTTCCCCCATTGAGGCGAGGGAAATGGGATCCCAATGGGATCTGGGGGAAGGCAGAGATGCTCTTGAGCAATTTTTTCCCCCCTCTCCCCCACAGCCACACCCCAAATCGCTGCCCCAGGGAGCGGGGAAGGGCAATGCCTCAGCCAGGGGGGCACCAGCCCCATCGCATGTGGAAAAAAAGAGGACCCATGGGTCAATATTTGGGGTTTTTTTTATTAAAATATTGTTATACCAAGTGGAATGCTACAGCAATCTCGGTATAGGGCGGCATAACGAAACAGCCAAGTTTACGTTTAAATACTTAAGATAACTTAAAACGCACAAACAAGAATTCGTCATCTTTGGCAGGAAAAAAAAAGTTCACAGCACGAAAAAAAATACTTAAAAAGAAATACCAATATTATTATAAAATATATTAAGTTGTGGGGTTTGGGTTTTTTTTCATCTTTCATAATTTTTTTGTTTGCTTGTTTTCCACTTTGTAAACAATGCACAAGAACCAAACGCATTTTTTACGTATCTGGGAGAGAAAAATTAAAAAATGCAGTTGTCCAGCAAATGCACACATGTTTAGGGAGGAAAGAAGAAAAAAAATATATATACACACACAGAGGGCAAGGACGGGAAGCATCCAAGCTCAGCGGCACAAGACGTTGGCGCTGGCTACGGGCAGAAGCCAGCTGCCGTAGCCAGGGGGATGTGGTGGTGGTACGAAGCCGGGAGAGGGGTGGCACGTCCCCCCCCCCCCCCTCCGCTGTCCTCGGTTCACTCTGAGCATTTCAGCCCTGGTTCCAAGGGGGTTTCTCCTGCATCTTTCATTCCCTCAGTTATCATTTTCTCTTTCACTTCATGAACCCCGAACCCACCCGTGATGGATGCAGATGGAGTTTTGGGGCTCCCAGCACTCGGCTTGGCCACATGGATCCGGGCAGTTGATGGGAGCCACGGAGGATCTGCCCTCACACAGAGGCATCGGCTTCTGGGTACAGTTTGGGCAAAGACAGAGGGATTTTCCAGTCAGAGGCCAAGCACCCAGGCGGGCACAGATGGCCAAGACCCAGAGCTGGGATGGGGATGGAGCCGGGATGGGGATGGAGCTGATGAGGGAGGGGATGGGAAGAAGCCCCCTGTCTCAGGAAGGAGAAGAGACTGAAACCATAAATACATTTGCTCCCATCGTACAAAACCCGGGTGTATTTACAGGGGGGTTGTGAGGCTCCTGCCACCACCGCCGTGGGGTCCCTGGGCTCCAGCACGCCCTGCGCAGCTGGGGACCCATGTGGGTGCCAGGTGGGGACAGCGGCCATCCCATGGATGGGGGCTGGCTGTGGGGATGCTGCTGAGCTCCAGGCTCGGTCCTCCTCCCCACAGGCTCCTCCATCCCGGGCAGGGGCTGGCGTGCAGCCCTGGGGTGGCCTTAAATCAGGATCTCCACCATGTCGGACAGGTCCGGAGCTCTGGCAGCAGCCAGGCTTTCTGCAGAGAAAGAAGGCAAGAGCTGGAGGAGAGGTGCAGAGCATCAGCACAGTGCCCACCCCACCAAAGGGCCGGCAGCAAGCGTCCTGCTGCTCCAGCCTCCCCCCAAGGTGTCCAAGAAAAAAGCTCTGCACCTTAAAAATAAAAAAGTGACGAGCAATTGCAGGGATTTAAACCCACCAGACTCAACTGGGGCCTTTAAAATGCCTTAAAATGTCACCGATGGCTGTGCAAAGCCCGTCTGCCCAGCTCTCCCCCGTGCCATCCCTGGGGGACTCACCCAGCAAACCAGCCGGGCGCTCAGTCCCCCCGCCCTGCCCGCCGCTCTCAGCCACCCCGTCAGTCTGCGTGCTGCCGTCCTTGCTGCCGTGCTTGGAGTGGGAGGGCAGGGGGAGGGCAGCAGGCGCTGCTGCCCCTTCCGCGGGGGGTTTGCCT
>NW_009260497.1:1750882-1751686 GCF_000687185.1 Egretta garzetta | reverse complement strand
GGTCTGCCCCGGGCGTCTGCCCACGGCCAGCCGGTCGCTCTGGCCAGCCCCTGGCCAGCTCGGGGCGGCGGAGGCGGTGAAGACAGAGGGCACAGACTTGGCTGGCCGCAGGGAGCCCTGAAGGGCTTTGCTCGGGTCCCGGCGCGAGCGCTGCTGCAGGACCTTGATGACGGCGTCCTTCTCCAGGATCTGTGCATGAAGGGCTTTTAACCTGGAGAGGAGAAGAGGCAGAGACTGGGGAGAGGAGCCGGAGGCAGGGGAGGAGGATGCCGCAGGCACTGCCTGTCCAGAACACGGCGCGAGCTTGTTGGTGAGGTGGACCTACCTGTTCTCCATCTCCTGGTGCTTGTGGCTGGCCAGGAGAAGGTCCTCGTTGAAGCTGCTGTTGGGGGAATGCCGCGGGGAATGGCTGATGAGGGTGGTGTCCCGCTGGGCGGCCGCAGTGGCCGCAGCATCCATGGCAAACTGCCGCATGGTGCACTCCTCCAGGTACTTCTGCTCCCACTTGGTCATGTCAGCCTCCAGGGCCAGGATCTTCTCCTCCTTCTCCCTCAGCTGCTCAGAGAGCGTGTGGGGGCTCAGCTCTGGCGTCCCCCCGCCCACAGCGCCTGCCTGCCTCTGCAGCAGCAAAAAAACCAAAACAAAACAAAAAAGAAAAAACAAAGGAGAGGATGAGGAGGTGCTGGGAGGAGGCAGCACCCACCACGTCTCTCTGGCACCCACCACTGCATTTTGCTGGCACCCATCACTGTGTCTCGCTGGCACCCACCTGCTGAGCCCGCAGCATCTTCAGCTCCTGCTCCA
>NW_009260497.1:1750225-1750832 GCF_000687185.1 Egretta garzetta | reverse complement strand
GGCTCCCCCCCACCCGCTCCCCCTTCCCCACGTAAGCCCGCTTCTTCCGCAGCTCGGCCTCCGCCTTGGCTGCCCGCGCCTGGGCACTGCCCAGCGCCTGCTCCAGCAGCTCTGCCCGCCGCCGCTGGTCCTCGTTGGCGCTGCGCAGCAGCGAGACCTCCCGCTCCAGCTTCTCCTTCTCCTGCTGGTGCTCATAGCCTGCAAGGGAGCACCCCAAGTCTCAGCCGAGGGGGCTTCACCACCCTAAGGCTGCTCCATGAAGCCCCAGGGGGGCTCTTTGCTCCCCAAAACCTGGCCATGCTGCCCCTCCGCCAGCACACAGGGTATATGGAGGCCAGGGGCATCACAGCCATGCGGGTGGATGGCCAAAAGCTTCTGTTTGCCATGTTCCAGCCCAAATTTTGATTTGTGGAGGGTAAAAGCCGCCCGGCATGAATCCAACCACCTTAGGGAAGAGGACACGATTCCTCCCATGTTAAGACCAACACTGTGTCTAAAATAACAGATTTAGGTATATTTTCGCTCAAAAAGCCTAGGCCTTCACAGCTGCGAGGCAGAGGAGGGAGGAGGGAGAGAAGGACTGGACTGGCGGGAGTGCGGGCTCGGT
>NW_009260497.1:1749354-1750195 GCF_000687185.1 Egretta garzetta | reverse complement strand
GGGGAATGCGGTGCCCGCCGCCGGCCGGCCGGCCAGGATTAATGGCTCGAGTCCAGCGCCAAGAGCAGCTCCATCCTCCCTGGGGAAAGGCAAGAGCTGCCGCCCGCTATCCGCCTCCTCCTCCTCCTGCCGAAAGGGAGCCCGCCGAGTCCCGCCATCCCGCTCATGGGCATCCCCCAGGACTTACTCTGTGCCAGGAGTTTGGCCACGCTGCCCTGGTTGCTCTCTTGGCTTTCCTGGGTCTTGCTGGCCAGCTGCTTGTTCGCCGATTCCAACCGCTCTGGTCCAAAGGCAATTAAACCCAATTAAGATTGAAATACAAGATTTTGGCCGGAGGAAGCCTGGCTTCCCGTGGAAACACCTGGGGGGAAAAACTGGGGGACGAAGAGTGCCCGCAGGGATGGGGACACAGAGTGTCCCTCACCTTTCAGGTCCCGGTTGAAGTCCTGGAGCCGTCGCATCTCGCCGTCCCTCTTGTTCCTCATGGCTTTCTCCAAGGCTTCCCGCTTGGAAGACGCCCTGACGAGGTTTTCATAATCCTCTGAGATGCGCTGGATCTCGCTCTCCAGCTGGGGCGGAGGAAGGGACAGGCCGGGGTTAGAAATTCGTGGAATGAGGAAAGGAGAGGGAGATGTTGGCCAAAGCTCACCCAGGCTGCTCAGCAGCCAAAGGAGCTTGGCGCACCACTGGGACCCCCCCAGGTTCACCCCCAGTGCACGTTTTGGGGGGAAAACTGATTTTTTCTGCCTTTCTTCTTGCACAAGAGTCCCTCCACAGGTTTTGGCTCTGCTGTAGCCCAGCGGCGGGGAACAGCCGCCCCTTGTATGCGGTGGCACAAAGG
>NW_009260497.1:1748271-1749146 GCF_000687185.1 Egretta garzetta | reverse complement strand
GAAACTCAGCTGCAGGGAGGGGAACAAGCCGCCGGAGGGAGGGGGAGAAGGGATTAAAACACGAAAGGGGGTGAATTTTCACAGCAGCTGGTTGAGCGTGCGTGTGTATCCCCTCCCCAGGTAGGGGGACGCCAATCCCCAGCCACGGGACTGCCATCCATCCCTCACCTTCTGGATGCGGCTCGCCTTCTCAGCACAGCTCTCCAGCTCCCGTCGCAGCTTCTCGCTCTCCCGCTGGAGCCTCTCGTTTTCCCGCAGGACTGCATCCGCTCGGGCCAGGCGGCTGCCAGCTGAGACTGCCTGGGCGCTCCCCAGGGCCTCCATACCGGCGGGACCCAGCGTGCTGGGGCACAGGGCACCCGGTGGCGGCAGGAAAGCGGAGGGGACGTGGGTGGGCAGCACCCTGCAAGGAGGGAGAAGAGGGATGCTCAAGGGGTTTGGGAGGACAGGAGAGCTGACCGTGTCTCTGGCATCCCACCAACTGCTCCAAACCCACGGGCCAAGTGAGTGCCGGTGCTTCTGGGTCGCCCCAAAGGAGGGGAGAGGCTCTGGGAAGCACCCATCCTGCTTTTCAGAGCTGGGGAGCGTTAGCTTTCAAACAGGCATTCGCCCGAGCACCCTTGAACACGAAATAAACCCCATCTCGTGGGGAAGCCTTGGCCTGACAACTCCAGAACCTGGCTGGTGGGTCAGGATGGGCTCCCAGAACCCCGATTGCTGGGGATGCTGCAGATGGACGACAGCTCAGCCAAGGATGCACCGTGGAAGCTGGCAGCGCTGCCCCTTTTCCTTGTTTTCTGGGCAAAGTGAGGGCTCCTGGCACAGCTCCTCACCACCAAACTATTAATAATACGTCCTCGCTATATTCGGAGGGG
>NW_009260497.1:1747142-1748081 GCF_000687185.1 Egretta garzetta | reverse complement strand
AGGAGGGAGGAAGAATAAATACATCTTCCTCGCGGCTCCCCTTCCCCTCTTTGTTCCCTGGAAGGAGAAGGTTTTCCTGCTGGAGATGCTATCGCTCTCCGTCCGGATAGGTCAGCAGGGCTGAGAGCAGAGTCCATCCTCCCACTAAGCCACCAATTCCCTTCTTCCCATTGTTTCCCATAGTGGAAGAAGTTGGTTCCAGCCCTCCCCAAATGCCAGGCAATGCCTGCACCTCAGCACTCCCCAGACCTCTCTGTGGCCCTTTCAGGGACAACCTGGGGCTTTGCCAGAGGCATCAAGCTGCCAACGGGACAGGGAGAGCCACCCAGCGCTGCTCATCGTCCCTGCTAACCAGCCCGGGCTCGGCTCGGCAGCAATCCCGCAGCTCAGGGAGCAAACCGAGGTGGGTTTCCACAGAGTGGGGAGTGTGTTTGCCTTCCACCCTGCCCTACGCCTGTTCTAAATTTAGACATTTCCTGAGCTGGTTCCAGCTCCTATATTAACCCCAAATTCCTCCCAGCACATGGGGAGGGGGCAGGGTCTGCAAAGGCAGTGGGATTTCCATCACCAGTTCGAAAAACCCAGCTGTGCTGGGGGAAACTGGGGAGAGGAGAGGAGCGGAGGGGTCCCTGTGGACCCCCAGGGGCTGAGCCCCGTGAGGACGAGATGTTTGGTGACAGCTGCCCCAGGCACCCCTCTGCTCTCTGCATCCTGCATCTTCCAACCATCCATCCCAGCCGCTCCTGGGGCACTGTGGCTGGGAGGCACCCGGTGGGCACCCCAAAAGTGGGGCCCAGGGGCCGTAGGTTACCTGATTTCGGGATGCTGAAATCCAGGACCTTCCCTGGAGCAGGGCTGGGGTTCGGCCAGGTAAGCGTCCTGGGAAGGGATGCTGTAAGGATACTCCGGGGGGGGGCCCCGTGCCTCCCGCCCCTCGAG
>NW_009260497.1:1745034-1746168 GCF_000687185.1 Egretta garzetta | reverse complement strand
CCCCCCCCCAGCCGCTCCTGGGGCACTGTGGCTGGGAGGCACCCGGTGGGCACCCCAAAAGTGGGGCCCAGGGGCCGTAGGTTACCTGATTTCGGGATGCTGAAATCCAGGACCTTCCCTGGAGCAGGGCTGGGGTTCGGCCAGGTAAGCGTCCTGGGAAGGGATGCTGTAAGGATACTCCGGGGGGGGTCCCCGTGCCTCCGGCCCCTCGAGGTGCTGCCCACGCAGGGCAGCGAGCTGGTGGTGGCGGGAGAGCTGGGGGTAGCTGTGGGAGGCGCTGATGGGGCTCTGTGCCTTGGCCCCGTTCCTCTCCAGTGACATCCGCATCAGCCGCTCACTCAGCGACCGCACGTGGCCGTGCTTCAGGTCCTTCAGCCCCTCGTCAGGGCGTCGGGCGCCGCTCTCGGCCCCACGCAGACCATTTTCGCCCCGAATTCCCGGGCTGGCCCCTCCGGGCTGCTGCCCGCCCCGCTGTGAGGCATAGTACTGGGAATGCGCCTTGGCCTCCTCGTAGGTCGGGAGCTCCTCACCCTTGTGCTGGGGCTGGCAGAGCCGATAGACGCTGTTCTCCAAGTAGACGTGGTCAGAGTGATGCTCCTGGCCCTGGGGCTCCTGCCGCGTGGATTGCTGCACCATTTGGCTCTCCTCTGGGCTGAGGCTCTCCAGGGAGGAGCGGGGGCTGCCGGCACCACCGGCACCACCGCCGCGCAAGGCCTGCTGCTGGATGGCCAGCAGCGTGCGGTTCTCTGTGAGGTTCCCGTAACGCAGCTGCTCCTGGATCAGGCGGTGCAGGACTGTCCCGTTCGAGTCCTCCGCTGTCCTCATCTCCGCCCGTGCCGGCGGCAAAGCCACGTTTCCACCCGAGAAGGGCGTCCCCGGGGACCTTATCAGCAACTAGCCACGCCGAGGCACCTGTGCAGGGAAAAGAAGGGATAATTGGGAACTGGCCCAGGCAGGATGCAGCGCAGACCCTGATCGATGAGGGCTGGTTTTCCAGGAATCCCACTCGGCACGCTGGCCGGGACGCACCAGCCAGAGCCTGGGGCAGTGGCAGTGTGGATGCAGCCTCCCCGTTGCTGTGGCTGAGCACTGGCGCTCTCATCGCACCCATGGCCGGGGCCGGCTCCGGGGGTC
>NW_009260497.1:1743654-1743971 GCF_000687185.1 Egretta garzetta | reverse complement strand
CGGCATAAATCTTCCTCTTTAATCGCAGCTGGGAGAGACGCGCCATTGTCTGCGGGGCCAAGCCGGCCCCACAAAAACCTGCCGGCCCCATCTGCTCTGCCCTCGCGCTCCCCCTCCTCACATCCCCCTGGCTGGGGGACGTTGGCTCGCTGCAAGCGCAGCCGTCCCTGCCAGCCCTCGCCTGTCAGGCACCTTTGAGCCCCCATCTCTCTCCGGGCCTCAGTTTCCCTTTTCGGGCGGATGCCATTTGCAGCACGGCGGGACCACGGCGAGGCTTGGCCACCCACCGTGCCTGGGGACGTGAGAGGATGGAGGGA
>NW_009260497.1:1740051-1743575 GCF_000687185.1 Egretta garzetta | reverse complement strand
GAGGCCGAGGGCAGCGGCTCCCTGCGGCCCCCGAGACAGCAGATGGTGGGAGGGGAGGCGGCAGTGGCCAGGCAGGTGCAGGGGAAAATTGCTAATTAGCTACGGGACATTAAGCTCCCATTCTTGTGAGAGGGAACTCAGCATCTTCCAACCAGCACAGAGCCGAGAGGCAGGTCTGGGGATGGGGCGACATGGTGATCTCCGGCCTCGTCTCCTTGCTTTGCTGCTTCTGCTGGTGTGAAAGCCACCCCATCCCATCCTGGTATCACCCCCTGGCCACCCCAAGCACCCCGAAAACCCTGGGATGTGATAGGAAGCAGGGGGCTGCAGGCACAGCTCTCTCCCGCTGGGGTTCTCTTCCAAAAATGGGGAAAAAAAGATTAATCCCCAACGTGGAGCAGGTAACAGGCTCAAAGGAGCATGCAGAGAAGGTGCATGGGAGAAGGAGTCGGTGCTTGGAGGAGGAGGAGGGCTGCATTACAAGATCCAGAGATGAAGGATGCAGCTCTGGCATGGTCAGTCTGGATTCGGGCTTAACAGCATCCCCACCCAGGCGGGTCCTGAGCCTGTACTTAGCACCCGGGAGGTCATCAAATAGTAACGGGGCTCAGGAAACAAAAGGTTTTCAGCCTGGTTTTACCAGTGACAAGTCAAATCCTCCCAGCTGGAGTTTTGGAGGTGGGAATTGGCCCTGAGGCTATGGGGGAGACCCTGAAGCCCCAGCGGGGGTCTACCCCTTCATAGGGAGGAGAGGAGGGCATGGCTGTCGTCCCTGTGTCCCCAAGCATGTGCTGAGCCTGGAAAACACCAGCCTGGGCCTGGGACCGGTGGATGGACGGATTGGGTAGATGGATGGATGGACTGTTCTGAGATACCAAGCCCAACAGCCGCAGCTCTGCAGGGGGGTCTGTGGCTCTGCCCTGCTCTTTCCCAAGAGGATGGGGTGACCACCCCACACCCTGAGGGAGCCAGCCCAGCTCCCCCGGCAGCCGGGCCCCCTCTCCCGGCTCATCCACTGGCCTTATCTACACCTGCGTCATCCCGCTTCCCTTCCTATCTCAACACCGCTCTATTTTTGGCAGCAGGAAACCCCTCCTGGGCTGATAACACCCCTTTGGAAAGCGATCTGAAGAGTTTCCACTTCTTTCTAATGCTGGTGGTAAGAAAAGCCTCAATCTTTTTGTTTCCCATAGAGAAGGTGAAATAGCAGCTGGCAGCCCTGCGCTGGGCTGGCAGTAGTGGGGGCAGGGTGGGGGCTGCCCACATCGACCCTCTCATTCAGGTGGAGCATGACGGGGCGGGGCCCTGCGGCTCCGGCTGGATCCACGGGAGCGTCGGGCAAGCGCAGGTGCCGGTGTCCCGGGCTCCCCAGGGTGACACATGGCTCCGCAATGCAAAACCCTCCCACTGACCTCACCGCCAAGCCTTATCGGCGAGGCGTTGGAGCGAGACGAATGAGCCAAGAAAATACTCGTGGGATGAGATCACCTTGGCTGTCTTCATGCCTAGCAAAATGCCTTGGCCGCACTGAGCCCGGGTAACTGGGGCATTGCAGGCAGCTGAAGGTGCCTGCGATGGAGAGGAGGTTTGCAGCCGGCTTTAGGCTGGGCTCAGTGCATCTCCCAGGGCAATGGCTGTGGCAGTGAGAGCATCCCCCGAGCTCCCTGGCAATGAGCCCTATAAAGCTCCCTCCAGGTACCTGCTTGTCGCCCAAGCTCCTGATTCAAAGTGCAAACTGCTGAGAAGGAGAGCTGGAATCCAAGGAATCACCCAAGCGCCTTTCCTGTGCCGTTTCCCAGTGCCAGGCTCTGGGGTGCACGGCCGAGGGGGCCCTGGGCTGTCCCTGAGGGTACTGGGGTGCTGCATCCCCACGGGCAGGGAGCAAAGGCAGCACCTGGGCCCTTCCTCTCGCCACCCAGCATCCCAGACAGGTGCTCCAGTAATGGGGACACCCTCACAAGGTGCCAGGCCAGATCACGACTCCTCTTCCACGTCCTCTGAGACCGGTTTCTCATCCAGCAGCTTGAAATAGGAGGCGTGCCATTTTGGGGGTGTCCCAGCTCAGCCCCCCATGGGGATGTGTGTCCCTGGGGTGCTGCTCTGTGAGGGGGCAAACCCCATTCCCACGGTCTTTCCCACGGCTGCGACTCAGATGGGGAACACTCCTCAATGTGCTTGGGGAGGGCATGGGTGGGAACAGGGGCCTCCTGGCTTTTGCCTGGTCCCCTCACTCCTTTCCTTGCTGCTTCGTGAGCTGGTGACTGATAAGGCTCTTCCTCAGTGGAGGAAGGAGAGGAAAGATCCCTTCTTTCCTAGGGAGCAGCCTTGGTGGGGGCTCAGCTGGAGCAATGGGGGGAGCAGGGCTGGTCCCATCAGAAAGCTGATGGGGACGTCCCCACGGGCAGCCGTCCCCTGAGACGTGGCTCCAGTGCTGCTCCCGCCTGTCCCATTGCTCAGGTTGCCTCCACACCTTGGAGCTGGCACCCTGAGACCCCCCTTTGTTTGGGGGCATGCTGGGTCTGGCCCCAGGTGAGGGTCATGCAAGGTTTGGGGAGCTCCTGCTCCCCCCCACGCCTTGTCCTGGGTGCTCTCCTCTTCTCCGGGACAGGGCAGGACTGCCTGCTATGCAGCTGGGACATCCCAAAACCAGCACCTGGGTCACCCAGGGGACATCCCTGCTCCGCAGTGAGGGTATTTTTGCCGCAGTTCTTCATCAGTCGGGTACCCAGGGAGGTGATGCCACAGGTACACTCACAAAGTCCCTTCTCAGGAATTCAGGGAGGGGGAAAGCACAGCTGGAAATCCCCTGGCTGCTGCTCATCCACGGGATAACATGGATTCGTGAGCGTGACATGGTCAGGGACATGCTCCTGGGTGTGTGCACCAGTACCTTCTGTGGCGCTGCAGCTTCACCCTCCCAGCTAGCCCCGCCGACGGCTCTGGCTCTGGCTCTGGCTTTGGCAGCCACTCTGCAGCACCAAAACCGATTCCCGGAGGTGGGAGCAAACCCAAGCCTCACCTGGCCTTTGGGAATCCATCACTGGAGGAGCCCAGCAAGGAGGCAGCGAGGCTGGATGCCTCTGTGCCCTCCAGCCCCGCTAAACGGGCAGCACAGGCCAAACCCTGACATAAGGGACGAGGTAGGAAATGCGAAGGACAACGTGCAAACTTGTGACAAAGCCATGTGGCTATCAGAAAGGGGCCAGGACCCTTCTCCTCCTCTTCTCTGCCTTTTAAACACCCTAAGTCATTTCCATTCCTGGATGTTAAATTGTCCTTTTCTGTTTTCCTTTATTTCCCCATTTCCTGAAAGGGGCTCGTTGTTCCTGACCTGCCGGCGCCAGCGTGGTGGGACCTGGGGCTTTGGTTTTGGTTGCTGGCATCCGCCAAGGAGATGCCGTCGAGAACAAGGGTCAAGCCTGGCCGCAACACTGCATCCCAGCAAGATGCTGGGAGCTACCAGCCCCAGGGGACACCGCTCGACATTTCCATAGCAAAGGCCTTTGCTGCTGTCGTTTGGCCAC
>NW_009260497.1:1737878-1739992 GCF_000687185.1 Egretta garzetta | reverse complement strand
TGCCCATGGGGGGGCTGGTGGGGAACCCCCCCATGGCTCCGGCGTCACTGGGAGAGGGGGCAGATCTGTCCTCGGTGCTGGGTGGGAGTGTGGGGTGACAGTGCCAGACAGGAAAGTGCCACGGGCAGGTGGCTACAGGCAGCATCCCCTCACTGGCCACGTTTGCATGCTTGTCACTACTCTGGAGCACCTCCAGGTTGGTGTGTCCTTCTAGTCCATATGCCCTCCCCACAGCCAAGTGGGGGATCAGCACCCTCATTTGGAGCCACCACCTGCAAAATGAGGGTCATAGCAACCAGAGGCGCAGGGGGAACTCCAGCCACCCCACTCCCCATCGCTCTTTTGTGATGGAAATAAGCACACACATCTGCATCCCTATGGAAGCTTCGCCTCTTCCTGGCTGTGAGGGTAACAGCCAGGGCAAAATCTGCTGGGTGGTGTGTTTGCAGACATTGAAGAAGTGAGAATTATCTGTCCTGGAAGAGCAGCACTGTCGGAGTCATGCTGGGGTGGTTGGGGGGAGAGAAAATGGCTGTTCACTCTTGTGCCTAACAATGATGTTTTACATAGCAGGCTGCCAAATAGCTGTCTCCAGTGCCTGAACAGGCCAAGTGAAATAAGCAGCAGGAAGGAGAGCGTTGGGCAGGGGTTATTCTTCATCATGAGACCCCACGTGCAGCAGAACCCTGTTGCCTCCTTGCTGCCTTGCTCGCCTCCTGCCTGCCCTGGTAGAGACCTGGTGGTCTGTCTAGAGGGATTTTTAGGCCACTCCCTGGGAGGAATTTGGCTCCCGCACACAGGGTGTCCAGGACCCCATTTCCTACTCCGCGCTGCTTTACCCGGAGGGGCTCCCACCTCAAGGCGTTACCCACCGTAGGAAAGTAAAGGGATCACAAGGGCAGGAGCGTCAGATGGCATCAGCCCGGGAGCAGCCCTGCTTGCCTGGGTACCCCGTCATGGTTTTGAGGCGTACCATCTGGGGCAGCCAAGGTGGGAACTGAGCTCCTGGTGTGAGCGTGGTATTCCTGTCCTACCGGAAAAGGGCTCCACTGCTGAGTGCAGCATGAAATTTAGGCACTTTCCTGAATTTGGCAGCTTCCCATGGCTCCAGCAGGAGAGGAGGGAGCATGTCCGAACCCGAGCACCACGGCCTCCTGGAGCAGCTCCTGCTGGGTCCCTGCAACCATCTTCCCTTTGCTCAGAAGCCGTAGGAGGTAGGGATTTGGAGGGAGGACTTTGCTTTCCCCATTCTCTGGTGACAGCAGAGGCACCAGGCGCTCTTCGGACCTCCCCTGCAGGTGAATCAGTGCCTGATGCATCCACGTCTGTAGCCATCTCCTGCATTTGGGGCAGGGCACCGGGGATAAGGGAGACAGCAGCCACCGACCAGCCTGCTTTTAATTTTTCATGCAAGTAATGGAATAACAAAAGCAAACAGGAGAAAGAATAAAGGTCCCCCAAGCCCTTACCATGCTCCTCCTCCAGCAGACCTTCCTGGGGCAGCTAGGCTGGTCTTTTCAGCTAGCAGCAAGATTTTAACTGCCCAAGAAATCGTAAAGGCAAACTTTGTTTTGCAGAATATAGAATATACAGTGGGACTGGAGGGAGGGAGGGAGGGACAGATGGATGGATGGACGGATGGATGGACGGATGGATGAACGGATGGATAGGTGGACGGATGGATGGGTGGGTGGACGGATGGACGGATGGATGGACAGATGGATGGATGGATGGACAGACGGATGGATGGACGGATGGATGGACGGATGGACAGACGGACAGATGGATGGAAAGAAGGAAGGGGCTTCCTTTTTTACCCATTTAAATGCCAAAGAGATTATTATGTCTTATCAATGCAACAATAAAAAGGCCAAGCTCTTCAAAACTCTGATGATGCCTCCATTTCTTCAGGGGCTTCTCAGCTATCATGAAAGGAGGAGCTGGGTTTGAGCGCTTCTTAACAGAAAGAAGCATCAAGGCAGTGGAATGAGGGCAGAGAGGGTGAGGGGTGCCCTAGAAGTCATCATGCCATGCCCCCCACATTGGGGAGGAGGGACGTCAGCAGCATTTCTGTCACCTCGAGGCCCCTTGGGATGGTGGCCATGCCTTGGGGA
>NW_009260497.1:1736476-1737865 GCF_000687185.1 Egretta garzetta | reverse complement strand
CATTCCTGGGGGGAAAGAGAAACCCTGGAGACTGGGCTCAATGGTGTTACTGCTGGTTCTCTGCCCAGGTCAGATTAAAATGTTATTGCTCTTTGTGGAATGCTGCAGGAGCTGGCTGGCTTGTGCCGTCTAACAAGGTTTTGTGGTGCAACAAGAACCAGCACGACATGGGAAACTCAACAGGTGGCAAAGGCACCGGCACAGACAGCTCATGGCAGTGTGGAGATGAGCCATGCAACTCCATGGCAGAGCATCCCCCAAAACAGAGGGGTGGGTGTCCCTCCAGGGGATGGCAACGGGCTTCCCCGCTTCCCTGTTGAAGCCTTTCCCTTTGAGGCCCAATGCTGATGATCATCATGGTGTTTGTAGCATCTCTGGGTTTTGGAGCCACAAAGGCTTCAGACAGTCACTGGATCTGCCCTGAAACTCCTGGAGATGTTCGTGGCTTGCTCCAGGTAACGTGGCTGGGGTGGGAGGGTGTCGGAGCGACCGACAGCCCATCCCCTCTGGTGAAGTTAGAAATTGTTGCCCCATTGCACCCATGGAGACATGGAGCTCTCAAAAATATACATTTCCTACAAACCTTGGAAAAAGGAGTGGTGGGTAGGGGAGAAAGATATGATGAATGTTCTCCCCAGGGCGGCTGTACCCTCAGGGACAGAAGAAACTACACATGGTGGGTAAAGGAAGGAGGGAAGGCAGCGGAGGACATCAGGATCACAGGATCATGCAACAGCCCACGTCGGACAGGATCTGGGAAGATCATTGGGTCCAACCTTTCATGGGAAAGTGAGTCTGTCTGAGATTATCTATCACCCTGTCCAGTTGCATCTTGGAAACCTCCAGTGATGGGGAGTCCACCACGTCCCTGGGGAGGCTGTTCCAGTGAATGATTGTTCTTGCTATAAAGGAAAGTCCTTTCTTAGGTTGAGCTGAAACCTCTCCCGAAGTAACTTGTACCTGTTGCCCTTTGTCTTCTCCGTGTGGCTCCTTGTAAAAAGAGAGCCTCTGTCCTCTTCGTAGCTGCCCTTGAAGCACTGGAATACTGTGATGAGGTCCCCCCCGAGCCTTCTTTTCTCCAGGGAGTAAAGATTCGACTCCTTCAAGTTTTCCTCATGGGGCAGGTTCTCCAGCCCATTGGTCATCTTTGTGGCCCTCCTCTGGACCTTCTCCAGTCTGTCTGCCTCTTTCTTGAATTGTGGGCACCAGAACTGGACACAGTACTCCAGCTGTGGCCTGACAAACACTGTATCCTTGTATCAGGACTGGCGTGGCCAGCAGGAGCAGGACAGGGACCGTGCCCCTGTCCTGGGCACTGGTGAGGCCGCCCCTGGAATGCTGGGGTCAGGGTTGGGCCCCTCACTCCCAGAAGGACATGGAGGGGCTGGA
>NW_009260497.1:1730430-1736450 GCF_000687185.1 Egretta garzetta | reverse complement strand
GGGAAGGATTCTGGTAGACAAGTCTGCTGGGCAACAGCTGGGGGAGGTTGGGTGTTCATCCTGGAGAAGAGGAGGATGAGGGGAGCCCTTATCGCTCCCTACAACTGCCTGACAGGTGGGGGAAGCCGGGGGGGTCGGTTTCTGCTCCCAGGGAACAGGCAATGGGATGAGGGGAAATGGCCTCAAGTTGTGCCAGGGCAGGTTTAGGTTGGTCATTGGGAAAAATTCCTTCCCCGCAAGGGCTGTCAAGCACTGGAATGGGCTGCCCAGGGCAGGGGTCGAGTCCCCACCCCTGGGGGTATTTAAAAGCTGGGCAGAGGAGGTGCTTAGGGCCAGGGTTTAGTGGTGGGATGGCAGGGTTAGGGTAACGGTTGGGCTTGGTGAGCTTAAAGGGCTTTTCCAACCTCAATGATTCTGTGATTCAAGCAGAGCCGTGTGTTCTAGCTGTGCACTTGATGATACAATAGAAAAAGCCTCCCAAGTCCTGGCCCTCTGGAGCATTTCCTTAGCTTGCTGGAATTTCCGTTTATTTCTTCCTCTCCCAGGCTCTTACCAAAAACCAGTGTCACCGCCTGCGTCTCCTTAGCAGGCTCTGGAGACCAGCCAACTCTATTGGTCCCACTCTCAGGTCTCTCACCAATGTGCCGGGCAGGGCGTCAGCTTCTGCTCGCCCCTCGATTAATCACCAAAGGCCACTCTGCCAATCAAGGAAAGATTTACAAGGCGGGCAGGAAGCTCTTGTTTTTACAGGAGTGCCTCAAACACACGAACACAGTAGGAAAAGCAAACATTCCAGGCATACCAAGGGATCCACGGGATAAAAATTCCCCAAACAGCCCAGATTAAGATACTTGGCGGCACATGGAAACACTAAAACCTGGACTCAAGGATTTAATTGTCTTATTTAGCACAGAAGCCCTGAGCGCTGAGTGGAACAACCTGAGCTGCATGGGAACAGCCACCTTGGGGGTCAGCAGCGGTGCCCTCCACACAATAAAGGTCAGGGCTGGCCCCCACCTCTTTCCCAGCTCCATATGGTCACCAGAGCCTTCTGGCAGTGCTAAACATGAGTTTTCCTTTGGAAAGGCTCAGCCCCACTCCAATGCAACGCCAAATCTGAGCCCAGCAGAGCAGAGGGAACAGCATTTTGGGCTCTGACCACCAAAATTCCTGGCCTGAGAGCAGCGTGGTGCTGGGTTGATACCTGTTACCTCCCATCCTACCCTAAAGCCCTTCCAAGCAAGGAAACACGCTCCTATCCCCTCTGGTCCCAAATGCCAAGACGGGAGATGCAGCAATGCCCCCACAACTGCTTGCCTCCACTGAAATACTCCTCAAGCACCCTCAGGGTTGAACGAGAAGAGAAACAGGCAGGGTAGAGCAGGTCTGGTCCCACCAGTGGGTTCAGCTGCTTGACCAGCTCAACTCCCTGGCCAGCCCCTGACTGTCACTGTTGGACAAACAGCAGCAAAATTTTTCATTTATGGGTTTTCAGTGAACCATAAGAAAGGCAGGAGGGAAACGGCACTTTAAAAAAAAAAAAATCAGCCCCAATGATGTATTTCCCCCTTCTCTGATGTTCTTCTGAACTTTTTTTTTCAGTTTGAAATGGTTTTCCAAGGGAGTTCACTCTCTGGCTGTATTTCCCAGAACTTGCTCCTGTTTGTCAAGTTATCTGTGAAAGGAATTCGCGCTCATGCCATTAGTCCTGACTATGTGTCGTGGGATAATCTGGAGACAAGCAGAGCACCAGGCTCAGAATCTCTAGGTGAAGAAGAGGAAGAAGCCCTGCAGGACAAGGAAGCGAGAAGGCTCAGAAATTTTCATATGCTGGAAATATCCTCCCCTCTGAAAGGACTGGTTGCTGCATAAAGGCTCCTTTTTCACCTTTCTGCAAACCACCCCACAGAAAGTGGAATTCCACCTCGCCCAGTTACATACGGTTTGTCTGCTTCTGCTCTGAACCCAGCTGCCAGGGGCTCGTCCCATCGGGAAGCTCCGGCTCCCGCTCACAGACGCCCCATCCAACCTGACCTTGAACACTTCCAGGGATGGGGCATCCACAGCTTCTCTGCACAACCTGTTCCAGTGCCTCACCACCCTCATGGTAAATAATTTTTTCCTTATATCTCATCTAAAACTGCCCTCTTTGAGTTTAAAACCATCACTCCTCGTCTTGTCACTATAGACCCTGGTAAAAAGGCTCTCTCCATCTTTTTATAAACCCCTTTTATATATTGAAAGGCCGCTACCAGGTCTCCCCAGAGCCTCCTCTTCCCCAGGCTGCACACTCCCACCTCTCTCTGCCTTTCTTCACATGTCCCAGGCCTTGGACCGTTTTCGTGGCTTCCTCTAAACCCACCCCAACAGGCCCATATCTGTCTTGTGCTAGGGACCCCGAGCTGAATGCAGTAATTATCCTTGAATAAAATCCTCATTTACACACTCCACAAGTCACCTGCCGTGTGCTAAGAAGATGCAGATTGCCCTGAGCGTTTATCCCAAATTGTGGGCCATGATCCGACACGCCTGCCTCAAAAGCTCGCCCCAGCTCCCCTCCTGCAGCCCACATTTTCACACAGCTCCCTGTGGCCAGGAGGATGCTCCACGGGATCCAGATGGGGGAGCATGACTTGAATTATTGAGAGTTTGCACCTCAGTACATGGCAGTGTAGGGTAACGGTTGGACTTGATGATCTTAAAGGACTTTTCCAACCTAAACAATCCTGTGATTCTACATCATATTGTTCCTGCAAGCAGTTTCCCTGTGGTCCTCCTCTCTTCCCTGCCTCTCTTCATCACCAGCCAATGCAGCAGAAGTCCAGGAGACTTTTCGACAGCGAGCTTACGGTTGGGACATGAATGCATCCTTCAGAAACTGGTTTTGCCCCAGTAAATAGGATCAGCTTTAATGCGTGGCTCGGCATTTCTTCTGTGATCGCACGTGTCAGCGCCCGAGCCCTTCCGCCTAGCAGCTTCCCTGGCAGCTTTCCCAGCAGCATCCTCCTAATGCAGCCACGGCTGTGCTGAGCATGCGGTCCCTTCCTGGGAGCCTGCCAGCATCTTCCCTTTCTGGGGATTTTGCAAGTCCTCTGAGTCTTCTAGCTCGACAAGTCACATCTGCAAAGTTCAGCATTTGCTTAAAAAAAAAACACAAAAAAGACAAGCTGGTTGTGTTTAGGAAATTTAATGTGGCATCGCAGGGACATGAGTCATCATCACCAGCCTTATTTTCTGTGCCATGGCATTTTTGTTTGCCCTCAACCACAGAAGAATGACACGACTCGCTGCATAACAGCGGCGCCTGGTCCACCAGTTGCAGATTGTTGGGAAAAGGTAAATCAAGTCACACAGTGTGGTTGAGGAGCCATTCCGAGGGAGATGGCCACCGCACATGCAACTCAGGCCAGTGCCATGCAGGGACCAGAGGATCCACAAAGAAAGGTGATAAAGAGTGGTGGATGCAGGAAGCAAGTGGTCAAGGCTGAGAGAGCTGGGCTTGTCCAGCCTGGAGCAAAGGAGGCTCAGAGGGGATCTCATCACCATGTACCAGTACCTAAGGGAGAGATACAAGGAAGACAGAGACTCCCTTTTCACAAGGAGTCCCATGGAGAGGACAAGGGGAATGGACACAAGTTGCTCTTGGGGATATTCCCATTGGACATGAGAGGGAAATTTTTCCCCATGAGAACAGTCACCTGTTGGAATAATCTCCACAGGGGAGGGGTTGACTCTGCCATGTTGGACACTTTGAAGCCTCAGCTGGACAGGGTGCTGGGCCATCTTGTCTGGACTGGGCTCTTGCCCAGAAAGGTTGGACCAGATGGTCCTTGAGGTCCCTTCCAACCTGGGATTCTGTGATTCTGTGATAAGTATGATCACTCGCTTGTGCTAGAGAGGGCCACGGATAAAGCCCCAGGAGCGCCATGGTCAGGAGAGCTGGTGTTGGGAGGACCGCTGCTGTCACCCACGACAGACGCCAGGCAGGCTGGAGGCCTCAGCTGAGCACTCCGTCTTCACACCAAGAATTTCCAAGGTCTCCATTTGCAGCCCTTTTCCAAACACAGTTCAGAGTGGAGAGGCCTCCAGCACCGGCATACCCTGAAGGCATCGCAGAATGAGGTTGAGAAGGTCCTACGGCCACCACGCCACCAGCTGTGTTCAGAGTGGACACAGGGGACATGGCACACAAATCTCCTCTTTTGATGCACAGGCCCAGGGGCTGAGGGCAGGGGTCCGGCTCTCCAGGCGTGTGCGGCATCTCACAGCATGAATCCTGAGCAGTGTCACCCCAGGATGAGTGTGGTGGAGAGCCAAGATTAGATGTGGACCAGACACTGGCGCTGTTACACAGCTGGGGCTCAATGAGATGATGTGCCACCTCCATGCAAGCCCCTGCCATGGCAATGGCGATGGGAAGCTGTGGGACCCCTGCCCTGCGCTCAGAGTCCTCCTCGGTCCACAAAGTGGTGGAGATGGTGGGCATCCCTTCTGAGTGGAGTGAGAAATGTCACGATGACAGCCCACGGAGAAGGAGGAATGTCTGGGAGGCATCTGTGGGCAGGCTGAGAAGCCAGGGATAAATTCTGATCTGCCCTTCTCAGCTCACCCAGAAGCCGAGTTCTGCAATTGTATGCCCTGAGTAAGACTGCCCAGACCAACGCTTGGGCATGAGATGGAGTCAGCCTGGAGTGGCTGTTTTAAGGGTGGGAAGCAGGGATGAGCCACAAGGTCCTCAAAGGGAAGTCACCATCGCTTCCACCACACGCTGTTAGGCACTGTGTTCGCCTGTGCATCACGCTGGAGACGCAGGCACTGGGGTGAAATACGCTGCACTGCAAACTCCAGCTTAAACGGGCTGCCGAGCAGAGGTGTGCTTCGAGCTATTCCCATCCCGAGCAGGAAACTGAAAGGGATAACACACAGCGAAGCCGTGAACTTCACCTTCAGCTATGTAAATTACAGGGAAGGAAAAATGCAACCGATGCGAAGCAGTATTTATAAATGCACCTTAACTACAGGCGCCGCATTGTAATGCAGAACCCTGCCAAACTGGGGCAGGGGAAAAGAGGGAGCAGGCTGCAGCCTCAGAGCTAGCCGGGGTGAAATTTAAGCTGTTTTTTCCAACCGCTGCTGCTGTCATATGCAAGCCCACTTGGTAGAGAGTGACCATACAAAATGGGCTGAGCAGCTAAGCAGGCGCGAGTCCTGAGGCAGCTATGGCGACAAATTGAAGTGGATTTTAGGGGGTGGATATCCAAAGCGAAGAATTGCCCTGAATTAGCAAGTGAGCAATGTGAAAGCATCAGCAAATGCCCACTGCCGAGACTCGCTGTGCTGGTTTGGGAGTGCTGAGCCCCAGACCCACACACCAAGCCCCTTTTTGTAGGGGGTAAGTGAAAGCATGGGCGCCGGCAGCTTTTTTCAGGTGCAGTGCCCCGAGCCCTGCGACAGCGGGGATGAGCCCTCTCAGTGTTAGACTGAGGGTGCAGCAGTGGGGGGGAATGGAAAAACATCTTTTAGGCAAGCAGCTCTTTGGTATAGTGCTGTGCCACCTGGGCATCATCCTGACCACATGTAAAATAAAGAGATTTAAACAACAGATTAAGTGCCTTATGCATTATATACCTAAAATTAGGTGCATACCTAAGATTACCAATAATTCCTCTAGCCCCAGAATTAATTATTCAGTGGAATTACTTTGCTATTGCACTATGATGGGGTGACCCTGGCTGGACACCAGGCACCCACCAAAGCTGCACCATTGCTCCCCTCTTCAACAGGACAGGGGAGAGAAAAATATATCAAAAGGTTGGTGGGTCGAGGTAAGGAGAGGGAGAGCTCATTTTGCCACTTACTGACATAGGCAAACCAGACTCAATTTGGTGAAATTGGTTTAATTTATTATCAATCAAATCAGAGTAGGAGAGGATAAAAAACTGAATCTTAAAACACCTTCCTCGCATCCCTCCCTTCTTCCTGGACTTAACTTCACTCCCAAATTCTCTCCCTCCTCCCCG
>NW_009260497.1:1727388-1730352 GCF_000687185.1 Egretta garzetta | reverse complement strand
CCCTGCCAGCAAACCTGCCCCAGCCTGGGCTCCTCTCCCCATGGGTCCACATGTCCTGCCAGGAGCCTGCTCCAGCACGGGCTTCCCACAGGGTCACAGCTTCCTTTGGGCACCCCCTGCTCCAGCGTGGGGTCCTCCCTGGGCTGCAGGTGGAGATCTGCTCCCCTGTGGGCTCCCTGGGCTGCAGGGGAAAACTCACAGAATCCCAGAATCCCAGGATGGCAGCAGTTGGAAGGGCCCTCCGGAGATCACCCAGTCCAACCCCCCTGCTCAAGTCGCCTCACCCAGAGCAGGGTGCACAGCACATCGTCCAGGCAGGGGTTGAATATCTCCAGAGATGGAGGCTCCACAGCCCCCCTGGGCAGCCTCTGCCAGGGCTCGGTCACCCTTCAAGTCAAGAAGTTCTTCCTCACATTCAACTGGAACCTCTCCTGCTTCAGTTTGTGCCCATTGCCCCTTGTCCTGTCGCTGGGCCAGAGCAGAGGGGGAGGATAACCTCCCTCGCCCTGCTGGCCATGCTCCTTTTGATGCGCCCCAGGATGCCATTGGCCTTCTTGGCAACAAGGGCACGCTGCTGGCTCTCTGAAGACCTTACCGTGGTCTTCATCACATGTTGCAGGGGAATCTCTGCCCCGGCGCCTGGAGCACCTCCTCCCCTCCTGCACTGGCCTGGGCAGCTGCAGGGCTGCTCCGCTCACATCCTCTCCCTCCTTTCTGCTGTTCCACAACATGAGATTTTTCCCCTTTCTTAAATATGTTATCCCAGAGGCACTGCCCCCGTCGCCGATGGGCTCGCCCTTGGCCAGTGCCGGGGCTACCTTGGAGCCGACTGAGGTTGGCTCTGTCAGACACGGGGGAAGCTTCTGGCAGCTTCTCGCAGAAGCCGCCCATGTAGCCCCCAGGCTACCAAAACCTCGCCACGAAAATCCTATACACACACTAATTTGAAATGCACTGCTTCAGCATCCAGGTACGCGAATTTTCACCCTGAAATGCTTTTACACTGAACCCGCTCTAAAGGTAGAGACTTTGGGTAATGCACAATTAATGAGCCCAGGTTCTGAAATTCTCTGTGCTCGTTATCACATCAGAGCTGGGACCCAGGTAATCCACAGGTATTTAAATGGCCAGTAAGAGGATTCTGGGCTTACATGCACCAAATGCCATCATTTTGAGTCATTACACATCAATGTGCTGAGCACGAAGCTCAAAGGCATAGTAAGGAATTAAGTCATGAAGTTAACCATCAGCTGCATAAATTACAGGGCTTGAGAAATGTAACCAATGTAAAACCGCACTGCAAAGACATGCCAGGAGTTATGACATAGTGCCGCTTGCACATCCAGCTATTGTTTTATTTTCCTTTAGGAAAAAAAATGTAAATTTTTGGCATATGTGTGAGAGAGATAAAATTAAAATAATAAAAAAAAGTGCATTTCATGTAAAGTGTGACAAGACACCCCCAAAGATTCTCAGCCTGGTGGCATTAATTTAATGAAATCCTAACTTCATTATCTATTTGGTTATTGATGTTTTAGAGATCACAACAGCCTTTGTACCAACCACCATGTAAAAAAGGATCAGATCCTGCAACTCCACATTTGACTGTCCTCACACACCTGGGACAAAACCTTTGGGCTGCAGCGGGCATTGGGTGGGCACTGCGGTCGCACTGACACTGCTGTCACAGCCAGGTACTTCTCCAGCACATACAAAGCCACTCACACACTTTAAAATCGTTTAACAGCATTAAAATCACTGTCCTTATGCTGTCCTGGAGAGGATAAGGAAGCGGTGTTATCAGGAGGCACAGAGGAGCTTGTTTAAAATAGCAAACGCAATTCATTAGAAGATTTCTCTTATTTTTATCTGAACCCTAAGATTTCTGCGGTGGGTTATACCGCACAGTGGAGGAAACGTCAGCAGGGCAGGGGACATGGATGTTGCAGCAGCCCCCGGGGTTGGGTCCATGCCTGCGCTCGGGGTGGGGTGTCCCAGGGCAGGAGAGAAGGCTCAGCACTGTCCCTGCTCCCAGCACAGTGCCTGTACAAGCCTCACGTGTGCCACGTCTGCCATGCGGGCAGGGAAGATCCCTTCCCCAAAAAAACATCCTTCCTCATTTCCTTTGTAGGATATTGTCTGGTGGGTTTAGCACTTTTGCTTTCTCTCCGCAGATTTAGCCACGGACAGCAATGGCCAGAGCGTTGCAGATGAGCCTTGGCTTTGCAGAGCTAAACCAAGAAAAACCTCATGTCTTTCCTGACGCAGGGATTTTGACCAAGCACCCTGCGCCCCCTCCAGCTCTCAGCTGCAGGATTCAGCTAAAACACGCGGGATGGGGAGAGGAGACACATGGAGAAACCGAACTGAAGCAGCATCTCCATGCTGCAGGCCCTGTGCAGGGCTGCCGTGCCCTCTGCCGGGCTGCTTCCGCCTCCCGTCCTGCCCCACTTGCGGCCTGCGTCCTGCCGCATCCCAGTTCTGTATCCAGGTCTCAGGCATCTTCCTTAGCCAAAGCCCTGAAGTGTACGCAGAGTCGTAATTAAGTTCCTAGAGTAACGAGGAAGGTCATTTTAATTAAACCAAACACCAGCACTGTCACTCAAGACTCCCTGCAGGCGTGGAAGGCTCAGCGGCCCCCCCTGCCGCAAGGGCTGCCCCAAAGAGCCGTGTTCCTGCTCCCAGCGTGTTTGTCTGGCCATGTTGCTCCATGGCTTCCTTCTTTGCCTTCCTTAGACTTAAAAATCATTTTCACTCCTCAGGCAGAAAAGTCTCTCCAGGACGTGGCTGCAGCATCACCTGCAGCTTCCCCTGCGGATTTCCTCCAGCCCGGAGGTGACCGCTGATTAACGAGTGGGAAGCACCGTGTTAAAAAGCCCTGGTCGCAGGGGGGGCAGGGTGAGGGGTTCCCCGAGCAGCCAGCCCAAACTCAGCTCGGCGGGGGAGCTCGGCGGGCAGCCCCTG
>NW_009260497.1:1704130-1726484 GCF_000687185.1 Egretta garzetta | reverse complement strand
CCCAGGCGCTGGGGCTGGTGCTGAGCTCCCGGGGGGATCCGTGCCGCCCTTTCCCGCTTCGGCTGGGGAGCGGGTGAAGCGTAGCAGGCTGCGCTCCTCCTTCTGGCCCGGCTGTTGGCCATGGCTCCCGCTGCTGTCGGGTCACCCTGGGCCCACGGTCCCGGTTGTTCACGTGTGATGCTGAGGTGATTGCGGGTTCCAGATGTACCCGATAAATCCCTTGGCAAGCCCGCCCCCTCCTTCGCTTTCCATCTGCATAGTGGGGGGGGTTGACAAGGGAAGAAAAGGGGTGGAGACTTGGAATACGTGTGCTGGAGGAGCGGAGAGCAGTATATCTACATATAGGGATGTACTGGATGGAGGAAACAGCATGGGGATATGGTATGGACCTGGAGGGGAAGAAAGGGGGATGCCTTCCCAGGCGTTAACCGTCCCCGGTGCCCCAGAGCTCCCAGTGTCAGATGGCTAAGCCATCCCCACGCCTGTCAGCTTCTGTCTCTCTGAAAAGAAGGAATGTATGGATCACATGCCACATTTTGGGGAGTGTGATCGCTCCGTCCAGGAGAAACCGTTGCTCCAGGAAGGCTCTGCGTAGTGTCTCGTGTTCCAGAGTGAATGGGAAAAGCAAACGTCTTCTGGGAGGAGCCGGTTGTTGCACAAGTAGCTGTTCGCAGCTGCTGTGCGGAGCACAACCCCAAACTGAAGAACGCGCCTTTGTAGACACTGCAGGCTGTCGTGTCACGGCCTGACCAGGAGACCCGGTTTTGCTAAGAGATGACTGGGAATGACAGGCGAAGCAACGAGGGTGAGATTCAAGTGAAACCGCGTTAGCTGGCTTCAGAAGCCATGCTCTCTGAGATCAGCTGTGAAATGGCAAAGATGCTCCTGGCTCCGCTGTGTGAATCTCTTCAAGGAAATCTAAACCATGGGGTGGTTGTTATTTCTGCCACTTGAGACTTTCCCGTGGTAAAAAGATGAAAAATTATGGGTGTGGGTGGTGATGGGGAAAGTAGATAAGCATTAGCTGTTCTTGTACCACACTGGCGAAGCACACTGTGTGATTTTTTTGGGGGGGTTAACCTGTGAAAACGTGAATTTTTTACGAATTTAAATTATAGATCTTAATGAACTGTCCTCAACACTGGTGGGGGAGGAGTTTTGAAAAGAAGGCCTGAGCTTATATGGGTGTATCCAGAGTTACTGCATTTTCCTAATACCTTATCTTTTTTCCTGTAGTTACTAAGGAGGCAAGTAAAATGCTGGGTGTAAATAGGCACTGTCTTCTCTAGAGCATAGAGAAGGGCATGAACACATCTTTACCTGGAGAGCAGTCTCAGATTACTTTTATTTCCTGGCCCATTTTTTTTCCAGTGTGGTTCAAGTATTACTCAACACCCTCTGTGCTTACCAGTTTCTCCCAGGCCCTTGGCAAAACCCCAGTTGCAGTGACACAGTTTAATCTTGTGTATTCCCATTGGAGACAGAGGTAGCTAAGCACAGATTTGGTTTTCTCCTCGCCTTTTGCCCATCTGTCTTCCCTGGCCATGCCTACTTCAGAACGTCAAAGATTACCTGATTTATTTCTGAATTACCAAGAGAGAAGTCATCTTTTCTTGCCATCAAACTAATTCTGAACCTCCAAGTGGTTCGTAAAGTAAAAAAGGACAAAACAATGCTCTCGTAGGTGTTGGGTGCTCTGCTAAAGCTGCAGAAAGAGGCGCTTCTGTTCACAAGCAGTTGTTTTAACCACAGTCAGGTATTTAAACTGTGCTTGTCTCAGAACATAGCCTTGAGGAGGTTGAGTTGTGCTGTAGTCCTGCAGAAAACTGATGCTGGAAAGTTTTCACAGAAGAGCAGCTCAGAATTAGTTAGCTCTTGCTAAAAATGGAGCAGGAGTGTACAAATATTTTGTCTTCTTCAGTTTTACCTTCAGAAATATCAAATATGCTGAGTAAGAATGCATTTTTATAGGAATGCATTTGACTTTAACACCTACCCCCCAATATTTTCTGCCTGACTTTAATAGCACAGTAATAGCAAATATTCTTTATATTGTACGAAAGGTGCCGTTAAGGATACTGGGCACTTTTTGTGTTCCTGATATGGACAGAAGATAGCCCAGAAACAATGATACCTGCAGGGTTTGGGAGCATCACAGTTTAAAAGAAATTATTTTGTGTAAGGAAGCCCAAGGAATTCTTTAAAGAATCCTTGCCATCTGTCATGGCATTTTTGGAGGCAAATAGGAAAAAAAAAACCCAAAGCCTAGGAGCAACCTTTGCGCCCTGTTCCCAAAGTAAAAATATTTACTGGATTTTATCACTGTTACTTGGATTTATGCTTCGTAAGAAAGGGTGCAGCTAAGAATTATTTCAAGAACTAGTTCACAAGTACTGATTTAGCAGTAAGTTATTTAAGTGGGTGTATGCATGAGTTGCTTTCCCACCTTTTATTTCCTGTCCTACTTAGCCTTTTCTTTGCAGCTCCGTGTGGCAACTTATGAACTTAGATGCCTTGGTAATCTCTGGTATGCTTCTTCCCTTGAGGAAAGAGGAAGACTTTATGTATTAACTTAAGTGATTTTTTGGTGATGGCAACAAACATAAAACATTAGGAAGCGTTAACAGAGGAAGAAAAAGAGGCCTAAGATGCTTTAGTGGGATATTTAGCGCTCCGTGAGTGGTCTGGGGTGCTGATGAGATGCTCAGCAGTGGCGGTTGGGTGTGTATCTGTCTGAGATGATCCCAGGGTGCTTGGATGGGGAGACCTTTGGGGTATGGAAACTATCTTTGGAAGTTTGGGCCCTGCAGAGGGAAGTCAGCCTGGTAGAAGCTTACCTGTGGTTGCAAAACACTGTTCTGTGTGTTCTTTCCTCAGCATTCGGCCACCTGTGGAAGATCCTGACCAGACTCAACGCAAAAAGCAAAAACCAGGTATTGCATGTTACGCAAGTATTTAATACACCTGATTTTTCTTAGGTTTTGTGTACCTTGGAAAATTCTGGCTTTTGTACTTCAGCATTATTACTGTAACTGTGGCTTTTCAAGCTGTTTGTTCCTTGTGGCCATCTGTGTAGCCCCATGGCCTGAGGGTGTCTCCTAGGGCCTAGCCCTGCACATGCTGCTATCTGTGGTGACTGTGGCAGGGTGCAATACTTTTACTGCCAGCAGGAGATGTATCCCAGGTCTCTCTGGCGCTGAGCCCATGCATGTCGGCAGAAAGAGCATTTTAAATCGAAGCTGTATCTGTATTCACAATGTACCTCTGTCAGTTCAAAATACCTGTATGTCTTATGAGAAATCACTTAGAATCTGGGATGTGACGGAAGGGAAGTTTAAACTGATGGCAGGCAGAGAAAAAATGGTATGTCTGTGAGCTGGTGGGTTTGGGTGAGGGGGGAGGGAAGCTGAAAAAAACCAAAAGAGTCAGTTTAGTCTGAACCTGAAAATTCTGGCATGTGCATTTTGACAAGATGGAGGAAGGATGAGTGAAGAAGGGTGGAGATGCAGCAGAGGCTAGGCATGGCAGAGAAGAGCAGGGTAGAGAAGTGCCTTCTTTGGTGAGGCTTTCTCTGATACCCCCTCCACAAAGTGTTTAAGGACAAAATTATGCAGCTGCCTGTAGCCATGTTGGTGCCTCTGGGTGCCAGCTGCATTGGTCATGATTTGAGATGGACGTTTCCCCTTTCCCGTCTTTGCTGATAAAGAGGCAGAAATGATGCTCTTTAGGCTGTATGACATTTCCTAGCACAAGTTCTACAGGGAGACATGGAGCTTCCTAGTTACTGCTTGGCAAATGGTGCTGCTCCCTATTTAATGGTAGGGGCTGCTGAACTGTTAGTGTGCTTTTCAGGTTCAAGAGCATAAGACGGTTGAAAAAATGTCAAAATTGATCTCTTGCTCCCCTATCCCTCCTTTTAGCAATGTGACCAACTCTTGGTAGGAACGATTCCCACGTCCTAGTAAGTAGGCCAGATCTGCTTCTAAGAACGTGGTAGCAGCTATGCCCTCATCTGCTAAAATGCCATTCTCTTCTCTTCAAACAAATGCTGTTGTCTAATATGGTTTAATCTCTAACACAGCCCCTTATTATTAGACAGCCCTGGCTTGTTGATGTTTGGAAATACCGTTTGAGGGGTTGCATGTCTCTGCTGCTTTAACGCTGGAAAGAACAGGCTTGGGTAGCTTTGGTTTCTAGATGGCAGTGAACAACTTCTCTCAACCGGACAAGAGTGGCACGTAATAAACTTAATAAACTGCAAAGGGTACATGCATGCATGGAGGGGATGAGGAGGATAAATTGCACCCTGTGCTGCTTTGCCAGAAACAGGGAATATTTCCCCAAAGCAGGGTGGTTTTGCAGATCTGCTGGCAGACTGACTGATGGGTTTAGTCTTTGAGCTCTGGTGCTGAAGGACTGTGCGGTGAGGCAACTAGTACAAACATCACCACCAACTGCTGTTGGCATAAGGGCGCGTAACTTGAAATGAGTTACACAGCTTTAGGTGGGATTAGGGAGATGGGCTTTAATGCAAATAGAAATCCTAATCCACTTTTAAATCATGTTCTTATACGGCCTGTCTTTGTTTTTTAGAATACACCACCTCTGAGCGTAAAGAGAAAGTTGAAGAAGTTTCTGCTGCAGTGAAGTTGCCAGCCAAGGCAACACGCCGGAAGGCTTCAGGCAGAAATGCTGCTCCAGTCACGGAGTCTGCAAAAAAGGTTAGCAAGGATTTTGAAAGCAGGTAGAATCTGTGCAAGATGAAAGAGGAAGCGGCTCTCCCTAATGCCTCTTGAAGTTGGGCCTGCTCTGAGCCTGTAGAGCAGTAGGTTCTTCTTTTTCATTTATAGCAGGCAGCTCTTGTGTGCTGGGTTTGCCTTACTCAAGTTTGCTTGCTCTGCTCTAGCCCTTGCAGCTGAGGAAGGAGCTAAATGTTTGTTGTCTTCCAGATACTTCACAACTGTTCAATTGTATAGTTTTAGTGTGTTTGTAAACTGCTGCTCTCAAGCTTGTAGTTGGGGAGTCAAAATACATTACAGTACAAGAAAAACTGCATGCTTCCTCTGGGTAAGCCTCTTTCTGCTAGGTTCATTATCCACCAGTCCAGGAAAGGGTTCCTGTAGGATTTTGGCTCTGTAAAAATGAGTCATGAGCTGCTTGGCTCTGTAGTTTGTTTCAAAGGTGTAGTGTTATTTTTAATTTTGGCCCCATAGGATAAGAGGAATAAGAAACTGTCATGGTCTAATTATTCCATCCTGAGAGAGTCATTAACTCTTACTTGTATAAAATATATTTTTCAAGGGCTAAACTATAACACTTTGGAATGTTTAGGAACTGACTGAGGAGAACTCAGTGACAAGCTTGAGTTGTTTTAATCCCTGCATGTATGAGAACTTGTATCAAAAAATTCCAGTGTACTTGTCAGAGATCCTGCAAAGATTTGCACTCTGCTACAACCTGAACCAGCAAATCATGATCCCCAAGTTGTAACAGAGCTGACTAAATTTCAGGAAGTTTATGTTTGCTTGGATTCACATTCAGGTTGTACTCATGTTGGCACTTCTTTTGTTTTTCTTTAAGACTCAGTCCACTTCTTTTGACCTTTCATCTGAAAGACCGACAGGTTCTGCAATAGAAACAGAAATGCTACAAATTGGTAAGGCTGACGTCAAGTTATTAACTTGTTTCTTTTTCACCCTATCTCGTGTACTGTGCAGCTCTACCCATAGGCTTATGTATGGATTATTGTGGGCACAATATCCAGGTAGCATCTAGGAATACTTGAATGTGAACTCTGTTTCTTCCCTGCATCCTTGTGTTGCTTCTGGATCGGGGCAGAGCGTTGATCTTGTCATCGCAGTGCAAGAGCTGCCTCGGATGCAGTCCTTCAGTTCTGATCTGTCCACTGTTAGCTTGCCAGAAGCAAATTATTTTAAACGCTAATTTGAGGTGGTAGATCCTGATAACCCTTTTTTTCATTTCAGGTTTAGGCTGTCAATACCTTGTGTGCACAACTTTCTGTAGTTGCCAACATGAAAATCTGAAAATATCCTGAAGTAACATAATACAAATAATAATAGTATGACGTAAGAGAGAAAATTGAAGTAATTTATCTTTGATGAGGCGGTTTACGGTCAACTCCTAAAACTCCTCAGTTTCCTTTTATAGTTACTGATGGCTTATGCTCTTCTCTCGTAGATAAAATGCCTTGTGGAACCAATACTTGCCTGAGTAAGGAAACACTATCCCTTTCTCACAAGACAATTCCATGTCTGAGGTAAAAATCCTTTCATTTTCTTTGATGACTTCTCTGAAAGGTTTGGTGTCTTTCGCTCTCTTCCTTCCACTTTCTCTGTGTTGTCCAACATTTGGATTTGTGTCCACATAGCAATATTTTTCCGAGCTATTCTGGAACTCCTCCGGGCTGCTATACTAAGGGAGGTCTCCAGCTGCTCTTTTTCCACCCCCAACCAATTTTAAACTTTTTCTTTAAATCCAGATATTTCATAGACACAGGAGATCAGATAAAGATTAAAGGTCTGTGGCAGGAGGAAGTGTTGAGCTTGAGAAGAGGCTGAGACCAGGAATGCTTGTGAAAAGGTCCTAAATAGTTGACAGGACAAAATAAGTTGTTTTAAAAAAACTCAAACAAACAAAAAAACCAAAACCCCCAACAACCTTCTCTCAGGAAAACCTCCATGATGTTGGCATAAAGTAGTTCCCGATTTGATAAAAGGACTAGCCTTTACATTGCATTTGTTTTGAATTCTTGTTTGGGGGATGCTGCGGCACTGTTTGTATACTTACCTCAGCATCAGACGTAACTGGAAGAAGGAGGGGAATGGGCCATGGTGTGATTTGATGCTACTGTTTGCCTTCCAATCTCAAAATGGGATTGATACGTGTACCCCAGCTGAGAGGTGCTGCGGTAACACAGGTACAAAGTCCACTAGGAGGCCAGTCAGTAGTGGTGTAGCCCAGGGATCAGTACTGGGGCCATCACTGGACAAGAAGCTGACCATGAACCGGTGATACATCCTCATGGCAAAGGCCAACAGCACCCTGGGCTGCATTAGGAATAGCGTTGCCAGCTGGTCGAGGGAGGTCACATCCTTCGTTCTACTCACACCACCTCTGGAGTGCTATATCCAGTGCTGGGCTCCCCCGCACAAGGAAGATGTGGACCTACTGGAGCAAGTCCAGCGAAGAGCCCTGGAGATGCTTAAGGGAGTGAAGCATCTTTCATACAAGGAGAGGCTGAGTGTGTTCCAGTGAGATGGGACTGTTCAGCCTGGACAAGAGAAGGCTCAGAGGGATCTAAATGTGTATAAACATCTGAAGGGAGGGAATGAAGCGGAGGGAGCCAGACTCTTCTCAATGGTGCCCACTGGCAGGACAAGAGGCAATGGGCACAAACTGAAAACCAGAAAATTCCATCTGAACATCAGGAAACGCTTTTTTACTCTGAGGGTGGTCAGATACTGGCACAGGTTGCCTAGAGAGGTTGTGGAGCCTCCATCCTTGGAGAGGTTTGAAAACTCAACTGGATGCGATCCTGGGCAACCTGCTGTGGGTGACCCTGCTTGAGCAGGGGTTTGCACCAGGTGATCTGCAGAGATCTCTGCCAGAACAATTCTGTGAGGAATTCTGGTTCTTCAGGCTTCTGTATTGACTCAGGGCTTGGGCTGCTGTGGACATAACATGTCCCTCTGAGAGCAGCTGTGATGTGCAGCTCGAACAGCAGTGTATAATCAAGGCGGTCATTCTGATTTTCACTTCTGCTTCTCCGTACTTTCCTATTAGCCAGTTGAAGACAGCAGGTCTTCATCTGAAAGTCGTAAACATCTTGTGTCTGTCTCCATCATCATCATCAGTGTACATGCTTTACAAAATAGTTGGTGGGGGAGCTTGAATCAGGAGGGGCATATTTTGAATGTTCTCTTGATATTTTTTTTTGCTGTTGATGTTTTTAGCACGAGCAGGAACACCAAATGCCACATCAAACCTGCTCCAGATGGCATCTTAACACTGAGGCCACCTATTAAGGAGCGCAGTGTGCCAGAATCCACGACTTCAGAAGTTGGCAAAATGGGGAGGCTGTTCTGTACTGCTGAAGAGGTACGCTGGGTGAGAAAGGTGTTTTCTGAAATGAAACAGCTTAGCAGTTATAACCAACCTGTATGCAAACGCCAAAGTGGCAGTTTGTAACAGCATAAATGGGTGTAGTTAATGAAGTGAAGGAATGCTGCTGGGAAAGCAGTGTGCAGCGGTTTATTTGCCTTTACGTGCATCAAGTCTTGGAACAGAGCAGTGCTTTCTTGCCAAAAGATTGAATTTTAAGCCATTTTCATGGAAATGGTGTACTGGGGGAGGACCCTTCAGACAGTTTCACTTGTAAGAGGATCTGTACTGCCTTGTCACGAAGGTGTGTATTTGTTGCAGGGTTATTTCACTATTTTGTCCTTAGCCTAGCTCAACTATGATCTTGACACAGCAGCTTTAAAAGGATAATGTAGACAAAAAACCCCCACTGGTTTCCCCCTGTCCTTTCCTTCCAATTTCTGAAGCAACTTTTGGAAAATTCCTGGTAAACCTAGTTTACATGGGAGAAGAACTTAACACCGAAGTACTGGAGAAGCAGGCCATGGTAAGCTGTGGCGTATGATTAAGATACCCTGGGGACTCAGAGCACCCGGTCGTTACGTATATTGACAAGAATGCATATTAGCCTGAATTATTATGCAGGAGGTGCAGACCACAGCTGCAGAGGATGGGCCCCCATTTGAGGAAACGGTTACAAAAGAAATTCTGAGCTTTATAGCGGGACACAAGTTCCTAAAGCAGGGCTAACACAAAATGAAGGTGTGGGAATTCCTGCTCAAGTAAACTTGAATAACGTGGCAGTATTTTGGGAACAGCCTGTGCAGTCTGTGCTATATCCAGATTACAAATGTTTGCTTCATGTGCAGTGGTTCTAATGAGTTTGGTTTCTCTCTCTGTTCTGCTAGGATGTTAAGCGAGGAGAAAAGGAGAAATACAAACAGCTCTTGGAACTGGTAAAGGAAAAATATCCCAGAAGCCGCCCTAATCCACAGCCGACAAGCTTCTACAAGTAATTATATGAAAAATAACCATTAACTTTTTGGTGGTAACTTTGTAGCTGTAAGTGCACAGAGGGGATTTAATCTTTCCTACTCTCAGGGTTCTGGGCAGTGTCCCAGGGCAGGTGTTGGGGCAAACTAATTTTTAAAAGACTGACACCCCTCTTCAGCTCCCTGCAATGACGCATGCTTGCTCTCTGAATGTATATTCTAAAGGTGACAATTCCTTTTCTGATATGGATGTATTTCTCTCTCTGATACTCCTTGCTTGTCATTGGGTTAAGAAAGGTAGCATCTCATTCTAGTGCTGGCAGTGTAATTTCTGGTATAAAAATTGACAGCACTGGTTCTTCTGTAGCACCATTTAAAAGAATTTACCTTCCTCTTGTTTGCAATTGATGAGTTTTTCTTTGGTCAGGAATCCTGTGTTATCTGAGAATGCAAACCTTAAGGTAAACACAGGGAACACCAGAATTTTCTCTGCTCCTTGCCACCTCCCCCAGTCCTTCTCGCACAAATTATAGCAAGTTTTCTCTTTGCAGTCTGCTAAATTGACAAAATCCCACTTGTGTGTAGAATACCAGTTCCTAAAGCACCTTGCGAAGGGGAACTTGTGTGTAATTCTGACTCGTGTATTACCAGCGATTAATATATTTGGTACCTTATAACTGTGTCAAGAGATTGCACGAAGTTAACTACACAGGTAAAAACCACAAAAGTAATAGAAGCCATTATCTTAGTGGAATAGTTACACTTGAAAGCTGTCCAGAAGGGGCCTAATTATTGTCAAATACTGACGCTAAGATGGTGCTGAAGTTCCAGCACGCCTTTCTACATAGTCAGATGGTAGAAAATGCCATACTTTCTTGCAGTTTCCCTCAAATGCTCTGAAGCATGGGTTGTCACCAAGGCTTGAAAAAATCCCAATCTCCACTCAGTGGTTTATGGCTAGAAAACACGTAAACGTGTGACTTCAGAACAGCGTTATCATGTTTAAATATTCTGGTGCAAGAAAACGATATGGAAAAGAGCATCTCATGTAATTTTCGGTGCAGTGGCAATAGCATTTTAGGGTGGGTCAAGACTCTGCTTTCAGCATCTGATCTCCCAGTCGTTGGTTATTGTGGTTCGGCTCGTACCTCCTTTCAGATGAAGCTAAACCAGAGAGTGTCCCTGTGGAATGTGTCTAATGCACTCCAGCTGCTAATGAGCATGTAGCTCAGAGGTCAGAGCAGAGCAGGTCTGGAGTAAAATGTCCCAGAAGTATGTATGTTGTGGACGTTGCGTTCTTAGTGTCAGCATAATCTTCAATAAATAGCTTGAAAAGAAGTGGTCAAGGGTGGTTGTAATGAATCCTGTCTTGTCCCATAGAGTAAAATGGTCTCCACAGATTAATCCGGATATTTGTAGGATGTGCAAAGAAAAAAGTTGTGCCAGGGCAGGTTTGGGTTGGACATTAGTAAGAATTTCTTCCCCCAAAAGGCTGTCAAGCACTGGAAGGGGCTGCCCAGGGAAGGGGTCCCCATCCCTGGGGGTATTTGAAAGCCAGGCAGATGAGGTGCCTGGGGACAGGGTTTAGTGATGGACAGGTACGGTTGGACTTGATGATCTTGAAGGTCTTTTCCAACCAAATGATTCTAGGAATACTTTTTAAAGAAAAAAAAAAAAAACGAACAAAAAAGCCACCGACTTGCTGATGAAAAGGTAAGGGAATCAAATTTCCTGATTGATTAGTCTCTTTTGAAATTCTGGAGATGGAAAAACTCAATTCCTGTATCTTCAGGATGCCCGAGTTGAAAGTAGCCAAGCTTCTGAATGTAAACTGCCTCCTTATGGAAATGCCCTTTGCATTTTGTCATGAACCGAGTGCAGGGGACGGGATGTTTCTGTCAAGGGATTCAATAGCCTAATTTTACTTTACATATTGCTGTTGCTTTAATTATGGCTTCCAACTCTAATGTAGACAGTTGTGTACAAATAAACTGCATCGTTTCTAGTGAATTGGGATGCACTGATAACAAGTGCCATGCATATAAAAACTGTGATTCTTCTCTGTTATCTTTTGCTGCGCCAAAGTGTTCAGGCCTACTCCAAGGAACCGATGATGACTGTGAGTCCCCTGGGAGAACAAAAATACGGAGATGTCTATCCATGTATGACACTAAAAACTGGTGAGTATCCCTGTGATTCATATCTGTTCTTTGTAGGTAGACTTCAAATCAAAATAGGGCATTTCTTTAAGGTCTCAAAGGTAGAGATTATGCGAAAAAGATTTGTCCGTGCTAGTATATCATTAATCTGTGTCTATAAGGAAATCTAAATCAGCCAGCGTGTTTATGCTGGCTAATTTACGTCAGCTCTTAGAATGAAATGAGCTCTCTCTGGAGAGAAAGGGGGGAGAAAAAAGAAGGGGGAACACCTTCCCCAAAGCATAGCTAATTTCACGTTCCTAAAACTATAGCTGGATTTGTAAGGTTTTTGTTGAAGTGACAGTTTGTTTAAAATTGTACTGGAGAGACAGAACTGTACCAGTGGTGTCTGCAGCTGCAGACCTAACTGTCTGTACTGGTGGAGAGTGATACACTACTGTGCACCCTTAGATTCCCCTTGCTTAACTCAGAGTTGTGATCGCGTGTTACTCTTTAATCCCTTTTTAATGCTATATATTACTATTTCTATAATAACAGAGCTCTGAAACCAAGTAGCTAACTGCCCAGTACCACTCTTGATATCAAGTTAAGTTTCTTTTGTAGATCATCTTTAGCGAGTTGAAGATATATAACTGCTGAAGGTGACCTTAGTTGTTTCTGCAGAGTGGGTAGGTAGTTAAGCTGGTTTGCTGACAAGCTGTTCTCTTCTGTACCAGCGGTGTGTTATGATACCACGTGTTCGTGTGTATACATTTAATATTGTCCAGTCCTTCTTTCCCTGTTCATTACTCACATCAAAAGAAGTACTGATGAAAAATTATTTATCTGTGACTTGATTATGCAATCATGTGGGGTTTAAATTAATTCTGAGCATTTGGGAAAAGCTTATTTTGTCGTGGAAAACTATGAGCTATTCTTCTGAGCCTGGAGGAGCATCTGGGTTTGCAAAAATCACTCATTTAGTCAAGTGTGCAGTCTAGGATTTAAAACTTAAGAAATGCCCTGCTTCAGCTCTCACACACTCTCCCGTGATATTCAAAGTTCAAATTGTTTGCCAGAGTTTGAACTTCCTAACCACACAGTTGTCATTAAAAAGGTTTTTTTTTTTTAATTTATCACCTGGAAAGTGAGAGCTATGTACATCTGATTGATGGTAATTGCAAGTTGACTTCTTGTCATTACTGCTTTTCTGTGCAGGTATCAGATGTGTGGATGTCTGCAGCCCACCGTGGTCTCAGAGAGGTGATATGATCAGGTAGAGTCTCTTTTATGGTTCTTGTTTCTTTTGGCTCTGTTTGCATGTCTCCTTCAGCCTCCAGTAGTGTCCAGAAGAAGACAAATCATACTTACCGTCTCAGTGCTGCAGAAGAGGAGTAGCTAGCTTGTGGCTCTGGCATTGCTCGCAAGCCAGTTGCCTCTCAAACACAGCTCCCATGCTAGAGCTGTGCCATGTGATGAACAGGATTGTGCTGGTGTGGGGTTTGCTGGGCCCTTTGCTTGGGGAAAGAAAGCCAGCGAGGGTGAGAGTGGTGGCCGTACCAAGTTGTCCTTGGATTTGCAGAATCCCTTTTTGCTTGCGAGTGTCTTTCTGCCAAGCCATTCATGAGCTGACATTTCATTTCTTTCGCTTTGAAGCTAGGATCCTAAGCATAAGGATTAGAGAGCTTGTAAGGCCTCGTGGGACTGAGGCAGCTTTTGTGACTTAGAGGATGCCTTGGGTTTGAATACAAGACTGAAAAGGAAGAGTGCAGTTGGGTTTTTTGCCTGTTTGGGAGGCCGGTGGACTTGTTTGTATTGGCTGGCTGAGCTGGCAGGACTATGAGTTCAGATGGCTTTGAGTCGTTGAGGGAAACAGGTTTTTGATTGCAGTAAGAGCAGCTACAGGGAGAGATTTTGTGTGGCACTCTAGTGCACGCATCTTTCTGCAGTGACCTGCCCTCAAATGAGGATAAAGCACAGATGGGAGCCAGAGAGAGATTCAGTTGTGGCAGTCCTGTTTTTTAGCTAACTCTGTCCCCACTTTAAACACTAGTGCTATATATAGCTGTGCAGCACTGTTCCCATGCTTAAATTGTCACTGGTTCCCCTAAGCTCGAGGGGAGAAAAGGAAATAAAATAACTGATGTATGACAGGTTCAAATAAACATTTTCTTGCTTTTTTTGCAGATTTAGCTACAAACTGAAGTCATTTGACAAGGCTTATGATGGCTACTCTTACCATTGTGCCTTTAAAGCACAGCGAGTGTAGGATACTGTGAGAGTCTGTTGTGGTCTCCCTCCTGAAAAAGGGGATCTTTGGGGACAATGCCAATTCTTGTTTTAGAAGAAGGGACAACTTTAATGTCTGTATATTTGTTTGCTCTTCAGAGACTGTGTGGTTTTAACAATAATCCTCTCCAAATGGCGATAGTCACTCTCTTGACGAGCCTAGAGAAAGCAAGTAAACGTCCTGTAGCTGTCCCATTTTTAATTCAATGTGCTGGTCTTAGTTTCCGTAAGCTAACTATATTTGGATGCGAGTGTAGTTGCAGATGTTTGTGTTATACCTTGCAGTATAACACCTAGCTTGCAATATTTATCACCAGTAGATTTCGAAGCACTTGGTAGAGGAAATGCTGGAGGCTTCCCTGTTTTCCAAATAATGAAAGTGGTAAAGAGAAACACAAGGAGTCTTACACATGTAGATGGGAGCTTTGCAAACTTTCTTCCAGCTCTTCATTCTATCTCAGTCTTGCTGCTACGAAAGAATGGTGCTGGAAGCTGAGACGATGTCACATGTCGACGCATGCAACCAAGGCTCTAGTCAGAGTCAGCCTTGAAAAAGCATTTCTCATCCAGAAGGTGAATTCTTGAGGCTTACATGGGACCGTACGCATATACAGCTCACCCCTCCCTCTCCCGTTCTCTCTCCCTCTCCTTGCAGGTACTACACACCAGCAGAAACCTCTCATGAACAGGGAAGGCCAGTGAAGCAAGCTGCTGCAGGGGTAAGCTAGTGTTACTCATTACTCCCCTTTTTAGGAAAATATCGCTATTTGTGATCAGAAATCTTTGCGCTCGTCGCTTAAATACATTACTTACTCGACAATATATATGTCCCAATTGTTTTTCCCAGGGAAAGCAGAGCATTATTTGATGGGTAGCGCTATCACAGAGGGTTTCCTGCTGCGATTAATTTTGTTTCTGGGCTATTACGAGCACACGATGCTGGACTATTTTTATTCTTCCCCTTTAATGTATGGGTGTACCTTCAAAGTCTTTAGTGTACAGGCTTAGCTGACCAGCAAAGCTGGACTGCGGCATCTTTAGTCTTCTCTTGTTTTGTGAGATGGGATGTACATCTCTTTGACTTTCATCTCTGGTCAGGATTGAGATCAAAAAGAAAGTTTTAATCATGGAAATCAGAAATATTAATTTAAATCTCGACTTGATACTTACATGTGGAGGCTTTCCTGGGGTTCTTAATGCTAGTCCAAGCCAAACTAACTTTCTGCCTCTCTTGCCTCCACTTAGTTTTGAGTGCAGCATTACATGGGTGCACAGTTGGAATGCAGCCATCAGTAAAAAGTAACTTTGGAGTTTGCTGGTTGGACCTGTGTACAGAAACCCTTCCAGTTTTGTACACGAGCAAGATTTCTTGCACTATCTCCTAGCAAACAAATCTGTGCTTGCTTGCTAACTTCATGTCCTTTTGTCTCACAGAGACAGTATGGAGCTGAAATCCCAGAAGGGATGTCATTCCAATTACATCTGGCACCTGTTGTACCAAGAAAGTCTTCTGCCCCTGGTGTGGAAGAAAAGAAATCCCCAAGCTCAGAAAAAACAGTAGAACACTTTTCTCCACTCACAGAGGTACTGTGGCTGACAGACTGTTAGACAAAACAGAAGGCTGTGAAACAGTGGCAAGGATTTATTATAAGTGGTTCTTAAGGCTTTCTGAAATCTGAAGAACTTGAGTTTAACCTGTTGCCAAGTGTCTGCAGCTGTGACTTCACAGTGCAAGGCTCAGCAGTAAAGCTGGTTTTACGGATTTAATATGTTTCACACACTCCTTCAGCTGTGCCAACCTAAGGGTTTGTGGGGCTTCTGCTACCAGGGCAAAAATTAGTTCAGGTTTAACAACTGTCTCCCAGAGCAGTGCTAACCTGATTCCTTCAGTTACATTGGCTCTGCCTCTTAACCTGTCCTACTATGGTGATGGAACCTGAAAAATACGCTTTTGCTGATCCATAGTGTTGCATTGCTTGTGGGGGACCATCCTGTGTATGTCCTCAGGTCTCGCAGAGTCATGTGTGCGCACTGGGCATGCTTGCACTGCACCTAACAGTGGCCACAGGAGTTAACCTAGCTACGCTATTCGACAGGAGTGGGAGTTCAGGTTCCTCGACTTGTATGAATTCTGTCTGCTTTTATTCTTCAGAGTTGCAGTCGTGCTGATATAATTGAGCACCTCCTTTTTTGCCTGTCAAGGATTGACTTGGAAAGGGCTAACAAATCCAGAGTTTGCAAAGTCTGCAGAGTGATGCTCAGTACAAGGAAAACCAAGTGGTTTTCTTGTTTTGCTAGCCCAGATTCAACCAAGAAGGAGATGCTGTTACAGATCAGTGTGTTTTATACTAACAGACCTAGTGGTTTGTTTCCATTCCTTAAGCAGACTTACGACAGAAACATCCATATTACAACCAGTTGCATGCACAACCTGGACTCCTGATTGCCCGACTCCAGTGTAGCTGCCTCAGTTTCCCCCTTTGCTGTTACCTCAGTTCCCTCTGAAGTCCCCCACCTTCAGATTCTTTCAGTCTCCTGACTTGGCTGTCTTGGTATGGAGAATGCCTACGTAGTGGTTGGCTTAAACCTTTGGTATTGCGAGGGCTGCAGCGTCGCGTGGGAAAGGCGTTTTTGCTGCACTGCTGTTCATTTTTCAGCTACTTGAGTGTGTCTGCTGTCCATGTGTTTTATGTAGGCTTCCTTTATGAAAAGAAATCGAAGCAAATCTGGGTTCTGGAGCTCAAAGTTAGGATGCTGAAGCAAAGAAACAAAAAAGTGCTCTTGCTAACTTAGCAAAAAACAGGCAAAGCCAGTTGCTCTGTCACCTGAGCTTAATTTACGGGTCTTGTTTCAGTTGAAAGCTGCCCGCAGGTTAACGTGCTCAATGCTTTGTTTCCTAAGTCCTTCCCCATTTAATTGTTCATTTCAGGCCATGGAGAAGGAGGTCGTTGCCGCATTTGGCGAAGGTGAGCCAGATGAGATCATGAGCAGTGCCTTCAAACTAAAGGTCACTCGTGAGGACATCCAAACACTACAGAACCTTCGCTGGCTAAACGATGAGGTAAAACTAGCTGCAGCACAGTGATAGTCTAATTCAGCGTTTATTTACAAATACCCCTTCACTGTGTATGGAAGTATTTTCAAAGTTATTTGATGACCTCCACTGCAGAGCCTAGAAATAGCTGTACAGTTCTTATTTTAGGTACTTAAGGTACTAATGTTTCTGGAAGTTACTTTACTTCTTGTATTATGCAGTTCCAGGAGTTAGTCTAGCTCACTGGAGTGGGGGGTGGGTGATTTTGTGAGCCTGCAGAAGTAACCAAGTGCAAAATTCTCAGAGCGAAAGCTGACAGCCGAGGCTGGAGTTCTCACAGCTGCATGGTTAAGGGTGGCCAGCAAAGACACGTTGCTGTATTTTTTTCATTTGGTAAGCTGGTGTCTTATCGTACATCTCAAGCTTACTCTTTATGGTACAGGTCATTAATTTCTACATGAGTCTTCTGATGGAAAGAAATAAGAAGGAAGGATATCCAGCAGTCCATGCCTTTAGTACTTTCTTTTATCCCAAACTCATTTCTGGGGGCTACAGAGCAGTACGAAGATGGACCAGAAGTGTGGATCTCTTCAAGCAGGACCTCATCTTAGTGCCTATTCACTTGAGAGTGCACTGGGCGCTAGCGGTGAGTCAAAGCAGCTTTTCTTTTAGACTTGGATGGGGAGGACAAAACTAGCAGGAAAAGTTGCTTAGGTTTTGGTGTGTGTGCAGCATCAGGTTGTGCTTTGTCTCACAGTCACCTTTTAATAACAGGTCATCGATGTCAGAAAGAAGACTATCAAATACTTTGACTCAATGGGACAAAAAGGGCAGAAGATTTGTGAAACTCTGTTGTAAGTAACTGCTCAGTCAATGCTTTTATGTTGTGAATTATAAGAAGGCTTTTGGATTTTCTCCCTGTAACACAACTGCAAGTTTTCACATTTCTTGTAGATACAAAACAGAAATCTTTGATTCGCTTTCTGAGAGTTGTATGACAGTGGCTACTTAGCTAGTCTGACATCATCCCTTCCACCCGGGATCTTGGATGCCTGGATTCTGCCACCTTCCTGCTATATGCATAGGCAAAGTGTTACTGGCAAATACCTGACAGCCCCATGGCACACATGTACTGATTTTGTCAGTAATGAATAAAACTGGGCTGTCGACGAGAGGGAAGAATTTCAGGGAAGCGTTTCAAAATACAAACCTGACTGTAGAAGGATTGCAGCCTTCCAAGAGATTTTTAATGCCCCCTTCTTTAAGAACTTTCAGATTGTAGCTCAGGAACGTTGGTGTCCTAAGGTATACACGCTCCTATCTGTGATCAGCTACACGTACACTTTTACTCTTTATTGCGTAACTCTTTTATCCTTTTCTTGTATTGAGATGGTTTTTTTCCCCCCCACTTGCCATGCTCATCCTTTCTGCTGTAGTGAGCTCTGTAACATGCTCCTTCTCAGTTTGCCTGCACCTCTTCTCTTCTGTTCAGTGTTTTAAACAAAGCCACCATACTTCCCTCCAGCTTACCCCAGCAGGCCACCCTTGTGTCCTTACTGGGTGTTATTTGTATTTCTGATATCCTCGTTCAAGACAGATGTCTCATAGCAAGCTTTTCCAGATGTATCAGTTGTCACGGTGTACATCTCCAGTGTAACTGGTATGGTTTCTCATGTTGTGCAAGCCAGCATCCTTAGACATCTTTGCCACTGATGCAGGAGTAGTAAAACCCCTTAATCCAACAGCTTTGTAGAGAAAGAGCAGCCCCACAGAGACAAACCAAGTGTTACTTTAGTCCAGTGCTCTCCTGACCAGTTAACAGCAGATGCCTGGGAAAGGGTGTAAGAACAGGTCTGCACTGGATATTTTTTTTTCCTCAAGAGCGTTCTTCTAGCAGCTGGTGGCCTGGGAACTTCCTCAGCTGGAGGTATTGGCCCAAATGCTTTTGGTTTTGTTCTTCCAGAGGTGCACCCAGTAAGTGGGATTAAAGCACACGGTAGAATTGCAGCATTATTGTTCCTTGCTTGGTTTTTCTGTTCCTCCTCTGATAACGTGTGATTGGGGATTTTTTTGACCTCTACAAAGCAATGAGCTTATGCTTTTGTGGAAGTCTCTGTTGGAATTGTTGGTCTCATTCCGACCAGTTGGTCTAATTCCTGACCATCAGCTCGCCACCTCTCACCGTGTTTGTAAATTTAAGATTTGGATTTTTCCTCCAAATGCCTTACATCAGCTGCTGTGAGGATCCTCTGACATTTTACTGTCCTGCCATTCATCTTTCTGTGATCCTCCAGCAGCTCTTCTTTTTGTTGGCCTAAGTTCTGGAGATGAAGAGTGATTTTTGTTTTGCTTTAAACAGCCGATACCTGCAAGAAGAAAGTCAGGAAAAAAGAAATGTGGAGCTGGCTATTTCGGAGTGGACTCTTCACAGCATGGAGCCGCATGTATGTGAGCACTGTTTGGGTTTGAAATGGGAACTATAATTTCTCCTCACAAAGGTCTTAACACTTTCTAATAAATTTGAGCCTTTAGAGAATGGCCCTAAGCATCTCATGTTCTTATGGTACCACACCAGGCTGCAAGTGGACCAGGAAGCCATGCTGGGATGAACTCTTTAAGCAGCATCTCTCCTTGCTGGCTGAATACTCTTTTTAAAGTCTACCACATTAAGGTGAATCTGGCTTTGCCCCCATTTCACAAGTCAACCTTAAAAATCTGTTAGGCTGTCGTCAGAGAACATTGGCTGCTTGTTTGGAGCACAAAGCAAAGGGCTGAGCTGCTGTTTCTCAGCCAGTTAATAGTAAAAAGCAGTATCTAAAGACTTAATTTAAGCAAAACGACACTGCAAACCTCGAGACACCTCGCAGGGAGGATGCCTCGCTATCCCATATCAGCCTGCGAAGAATTTGGACTGTAACATCCGAGTGAAGGAAGCAGAGGGGAGGGACGGTGTGCGGTTAATCGGGTCTGTTCCTTGTGTTTGGGAGTGGTAAATGGGTTATGCAAGTAGGCTCACGTGTGGCTGGTTAGTGTGGGTAATGTGTGCTCCTTCCAAACTGCTTCTCTTTTAAGATAGAGGAAAATTCTCCATCTTCTTTGCATTCATTAGGAAATCCCTCAGCAAACAAATGGAAGCGACTGCGGAGTTTTTATGTGCAAATATGCAGATCATATCTCCAGAGACAAACCATTAACCTTTACACAGGTGAGCGAAGGCTATAAACGGCTCCAGACTTCTTCACAGGTACAAGAGCCAGGGAAGTTACGCAGCAGCTGGTAATTGTGTCCAGGGCTGAGGTTCTGTACTCTATCTGGTTTTGGTGTGTGGTTGCTGGGGTTGGAACTTCAAAGTGGCCTCAGCAGAGCAGAGCTGTTTTCTCCATCCTGACGTCCGGTATCTGCTTCCTAGTGGAAGCAGTGAGGTTCCTCTTGGGCAGGATACTGCAGGTTTGTGCTATCTGACCTCTGTACCTTTTGGAGGAAAGGGTTTCACCCTTTGACCAGTTAAGACACTGTTTGTTTTCCAAGGCAGTCATCTTTCATTTAAGTGCTTGTACGCTGTTGTGTAGTCAAGTCAATCTGGTTTTGTTGGGTTGTTGTGTCACCCTCTTAGGAGCCGCATGGGAGAAACCACTGTTGTACCCAAATGGCAAGAGTTGACCATTCTTAAAAGGAACTTCATATTACAGAATTAACCAGGAGTTTACGCGTATTTTCTGCCTCTTTCTGCCATGACTTCGCACTTAAGAGGTTTTTCTTTCTTTTCAGAATGACATGCCTTACTTCCGCAAGAAGATGGTGTGGGAAATAATTCATCAGCAGCTGCTGTGAGACATGCACTACTAGAGTAACACTGTGATCACCTTCGGGTGACTAACTCTTATTTTAGTTACTTTTCTAATACTTTATTTGAAAAGGCAGCAGGCACACAAATTTTCCTCTTTAGGCTATGAAGTAGCGGTTAAGTTTTCTTTCCCATCCCCCCCCCCCGAGTTTGGAGACAGTAACTCTCTTTGAAATTAGCTAACGCACCTTAAGTGCAAGCCAGAAAGATTGCTGCAATCTCACTGAGGGAATGTGTGAAAACAAATGCTGTGAACCTCCATCGCTGAGTCGGATGCTCGTACCTCGCAGCGCACTTGGCCACCTTACAGGCAAATGGGACACTCATCAGTGGTGGTGGCTGTAACACTTGTGTTACCTGAACTTATCTTCCCAAGGACAACATGCTCAGCTGCTGTTTCCTCAAGGAGAGTTTTCTGTTTCTGGAATACCTACAACCTACTTGATTCCTAAAACTGGATTTGTGATGACCATAGGAAGAACGCATTTGCCATCTTTTGATTTGTAACATCCACAGCGAAGTCCCTGTCATTGGGGTTCCTTTGTTTGGGTTTTTTTTTTCTGTCCCCAGGGAGTTATCTAATGTGAAAAGAGAAGTATTTATTTCTTTTTATTAAAATAAATATGTAACTTATATAAAGAGCCTTACTGGAATGAAACTATCTGGTAATGAAATAGTGGTGGGGGGGGGGTCTTTAACTGAAAAAAGGTTTGACGTATCAGTGTGGGGTTTAGCTCGCTTACAATCTAGAAAGATGATGACTAGAAAGATGATGACTCTAGCAGGGTGAGCCTCTAAGCGGTTGTCACAAAATCCTGAAGGGGCAATCAGGATGTTGTTCAGCAGCGAGATGGGCAAGCGCAATCCTGGTAATTCCCAAGTAGGAGATTTCTCCTTGGGGTAAGGCGCTAGGCTGGCTGGTAAGAGACAAAGCCCGCGTGCGCAGCTTGGTGAACGCAGGCTGTCCAGTACTGGAGTCTGTTTAAGGCCAATGTGGGTGTCTCCACGGTGTGCTGCTGTGGAAGTGGAATTAAACGTGCTTGCACTGATGTGCCAGGCTTGTGAAAAGGGAGTCTCCATCTTCCTTGTAGCCACCCTTTAAGTACAGGTACGTGGTGATGAGAGCCCCTCTGAGCCTCCTTTGCTCCAGGCTGGACAAACCCAGCTCTCTCAGCCCATCCCCATATGGCTGAGAGAGGCTTCCCAGGCCTTGGATCACCATGGTGGCCCTGCTCTGGACCCCCTCCAGCCTCCCCACAGCTTTTTTGTACAGCGGGAACCAGAACTGCACAAAGGATTCCAGGGTTGGCCTGACCTGCACTGAGCAGAGTGGGATGATGGCTCCTTTATCCCTGCTGGTGATGCCCTTGTTGATGCACCCCAGCACCCTGTTGCTGCCATGAACAGCTTAGCTGTCCTTTACACAAACCAAAAAGCACTTCCATGGTGTAAATCCTGCTGGGCGCACCTGCATAGGTCATTGCCGGTCACTTAGAAGTGCCTGCAGGGTTGTGGCCACTGAAAACCTCCGTGTATGAGATGGTGGGGAAGTTGTACATGTGCCAGTCACTCTTCCCTCTGCCTGCAAGGTCATCCTGTGGGCTGTCACCCTTCAGCTGTGGCTTGGTTCCTTCTTGCCCCTACAACGCGCTCTGAGAACACCCTATGGAGAGGAACAGGCTATTGGCTGCCCTGCTTTCGGCGAACAGTTGTGTGCAGGACCTGGGCCTTGCTTCTCGTGTAATCGGCCTTTTGGAGATGAGAAGCTTGTGTTTCCTGTGCCAACGGGAGGACATGCTGTGTCCCCGGCTGCTGCCCGTGGTGGGGGTGGTGGGTGCTCATCATCCGGCTTTGCACACTTTTGATGCTCTCTGCCCCTGTGACATCATCCTTACTCACAGGAAGGGGGGGCTCAGCCATCGAGTCGGGGTCAGCCCCATGTGGTGCTGACAGCACG
>NW_009260497.1:1701786-1703890 GCF_000687185.1 Egretta garzetta | reverse complement strand
GGGTCAGCCCCGGGTGGGGCGGCCAGCCGGGTTTCCCCCCCCCTGCCACGGCCACAAGGGTTCTGCCAGGAGTGGAGTCATTCCTCACTGCCTGGGGCAGGGGATGGCGGGGGGGGGGGCAGGGGATGACAACAAACATGGAAACTGATGCTCTTTTTTTTGCAATAGCTTGTGCTGGAAGTGGGGAAGAGACTTTTTTGGTTTGGTGGTTTTTTTTCCCCCCCCTTCCCTGTACCTTTCCAAAACATGGGTGTGACAAGTGACGTGGTTTGGTGGTTCAAGGTGTTTGTTGTATGGGTGGCACTGTGTCCCCGGTGGGATCATGACTTCCTCATCGTGGCATCCATCAGCACCCCAGGGGATGCCCAGGCGTAGACCCACCCCTGCCACCATTCTGTGCCAGGGACAACCAAGCCCCAGTTTTGGGCCTTTCCCCCTTTGGTGTTGCCCTTCCACCCAACCCAGAGGCGGCCTCCTCCCTGCTGCTGGTGAGCCCGAGTTTTTGCCAAGCTCAAGCAGCCCTGGGAGTGGGCAGGGGCACCTCAGCTTCGCAGCTATGCGAGCACAATCCCTGCGCCATTAATAAACGCAGCAGGGCCACGGCATCGTTCCGGCTTTGCTAACGAAAACTGCGGCGAGGTGCAGCCCCCCCAGCATGGGGAGAGGCGGCTTCGTGATGGCAACACCCCCCCAGTGACCAGGTAAAGTGAGGCCTGCAAAAACCCCCCACCCTGCACCCCAAAATCCACCCGTCCATCCCTTCTCCCCCCCACCCACCAGGAGCTGCTCAATGCCAGAGGCTGGGAAATGGGGTGGCCATGGGGGAATCCCTACCCAACCTCAGCTCGGCTGTGACCAACGCAAGGCCCTCAAAAGAAAGCAATGGATAGCAAGCTCAGGCTCTTGTTATCTGCATATATTTCTTTTTGTTGTTGCTTTTTTGTGTGTTGTTGGATGGTTTTTTTCACAGAACACTTTGCAGTAGAGGCAAAGGTGGTGTTTCACCCCAGCACAGTCGGACCCCACCGGTGGCACCAGCCCCACTGGCGGCACGCTGCTCCCATCCCTCCTCGCGCCCGTCAGGTTTCACCACTTTTATTCATTGCTGAGTTTTTAGAGTTTTTTCTTTCTCCCTTTATTATTTTTCTTTTTTTTTTTTTTTCCTTTTTAAACATTTCTCAAGCTTTCTCTGAAGGAATGGCCACTGGCTCTCAGCCAGCAGAAGGAGACTATAGAAGAGCTCTGGGACACGTAGGATGGCTTCCTTCTCCCGCCTCGCAGGTGACTTGGTCGAGAGAGGTTTTTTTTTTCCAACTCCTTTTTTTTTTTTTATTAAAAAAATAAAAAAATGCTCTAGCGAGCAGTTTTACAAGGCATACAAAATCTCTAAAAGGGAAACACAAGCGCAAGGTGCTGAGGTACAAAAACCTGAGGTAGTTCTTTGTGTGTGTGTGTGTCATGGGTTTTTTTTTTATTTAAATTTAAAAATTTTGCTAGGTTTTGGGCCGACAACCTCTTGTAAATATGGGCTTGGGGTTTTTCCCCCCGCCCTTTTCCCCTCCTCTCCCTGCAATGGGAATTTTTCCCCCAAGCGCTGCTGTGCGGCTCTGGGGCAGCACTGGGGAGGGAGGGGACAGACGGACAGTGGGCAAGGGGGGGACAGAACGGGTGCAAACCCCAGCTTGGGACTCTGTGAAGCAAAGAGGAAAGGGAGTGTGAAAGAGATTCCTCTTACTGGAGACGGTATCCCTCCTGTTGGCTCATCCAGGCACTGCTCTTCTCAAAGCCCTTAAAAAGGGATTTCTGAACTCATTTCTATTTTTTTCCCCTGCTGGCAATCCTACATCTCTGCTCTACTGTGCATTAGAGAACCAATGGACTAGCGCCGTTCCTTAAAACTCTAGAAAAGCCTGCTTTTGCTAAAAACAAACATCCACCCTCCCCGCTGCCCCCTCTGAAATTAAAAAAGAATTAAAAAAAAAAAAAAAAAGAATCCTTACAAAACTTAAAAACTCGGCGTTAGTTTCGTTATTGATATATTAATTCTAAAAAAAAAAAAATTAAAAATTGATGAGCACTGCGCTGGGTGCTGCAGCCCCCGCCC
>NW_009260497.1:1701112-1701693 GCF_000687185.1 Egretta garzetta | reverse complement strand
CTTTTAGGAAATTAAGAAAGAAAAAAAAAAAAAAAAAACCAAACACAAACACCCTAAAACCCCCCCAAACCTCTCTCTCTGCCTATGTTAGTCCAACTAAAGGGATAGCGTCAGGAGGCAACGGAGTAAGGGGGAGGCTGGGGGATGGAGAGAGCCCTCCCCGAACCTCTCCACTGGGCATCCTGGCAGTGCCCCGGCCACGGCGGGGGGAACTCGGGGCGGTCTTTGGTTTGCTCCCCAACCTGCTGGGGGGTCCGGCGGCCCCTGCTCTTGAGATGTGCAGTCTTGGGGAGGGGGGGGAAGCAAGAGCAGCGGGGCAGGGCCAGCACCACTGGTCCTCCCCAATCCCCCACCCACCCGCAACTGAGCATCTCCCCACTCATCGCCCTCCGAGCTTTTAACTGGGGGACAAGCCCGCGGTTTGGCACAGGCGTAATTAAGGATGTGCTAAAGAAGGAGCCGCGCTGCTCCTGCAAGCCGAGCACCATGCAGTTTTAACTTGCGCTTCCTCTATAGCCTGAATTTTGGGGTGCTGGCCAGCCCGCTCGAGTGGTCAGGAGGCACGGTGGTGGCACGGGCCA
>NW_009260497.1:1686413-1696125 GCF_000687185.1 Egretta garzetta | reverse complement strand
TTGTTGTGCTGCGTGGCGGGGGCGCCCTGAGCGTGTTTCTGCTCCTGCTGCTTCACCTGCTGTACAATTTCCCTGATCTTGCGCTGTGCAGTCTTGGGGAGGGGGGGGAAGCAAGAGCAGGGGGTCAGGGCCAGCACCACTGGTCCTCCCCAATCCCCCACCCACCCGCAACTGAGCATCTCCCCACTCATCGCCCTCCGAGCTTTTAACTGGGGGACAAGCCCGCGGTTTGGCACAGGCGTAATTAAGGATGTGCTAAAGAAGGAGCCGCGCTGCTCCTGCAAGCCGAGCACCATGCAGTTTTAACTTGCGCTTCCTCTATAGCCTGAATTTTGGGGGGCGGGCCAGACCGAGTGGTCAGGAGGCACGGTGGTGGCACGGGCCACGAGCACCGCGCTGCTTGAGCATCGCTCTGTTCCGCGGTGCTTGTGGCCGCCGGCCAGCCCAGGGGCTTTCCTCAGGGGATGAAACCGGCTGGGAATATCAGCAAAGCCACAGCCAAACCTTACCTGACTGGCAAAGAAATGCCCGATGATTTTAACGATGACCTCCTCATTCTCGTCTGGGGTTTGGTCTCGTGGCACAATGACTTCTGCACTGGTTAAGTTTTGCAGTTCGTTCACCTGGAGCAAATGGTAGAGTCCCGGGAGGGGTTTGGTGTGGAAGAGCCTAAAATCCTCTGCTGCTGGTGTCACCCCGGCTCTGAGCCAGTGCACAGCACCAAGCTGCCAAGGGTTGCACCCTGTCCCCCGCCTTGGGACTGTGGCCACCCAACGAGAGCCACCACCAGGACACAGGGCTGGGGTCGAGACGTTGCTGCGACCATGGAGCACCCAGGCTTTGCCCCCCAGGGCAGGCAGGGGCGACAGGCGATGCCCAGCTCTGTCACCCCAGGGCAGGGGGAGCATCCCTGCACCCACCCACCTACCGTCTTGCCACCTTTGCCTATCACGCGGCCGGCGGCGAAGGAAGGCACCTTGATGTGGGCTTCAAGCTTCACTTCTTCTTTTGGGTTGAAGAAGTTTTCCTCTTTCAGTTTCCCAAATATTCTCCCCTGGGCCTGAGAAGACATAAGGGAATTAAAACTGGTGGGCAGTGGTCCTGGCCATACCCTCCTGTCCCCAAGGGTGCCGATGTGCCGATGTCCAGCAGCACCCAAACCCATGGTACGGAGCAAAGAGCCCCCCGCCTCCACAACAAGCGCACCTTGAACTGAGCCTCGGGTGGGCCGGTGATGATGACCATCCGCTCACTGGCCTCGGGGCCTTCTGCTGGGGCGATCTGCAGAGGGATGGGGGAGAGGGAGCGTGAGCAAGACCTTCTCCATGTGGGACATCCCCCCCAGTGCAGGACACCCCCCTAAGCAAGGCATCACCCCCCCCCAGCAAGGGCATCTCCTCCCAAGCAAGCAGGGGCAATACCAGGGTGTTGCACAACTGGGTTTCTACCAATTTGTGGAGCAAAAGTGCTCCCCAAGGGCTCTTGTTTGCTGCCCTCGGCAGTAGGAAGGAGAAACCGAGGCACGAAGCCCAGGAGTGGCCCCGCAGCGCCCTGCTCACCTTGATGGAAGCACCGGCAAACCGTGCCAGCTGCTTGATGTGCTGCCCCTTCTTCCCGATGATGGCCCCCACTGCCTGCGTCGGGATGAACAAGTTCACAACCTCCTGCTCCGGCAGCTGCGAGGGCATGGAAGAGCAAAACGGTCAGGGAACCAGCATCCCAGGGCAGTGGCTGCCTGCTGTGGCAACCTGCCCACCCTCCCAAGGTGCCCAAGGAGCGAGGTGCTGGGGGCACTTACGGGGTTCTGATGGGGGAAGGCGCTGGCTGGGGGGGCTCCGTACAGACCGGAGAGGTACGCCGAGGAGCTCTATGGCCAGAGAGAAAATGAGGGTCAGTGATGTCTCCAATGTGCCAGCCCCTTCCTGACTGCCCCCAACCTGACACTGAGCAACATGCCACCACTGTGAGCCTGGCAGGGACATGGGGACAACCCTTCAGCCCTCAAAACCCCTCCTGGAGCGCATGGGTGCACCCAAGGGTGCACTGGGGTGAGCTGCAGCCCAGATCCTGTGCCTGCAGCACAGGGCAACAGGGCTGGGAAGTGGATGGGGGCTCCCAGTTACCCCCAGTCCCTCCCCACTGCTGTGTCTTGCCAGTGTCTATGGTGGAAAATGGGTCCCTACAGCCTTTGGGAGCAGCTGCAACCTTGGAATGCCAAAACCATGCTGTAACCACCATGGGTCCCCTGTGGAGAAGGTGGGGGTTTGGTGAAAACCGAGCAAAACATCTGGTTTGGCTCTGGTTTCCATCACCATTCCCCTTCTCCAGTTCCAAGAGAAGAAAAAGCAAAGGCTGAAGAAGCTTTTCCCCACCACCACCCCAGCTGGGGATGAGGAAAAAGCAGTTGGGGTCTCTCCATGGCCAAAAGCAAGGGGTGCATGCCAGCACCCCAACCCAACTCAACCCAGCTCAACTCAACCCAACCCAACACAACCCTACCCCTCTTCAACTCTTCCATGTCTCAAACCCAGCCGACATTTCTCCTGGCAGCAGACACAACTCCATCCTGCTCTGGATTCAGGCAAGCACAACCAGATGCTACCGGCAAACAATGGTTACTCAGGCAGAGGAGAAGACCCAGCTCCCCTGCATGCAGCAGACACCACTCTCGCTCCCAGCCCCCTGAACCCACTGCGCTGGGGTTTTTTTTGCTCCTCCTTGCACTGAGCTCATGCTCCCCCCATCCACCCTCTGCTTCTGGCCACGGGCTGCTCCGTGTCTCCTACACCAACATGCCCTCTCCTGCCCAGCCAGTCCTCACAGCCCAGGGATGGCACTGCACATCCCCAGCTCCTCCTTCCCCATCCTCCATCCTTGTCGAGTCTCTAAAGCTCTGGTTTAAGCAATGGCCACCAGCCCCAGGTCCTGTTGAGGACATGGTCATAGAAAAGATCACAGCAGAAGCAATAGCTCTTCTTGGACTCGCCAGGGTGGCTTGAAAAGGGCCACGCAAAGCTCTGAAGTGAAGGAGCCCACCCAGCTCCTCCCCATCACACCAACAAACGCCCAAGCAGACAGTTCCCAAAGGCTGTGCTTGCTCGGGCAGCTGACGCAGGCAGAGCATCCTCCCCTCGGCGGGCTGGCAGTGCAGACGGACAGACCAACCTTCTCAGTGCCCTGCGGGGCCATCATGCACACCACACTCATCCGCCCCTCCGCACCGCCAGCCCGGCACTCACCGTTCTCCTCCGACCGCTCTGCTGCTGGCGTCGCCAGGAAAAGAAAACAGCACAAGTAAATGAACCCGCGCGCCGGCTGCCGTGCATCCAAAGCATCTCAGCAGGCATATTTAGAGAGACTGAGACAGGCCCCAGAGCCTGCTCACCCTGAGGGTGCTCTGAAGGGGCTCGCAGGCTGGGGATGGACCTTCCCCAGCAGCACTTTGGCCAACCTGTCTTCCCAATGCTGGACCATCCCTGCCTGTGTGCGATCTCACTGGTTTTGAAACCGCTTCCCAGGGTTGCTTTGCCCCAGGTCTCAGCCACCACGGCACCCCGAGGAAGAGGAAAACCCTTGCCTACAAAATCAGGTGAAGCTCAGCTGCCAGCAAGCATGGCCCTTTGGGTGCCAGGGCAGGGACAAGGCTGATGGCTGCACAGGGCACGCTGCTCCATCCCCTTTCACACCATGCTCCGCACGCCCTGCGGCGATGCCAGCAGGTTCATGTGGCCACCGGGACCAGACCTGCAGGGCACAACCGACTCCACACCATCGCAAACAGCGGTGGGTTTGGGGTCAGGACTGAAGACCACCTTTCCATGCCATCATTGGCACAGGCTGTTCCCAGCCACCTTCAGAGTGCAGCAGCCTTGGGACACTACAAGCCCTTGAACACATGAGACCATGCTCAACACAACATGGGGATGCAGCTGATCTTCCCAGGGAGCTAAATCCAAGGACAGACAAGCCACGTTCATCCACTGTCCTCTCCCCTTCACTGCTCAGCTGCCAGCAAGCATGGCCCTTTGGGTGCCAGGGCAGGGACAAGGCTGATGGCTGCACAGGGCACGCTGCTCCATCCCCTTTCACACCATGCTCCGCACGCCCTGCGGCGATGCCAGCAGGTTCATGTGGCCACCGGGACCAGACCTGCAGGGCACAACCGACTCCACACCATCGCAAACAGCGGTGGGTTTGGGGTCAGGACTGAAGACCACCTTTCCATGCCATCATTGGCACAGGCTGTTCCCAGCCACCTTCAGAGTGCAGCAGCCTTGGGACACTACAAGCCCTTGAACACATGAGACCATGCTCAACACAACATGGGGATGCAGCTGATCTTCCCAGGGAGCTAAATCCAAGGACAGACAAGCCACGTTCATCCACTGTCCTCTCCCCTTCACCGCTGTGATGCGCATCTTCCCAAATGTCCAAGAGTCGGAGATCTTGTTCAAGGCTCCCCACGAGATGACTCCTACAGCTACTGTGTCCGCCCAAACCCAAGAGCTACAGCAGGAGAGTCTTCGGACCACTCTGCCCCCAACATGTCCCCCACACCCCAAAACCTCTTGGACTTACTGCAAACAGGTGGTACGGGGCAGCCGCTGCAGCCCCTCGGGCCCCCGGTGTGGATGGAAGCATGGACAGTCCTGTTGAGAAGATGCCCAAAGCACTGAGGTTCAGGCCAGGGATCAGGTTAGCTTGTTGCTGGGAAAGCAAATACATGGAGAAATGTGTGAAAGGCAGAGTGGGGTTTTTGGGGTTCTCGTCACATAATGTGGACATGATGGGTGAGGGTCAACCCTTGCTGGAACAGACCAACAACCTCCCCCAGTTTTCTTCTGGCCACCTAAGCAATGGTTTTGAAACAGGGACATCTCATGCAGGGAGCTTACACTGACGGCCACCACGTCGTTCTCGTAGGCCTCTCGCAACTTCTTCATGATCTCCACTTCAGCATTGGAGCACGCCTCTGTGTTGCCCTTCACCGTGATGGTCCGCTCGGGGTTATAAATGGTTAAATCCTGCAAACTGGCCCACAGACAAAACCCAAGACGTGGTTACATACAAGAAAACTCAAATCAAAGATGACAGTGTGGGACCACACTCCCTCTCCCTGCCCAATGCCACCATCCACATGGGATAGAGAACACCCAACTGGGATGGGGAACATGCATGGGAGAACACAACTGCTCTGTTTTCTGGCTCCAGCGCTGCCCATACCATGTTGGATGGAGGGGAATGGCTTGGTGTTTGCCAGGACTTACGGGGAGATGGTGATCTTCGTGCCGGTGTCCTGCTCGATCTTCTTGAGGTTGCGGCCCTCCTTGCCAATCAACCTCCCCACCAGACTGTTGTGTGCTAGGATTTTCAAGGGAATCTCTTCTGCTCTAAAACGGATGAAAAAAATCGAATCTAAAGGTCCATCTGGCCAGGAAACCTATCTCCAGTGAGGGCCACTAGCAACGTGGTGGAAGGAGGAGAACCACCACTGTATCTCCTCAGCTTCTGGGGAATGGGAGCTCAGGGACTTCCCAAGCCCAATGGCATTTCATGGGGTTTTGTTCTCCAAGGTTTCCTACAGACTCTTTGGACCCACCTGGCCTCTACAGTGCCATCAACGACACCATGGAGAAGTTATGAAGTTGTAAAGTTATCAGCTGACTCACAGCTCTATCCTGAGACTCCAAAAGCCAGCAGTTCTCTCAGGGGGTGGGGGAGTGACAGAAGATGGAGGCTTCTCCGCCGATGGCTGAACGCACCTCCATTCCACCAAACCTGCCTGTTTTGCTGAGCCGGGGCACTGAATATCATACTTACGATTTAGTTTCATCAGCCTCCTTCTGCATGATATCAAGGATCATGCGACACGCTTCGGAGCACCCCTCTGGCGTGGCATGGATGGTGATGGGCTTTTCAGCAGCGCCGGCGTTCTCCTTCCGATGGATGTCAACCCTAGGGCGAAACAACCAGCAGAGACGAGCCCCTGAGATGCGTCTGGTGGCACACAAAGACTTTCAAGAGTTCAGGAGCTGAGCTTGCTACTCACAGGAAAGCTAATTTCAACACCTGCTCAAGCTTTGGGGTGAACCTGGGTCTTGCTGACGTACATCTACCATCACCTGCTCTCATGCCAGCCCAGGTAGTGTTTTGTTTCAGTTGGTTTAGATCAGATCTGAGCTACCTTCACCTTTATGACCTGCCTGGGAGCTGAGGGATGTCAATCAACATCAAACAATGCATCAAGAGAGGGCAGAACAAATCCTCAACTGGACAAAGCCCTGAGCAACCTGATCTATCGTCTTTGATGCCAGTAACGCTTGGAGCAGGAGACCAGATTAGAGGCCTCCAGAGGTCCCATCCAACCTCAGCCTCTCTCTGCACAACACTCAAGGCTGTCCAGCGACCAGCGGCTGCCATGACCGTTGCATGTCCTTCAGGACAGAGAGACAACTTACCCATTGGCAGCATTTGTCACAACACTGAGGCACACGTCAACAACAGCGCTTGTACTCACGCCCTTCCATGAGAGACCAGAAAGCTCTCCCTTGCGCACCGGCAGGGACCGTGCTCTAGCTCCTCTGGTCCTCCCCTCAGCTCATGGCGGGGAGGAGGCACCTGCCTCCAGCTCGCTCCTCACCGCCCAACAGTACCTGGCAAAGGCCCTGAGAAAGAGGGAGAGAGGAAAGCAGGGTAGGAGACTCCCGCACATCAACCACATATCTTGAAAAACAGGGGTAAGCAACCTCTCCATCTTCTCGAGTCCACATTCTCTTTCCACCAGAGGATGATGCTGTGCAGCCATCCTGCCATCGGCCACCACCTTGGCATCCCTGTCACTGCTGCAGCTAGGGCTGGGCTGGCCCAGATCTTCTGAGAAGGTGCAGTAGTGGCCGTTCGGCCACTCAGTGAACACCACCAGCACTCAGCTCCAACATGGTGCCTCCAGCCGTGTCTCTGTTTTCATAAGAGGTCCCCATCCTGACCGGGATCATTCACGGGTGCTGCTGTGCGTGCAAGGCCAAGGGTTGTGGTGCAGTCACCGCCAACCAGCGCCACATTTGGATGCTGCAGGGTCATGGTAGGTTTGCACAGGTCAGCTCTTCCAGGAACCCATGAACCAGTGCATAGGAACAAGGACGCTTCATCTACAGGTGGAGGGAGAGCAGCTGGGTGAACCTTCCCAAAGATAAGGGAAGAACCTGCCCCACCAGCTTCAAAAGGGACTCCAGGGTGGTTTCATCTGAGCATTGGAGAGAAGATGAGTTTGATCCTCTTTGCAGGCTACATCTCTCCAGATCTCCTACAGCTTCAGCCAGAGCTGCTCAGGCAGGAGACTGGTCCTGCTTGGACTGTGCAAAGAGATGCCGGAGACATCAGCACCACCAAGCTCTCCTGGCCCTTTGGTTACATCTATGGCACACAGTGACCCAATTGGATGCTGTGCGACACCCTTGAAGGCACTCCCAGCTGTGGAGCTCCATCAGGTTCACTTGGAGGACCTGCTCCTTCAGAGACAGCGCCCAGCAGGCATGGGGACACCCGCTGCCACCCCGTCTGCCGGAGGGAAGGCAAACACATCACGACATGCTACAAGAGGCGATGACAGGCCCATGCTGTGATGTCACACCGGCTTGACACTCCTAGCTAGGGGGAACTGATGAGGAATCCATGGCTGCCCCAACAAACCCCGCAGACAGGAGTCAGGCAGCTTCTTGAACTCACGAGCAGTTGAGGCCGGTGGAGATGGGGCGTGCAGCTGAGCCTTTGTACCAAAGAAGGGCCAAGAGCCATGGGCAGGCTGAATGGATGCGCTGAAGTGACGAGTACTGTGGACAAGCCCAGGAGAGGGATGCGGGCCGGGTTTCTGGCTGACCTCCAACCCATCCCAAACCTGGATGAGCAGACATGAGCTCAATTGCAGAGAGAGGATCAGGCACCGGAAGGAGCCACTGCATTCAGGCACATCCCACCCCGAAGAGCTAGAGGGTGGAGGAAGGGCTCTGGACCTCCCAGCACATCCCAGTGCTGCTGCTGCACAGCTCCAGTCCAACAGGGGGATGGAGAAGGGGACCCTCAGCCCCCTCAGGAGCTGCCTGGAACCCTGGGATGCTGCAGGCAGGGGAGACCAGGGCAGCTGACAACAGGGACAGTGGGACAGGGACTGGGCAGGTTTGCCCACAGTGCAGCAGGAAAAACCTCCAAGACACCTTACAGGGGGCTGGGAACCCTTCAGAAAACGGTGGCCATGAGGGACAGCCCTCTCAAGGTGGACAGTATGGTGTGCATGGAGAGTTAGCCTGGCCCCATGGCTGCTTGGTAGCAATGGTCTTCTCATCAAGTTACAAGGACTGCAATCACTGTGGAAGGTCATCTGGTGGGGTGGGCTCTTGTCTGGGCTCCTCCTCAGCCAAGGAAGAAGATGGCTCAACCTGGGGACAGTTGTGTCCCCTGGAGCTCAGGAGCATCTCTGGGCATGACTGTGTGGAGACAGGGGCAAAGTCCTACACGAACAGAGGAATCCAGGACCAAACATCACTCTGGGTAGGAGCATGGGCCAGGCAACTTGATGTCACCAGCACCCTCATCCTCAGGATCATCACACCGGTGGCTGAGGGTGGCCAGAGTGGGGACAGAGCTGTGGGCTGACACCCCAAACTGCAGGCAACAGTCTCCTGTGACTGCCCAGGCTGGGTGCATGAGGTCCCCCTTGCCCAAGGCTGGAGTTGAGCTGGTGGCCCGCCATGGCACATGGCCTCCTCAGGCAGGTCAGGAGAGGTAAGAGCATGGAGCATGGCCTTCCTCCACGGCACCAGGTCTTCGGGGCAGGAACAGGGAGCCAACTGGCAAGGAGGGACAGGTCGGCAGCAGAAACTGCCCCAGGTAGCAGACTTTGGCCTCGTGGTCAGAAGAAATGGGCAGCTGGTGCCTCCCACCTTCCTCCTCAGGCTCAGGGCTTGCAAAGGGCAACTTTCCAGTCTTGGGTGGCAAGGACATGGCTACACCTGCTGCTCATCACACCAGGGGACTCACCTGGAGAAGAAGGGCTTGCAGCCAACTGGGACCAGCTCACAGCTACTAAGTGGCCACAGTCTAGGGCTAGCCAGGCTCGAAGAGCTCCTCTCCCTGTATGTCTGCACCCTTTCCGTACAAACCTCTTCCCGCAAACCCAACGCTGGGGTTCGGCTCGCTCAGCTGCAGAGCAGCGCATCTTCCTACCTCCTGCTCAAGCAGACGCGCTATTACCAAATAATTTGCCTCTAAAAGCTCCTCTGAGAACTAGGACGCCCTGGAGGATGTTCTGGTACGGGAGTCCTACGTCCTGTGGGACCACCGGGTTCAGGATGATGAGCATGGGAGAAGACAGCTTTGGGTTAAACACAAACAAATCTGGGCAGGAACAAATCATGCAGGAAAATCATGCAGAAAATCAGAGGTGAAATCAATGTGAACATCAACAAGAGAAAACATGGAAAACTTTGGCAAGACAGTTCCCTCCCCTTTTTTATTTTTCCTCAAAAATAAAAATGTTAAGATTGGGGAAAGAAAAAAAAAAAAAAAAAGGCTTCCAACAGTTACTAAGAGCATATCCTTCTCCAGGCAGTGCTCCCACAGTGCCCCCTTTCCCCTGCAACGGCTCTAACTCATACGGGGCACTGCAGGATGAGCAAATCCCAAGGGCAAACACCGTGTGGGGCACCGGTCGCCGTAC
>NW_009260497.1:1682124-1686403 GCF_000687185.1 Egretta garzetta | reverse complement strand
CAAACACCGTGGGGGCCCCCGCCCGCCGTACCTAGGATCCCCCTTCAGCAGTTTATCATCCCCAAACTTGCCATTTCTCCCTAAAGCCTCATCCCCAGCTGTCCTTGTGATTAGGCTTTAGAAACCCATTCCTGGCCATTTTTGGTGCGCGTCCCCCTCTTGCCACACCCAGACCCCCCTGGCCAGAAGGAACCATTTAGGACATGGGCTCTGCCACCACTCCCTGAAAGCTGCACCCCATGAAAACAGCACTGGCCGGCACTCAAAAGCCCCAAGTGCATGGGAGGACCCATGCCAAGGACCTACAGTGCCCTACGGAAGGAAACAAAACCATTTGAGGTACTTACTTGGACTGGGTTTGCTTAGTAAGGTTCTTTATGGTCAAGCCCTCCTTTCCTATGATCGCACCAACAAACTGCGTGGGCACCAGCATCCGCAGTGGGAAATCGAGCTGTTTGGGCTGTGAGGAGCCCCCCGGGGAGGAGCCCCGCTCCCTGGAAGAGTGGCCCCCGCGGCGGGATCGCTGGGGGGGTGGAGGGGAGCTCACCTCTTCATCCGGGATGTAGGAAATCTTGAAGGAATAGTTCTCAAACTGGTGGCCGCTCAGCTTCTCAATTGCTCTGCAAAGCAGGGAGAGGCACTGTGGTCCCTCCCCAAACCTGCATCTTCCTCCCTCCCCAGTCTGGAGAAGGTGGCCACAGGAAGCCACAGTCCCTACTTTCCCTGTGTGGAGCAAAGCCCATAGTATGGTGGGACGATGTCCACTCCCATGTGGGCGATGCCAGGGCTGGCACACAGCTCGTCCTCCCCTGCCATTTCATCCAGGGAAAGCGCTGGCCAGAATCTATCAAACAGCGTGGAAAGACTCTCGCGGGCTTTTTGGACATAGAAAAGGTGACAAAAAGGCTCCAAGCAAGAGCTGCTACTCCAAGGTGAAGGATGCAGCACATGGTGCCCCTCTGTGGGGAACCCCAACCCTCCTCCCCGTTCTGGTGAGGCTGGGGGTGCAGCACCCGGGCTCTTCATCCCCCCAGGCACCTCCTCGGCAGTGCGATGCTCAGCCATGCTGGAGTCTCTGATGACTTCTGTGAGCAGCGGTGACTTCAGCCATACTTCCTGCCTCTTCCTATCACATCTCACTTTGGTCATTTATGAGGTGACTGAATGCACCACTGCAAGCAGCTCCTTGCCGGGCCCAAGCATCACATCCAGCAAGGACTTCTGCAGCTGCACTGTCCTGGTCCAAAATCACTGCAGTTCCCCAATGTCTGATTTCTCTGCCAAAGTCTTCTTTTCACCTGTTCCTGGCATTCTCAACCAAACACAAGTACTCACGAACCACCCCGGCCTTTCCTCCCATCACTTGCTTCTGCGTCAAGCTGCTGAGCACCACCCAAGACAGGCATCAGCCCAGCTGGATGTGACCGATCACAGCGTTTTCTCTAACCATGAAGCCTCTTACCCCCAACCATCAAGCACCGCTGTGTTGGTGAGACTTTGTCTTCCTTTCTTGCCACACATCCCAAGACACAGCAGCTCATGATGCATTTATCCATGGTCCACAGCACTTTCTCCAGTCAGCCAAGGCCGGAGCACACCCAGCATGGCCACCCCAACAGGCACAAGGAGGACTCTCCTCTGGCCTCCTGAACCAGCAGATCATTCTCCCCATCTTTGTCCTCAGTAAGTCCAGCCTTGTGATGTGTCAACGCAGATGGGAAGTTGCTGGAACATCCATCAGCAAAGGGACTCAAATTAAGACATGGCCCATGTTCAATGGACACATATCTCTGCCACCATCCTGTACAGCTACGGCTTCCTGTCCCACGCTGTTCCCACCACGCAGCACCCTCCCCAGACCAGAACAAGGCTCACATTCCACTGTGCACTGGGAAATCCTGCTTTCGATGCACATCGACTCAGCATCAACAAAAACCTCCGCAATGGGAGTTTCGCCATCGCAATCCCATCCCTGCGCTGCAGTGCCCCTGCGGTTGGATGTTAAGCTACAGGACACGGAGCTGCTCCCAACTTGGCAACATGTGCACTTGGGAACCAGCCTGAACTACCAATGGCGCCTGTGTGGATGCGGCTCTTGGTCGTATCAAAACTACCCCGGCTGCTAAGCACAGGATGAGCTCAGCACATACTCACAGCTAATGGCACTGGTCTCTGGCACGGGCTGAAGTCTCTACAAACCTTGTAGCAAAGTGAAATAGTCCTTGTGTTTCTGAAATAACCCCCAATTTGCAGGTTTTTTTCCTCTGGTGGCTATGATAAATCTTTAAGCACGTCTTCACACAGCCCTGCTGTGCTGATGCACAGCCTGAACGGGTTCTTCCATCCTTTTGAAGTTTTTCTTGATGGATGCCACTTCTTTACAACTCCTCTGCAGAACATGCAGTTGAATTTACCCTCTGCTGCTCTCCTTCCCTTGCAGAAACTGGCCATGGACCCCTTGGCTCCCTCTCACCTCCTCTTACCCATCCACCCAAAGGCAATCCAATCTCTTGTCCATGGCAGAAGAACTTTCCAAAAGCCCTTTAGAAGCCGAGTTCTCTGGGCTCCAGGAAGCAGGAGGTGACAATCTCTGAATATTTTGGTCTCCAACTTGAATTTTTGCCAAGTGGCGGGGGGTACTTACATCTCCCATCACCACAGCATTTCTTCGCCATCTCTCCCGCCTCCTTCACCATATTCCACCTCTTCAGCAGCTCGGGCTGGGTGGTCGGACTGGTGATTAATCCAGTGCAATCCCAGTTTAGGTCTGGACTTCCAACCTGGGAAGATGACTCCTTGACAAACTTGCTTATCTGACCTGACCCTCAGCTTTCTAGAGCGCTTTGCTCCCTGAAGACAAGGCCACTGTGACCCTGCAGAGGACCTTGTAGGAAGGACAGTGTCCCAAGGGAATTGCAAGATGGCACATCTGGGAGCCTCTTGGAGACAAGGGGAGAAGGCACCAAGGAAGAGGGGACAACCACATGGCTGATGGCCCCAGGCTGGTCCAGCGGTGCCTGCGTATGTATGATAGGGCACCACAAGAAACCCCATCTCCCATGCAAGGGGAGAAAGCAAGAGACCACCCAAAAGTGGGATGAAGAGGCAAAGGTGGAGCTGACGGCTGGCAGATGACATGGGAGGTGACAAGGTAAACCCAACTCAAGATAAACCCAACATCTGCCTGCTGTATCTCAAGAAGATACACAGACAGCCCTTAAGGCTCTTGAAGCTTCCACTCCAAGAGCTTAGAAACAACCCAAGGAGGCTTAGGAAGACGACAAGAAGAAGGGTGGAAACACAGCTGGGGGAAAATACCAGGGGCTCCTCGGGAAAAGTACAGGGGGGGTGAAAATACGGACAAACCCACTTACACTTTTGCTTCTTCTTTAGTTGCATACATTACGTTGACAACGGCCGTTTCTGTGTCTGTGTTGACTGGGAGGAAAAACAAGAGAAGGAACATTAGAGAAGGGGAGGAGAGAGACGCTGCCACTGCTCCTGGCCCCCCTGGCACACCCCGAATTGGGGATGCAGGTGGGAACGCTGGGAGGGTAATGCCTGTCCTGTGCATGGGATATGCATGGGACATGCTGAGACGCCTCCGGCCGCCATGCGATTCTTGTGCACCGCTGTATTTTCCCCCAGCACAAGGATGGGTCTGGGATAGCAAAGGACCAGAAGGTGCCAAGGCCGTATCCTGCCACCCTCACCAAGGAGGATGCATGGCCAGACACCACTGATCCACCAATGGACCCCAAACACCAGTCGGGTCAATTGTGTTTTCATTTGCCAGCAAACAGGAGAAGCCCTGGGGATGGAGGACTGATGGCCACCACCATCCCACCACCGGATCGGTGGCCCCACCTCTGCCAGCGGGGCTTGTATCCACAGGGAAAAGCATTTTAGCCCAGTACCAATGACTGGAAAAAACAGTTTTCACCCCACTGGGTTTTCTGGAAGAGCTGGGGAGCAGCAATGGGACTTTTGCACAGCTAAGGACCATGTTTGATCATCTTACCTTGCTCTACATTCTCCACTGTCCCATACTGAGCTAAGAGGCCATCCAGCACCTGGGGGAGAGAGCAGCAAACAGGGCAGGTGAGCAGGCAGGGAAGAGCCTGCTGCACCCACAGACACCCTCCAAAGAGCCAGCGACACCCAACTGCATAGAATCATAGAATCGATGAGGTTGGAAAAGCCCTTTAAGATCACCAAGCCCAACCATTCCCCTACCCCTGCCAGCCCAGCCCCAAACCCTGGCCCTAACACCTCCTCT
>NW_009260497.1:1675490-1681661 GCF_000687185.1 Egretta garzetta | reverse complement strand
GGGCACACTGCTGGCTCATATTCAGCCGCCTGTCGACCAACACCCCCAGGTCCTTTTCTGCTGGGCAGCTTTCCAGCCACTCTTCCCCATGCCTGTAGCGTTGCGTGGGGTTGTTGTGACCCCAGGGCAGGACCCGGCACTTGGCCTTGTTGAACCTCCTACAGTTGGCCTCGGCAACTAGCTTCTCCAGGAAAATGCTGTGGGAATGCATCCCGCTATCCCAACGACGCCCCACTGCTCAAAGCTTTCCCATGGCTCCAGGACTCTCAAGCAGGCAGGAGATGGAGTCCAGTTCACGCCCCACCTCCCTCCTGGGGTTACTGGGAAGGTAAAAAGGGTGGGCCATGTGCAGACCACATGCTCCAGCAGCACAGCTTGTGCTGCTCAGCACGACCGATGGAGGAGGAGGTGCACAGGATGTTTTTAGGATCGTCCACTTCTTACCTCCCACTGCAGGTGGGGGGGAATGTTTCGGATCTGGATCTTCCTGCTCCTGCAAAGACAAAGCCCTGGGTTAAGGTCTGCAGGTACAGCACAGCCCAAGGGCAAAGGCTTTCTGGGAATCTGAGGGGAGAGCTTGCTGAAACATCCCGCTTCCCCGTGCCGAGCTGGAGCAGCTCATCCCCCGGGAAAGCCATTTCTCCCAGCCTTGCCCTGGCCACCTCCCGCCGGGGCCGAAGCTGTCTGGGGAATACTCCTTCCTCACGCTGGCTGCCAGGTTTCCAAGGAAACCTCCTGAAATGAACCTCTGCAGAGTCCCAGCCACACAGGTACGGGCCAGGATGTGTGCAGGCACACCAATGACCGCACTGCCCCGGGCTGGCCAGCAGCAGGGGGACAGGACCCCAAGACCCATCAGGGCCAGCCCTGCCATCCTTTGAGGGGGGCTCTCCGAAGGTGCGTCCTACTGACATCCACCACTTCCCATCAACAGGGGCTGCTTTCTGTGGGAAAAAAACATAACCTCGGAGGCCTGCCCTTGGAGATGGCCAACACACCCAACCTTGCCTGGTTGCACTCCCAGCCTCGCGTGGGTGTACTCCCAAGCTGGCTGTGGTTGCACTCCCAACCTCACCGCAGTGTAGCCTTGGAGGAAGAACACACGGGAAGCATTGCAAAGGCTTCCCAAGAGGTAATGACCACCAAACACCTCCCCAAGCCTGGCCGCAAGAAGACGTGATGAGGCAATGGGGAATTCTGAGACACCTGAGTCCATGGCCAAGCCATAAACTCAACCACTGTTCACCCAGAGCAACGTTCATAGTCCTGCTTGTAGTCAATCAGCTCTGACCAAAGCAGTGCCCTGTGTTCTCACCCGGTCCAGCTCTTAATGCTCTGATCGGAACGGAGCAGGACCATCTCTCCCAACATCAGGGATGAGTTTTCTGACCAAGCCACCCCATGCACACACACACAGAGCCAGGTTTTGGCAGTCAATCGTCAGCCAGAAGCTGGTTTTGCGAAGCTTTGCCCTTCCGTGGGACAAGCTCAAGGAGGATGCTTGGAAGGACCGGTACCACCAGCCTAAATGCTATACGGGGTCGCACAAACAGCCACCAGCAGCCAGCCAGCAACGCGCAGGGGCTTTGGGCCACATCATGCTCTTCTTGCCTGCAAAGCATCAATGCCCAACACCCTGATTCCACCAGCGCTCTTCAACAGCTGGAAAACGAGACCTTCAAACTTTGGCCCAAGCAGAGAAGCTGGTCCCTGCACTTGTTGCTCATCGCATACGTGCACCCCACAAACAATTTTGGCAGATAGAGAGCTTCTAAGGTAGTTTGGGGCCAGGGACTGGGGACAAGAAGGAAATGTGGGGCACAGCAAGAAGCAGAGGAAAGGCTAGCCCACGCAGACCCAAAGCAGCTGGGGGTGGGGTGAGCCGTGCACCGCAGCACTGGAGGTTGGCATGCTCCAGACATGATCCTTCTGCCTCTACGGTGGTGGCACGCTCCACTTGCTCCCAGTTTCATAGCACAGGATAACCAGAACCTTGTGATGGACAACCTTGTGAAACGCAAATTCGGGGAGCGGTGTGAGCAATGTGACTATAAGGATGCTGAAGAATGCATGCAGCAATCTGGGGCAGCTGCCCCATGCACGGCAGATAAAACACAGGCTCCAAGCAAGAAAGGGACGGCAGGGAAAGGATGTTGCTGTGAAGGCAAGACAAAATCCACAGCTCGTCCCATGAGAAGGGCCATGGTCAAGCAAAGCAGCTGAAACTACCAAGGAGCCTCACGTCTCTTGGTGCTGCTCAAACAGGCATGGTGAGCGGTGTGATCAGCATCGGACCACAAACCCTACGTTCACCTCCAACCGAGGAGGTGTGCTCAGTAAATCCCTGTGTGGGTTTGACAGACAGCTTCCCGAGGCCAGCCCCTGACGGATCCTCCTCCGCGGATCCTGCATACAGTGTTCTGGCTGACCGGTCACCTCCACATCACGGCCAAGGCCATTGCCTGGTTTGCGACCTGTCCCCCATGCCATGTCTGTCCCTGCAGGGATGGCTCTGCCCATCAAGAGAAATCAGTCACGGCAAAAAAAGTGGGGAAGCCAGCCACTTTCCCCACAAAAAAAAGTGGGGAACACAGTGCTCTGCCACAGCCTTGTCAAACCCCTCTCGTCTAGCAGCCACGGACTCCTCCCGTCCCCAACTGCCAGCTGGGATTTCAGGGATGGGCACGCAGCTGTAAGATCCTTGCGAGGCCAGGAGCAAGATTCATCCCTTTGTATATTATCCCATCCCATCCTATCCCACGTCACTCCATCCTATCCCATCCCATCCAACCCCATCCCATCCAACCCCATCTCACTCCATCCTATCCCATCTCACTCCATCCCACCATCAAGCCATTCCCACCCCACGCCGGGAAGGAGGCAGCGAGGAGGACGTGGCCCAAGGGGACCACAGCAAGGACAATCCTGCGCTACTCACCGACAGCCTGAACCCTTCTCCTGCCGGTCCTCGTCACCCGCCCATGCCTGACCCTGCACCTCCAATCCCGGGACAAACACTCTGCAGGGCCCGCTCCAGAAAACAGGACACGTTTCATTTTTAAAACCCATGAACATCTCCCAGAGGGGATATTTTAAGGCATCCAGGTCCGGTCCCAGGAGGTGCCGCACGCTCAGCTCCCGAGGGGACCAGTCCTGCCTGCTCAGAGCAACGCATCCCGCTCCCAAGCCAAGCAGTGGCACACAGTGAGGCCAGTTTGCCGGAGCAAACCCCAGTGAGTCTCAAACCATCGGCACAGGAAAGCTTTCCTGGGAAAAGCCCTTCTCAGCACTGAAAGCCCAGCCGAAGCCTGGGACCAGCCTCTCCCCACTGGCAGAGCGAGCTGGACATGCTGCCCAGTTACTTCTACCACCTTCCAGCCCCAAAACAGAACAGGTGACACCTTCACCAGCCAAAGCATCGCCATAGCCGTCCTCCTCCTCCAGCCTGGGAACCATTGGGATGCCACGGGGCTGGACCACAGAGAAGCCACTCTCCTTTTTCGGGTTCATTCAGCTTGGCTCACCCCGTCACCGAAGCCCAGCAACAACAGAAAATCCTCTGCCTTGAATTGAACTGCACCAGGGCCATTGTCTCCCTACTCCTCTGCCAAGGGGGATGCCAGGGCAGCCCCCGAGGTGCTGCCTCACCCCTCCGTGCCGCTCGCCCGCCTCCCAAAACACCCACAGAGAAGGACCGCAGCATGATGCCACGTAATCCTCCTTCTCAGCAGGATGCTACAGCACATCCCCACTTCCAACGTCCACCTGAGCCGACACAGAGCAGCTAAAGATGCCCCAGTGGTGCTCAAGGCTTCCCCACCACCACGGGGCAGGTCTCCCATGAACACCACTCAGCATTTAAAATAAGGTTATTATACCATGCTGGGTGTATTTTTTATAGCTCTTGTAATTCCCCACCTGGTTGGAGCAGTGCTGGACCACGGTGGAGTGATGGGATGAATATCCAGGGCCACGACGGGTGGACATTATTCCCAGGCTGGGCCACAGACCACGCCTGGTCCTCATGGGACAGGGCAGCAGAGCTCAAGGCCACCCTCCTCCAACACCACTCCCAGGAGGACTTTGGGGCAGAATCCCCCTTTATTTTCATTTTCCTCACTCCTTCCAAAACCTGGGAGACGGGAGATCGATTTCAGCGCACACACGCGACCTCCGAGTACAGGACCTCATGATGAAGGCAGCGGCCACATTTCACCCAACCTGTTCTGGAGCAGGCTGGTGGGAATTAAAAATAAATAAATAATAAAAAATGCTAATAACCAGTAACTACAGGCAGGGAGATTGTGGAAAAATACTTAATTACATGGTGCCACTGGCCCTGCCGTAGCGATAACCACGAGAGCTGAACCTTTTTGTGTCACCCTCCTGCTCTCCCCTCCCTGTATGTTCGGTGCCCAGCCCAGGGCGAAATGCCTGGTGACAACTCAGTGTCAGCCTCAAGTGCTAAAGAAACCAGATTTATATAGGTTCACCTGCTTTTTTTCCCTTCTAAATTCAATCAAAGCCGGTCCTGCTCGCCAGCAGCTATTCCGGCTCGAGGAGGAAGCGTCTCCTCCATCCCTGAGCTGGGTTTTGGGTACGGCGTGCCAGCCGGCATCATGCGCAGGACGATGGAGCTGGCTTGCTAATCAAGCAAGGCTGTAAACTGCATTCACGGAATAATCCACGACGGAGCTGTGCCGTAATTCATACATCGGTTAGACCAAAATCACGTGGTCAACATCACGATCATGCCTGGAAAAGGGACGGAAAAAGCCATGTTCACCCGTGTCCCGCCAGCATCACCAGCTGATGTCCATGAATGAGAGCTTCACATGCTAGGTATCTGTGCTTGCTGAAATCAAGCACTGAAACTTGTGGTTTATTCCCCAGAATCAGGCAGACTGGGGGGGGGGTTGGCATATCTCTCCCCTTTCCAGCAGCCCAGGTAAGCAGGAGGACTGGCACGGGTTCATGGCTTCCCCTCCCACAGCTCCCCGGGAAATAACAGATAACAGCCACCCCCAAAATCCAGGGACGCAGAGGATGAATAATAGAGATGAGGCAAAGCTGTGAAATGACAACAAGCCACCAGACCCCCTGCCCAACCTCCAGGAGCCCTCCTGGCATCCGCCCACCCTTCCCCTGCCCGTCGGGCTGCAGCGACACGGATCGTCCCCACCATCCCCCAGTCTCCTGCTCTGGAGGGGCTTTGCCTCCACCTCCCCTACCACAAGCATTTGGGATCCAGAAACCCAATTTCACTCAGCTGCCTTAAATATAAACCTTACAGTGGGATGTAAGGGATGGCTTCGCTGCTCTTTGCCCTAAAAAAAATGAAGATTATTTTCTATCCAAGCTTTGTATTATCTTACTGTAACAAAGCCATACAGGGATTTTATCCCCTTCCGCCTCAGATCCATACCGAGGGCAGAGAAAACACTGTCTGGCAGCTCCTGCTTTCAATAAAAATCAGTTTTCAAAATAATTGGGGAGGGGGGGGAGGAATAAAACAAAATGGGAGGGAAACATGCTGGAAACCAACTGTCTCCCCGGCGGCCCTTGCCTGCTTTATGAAATATTGCCCCAGGCGAGAAAACAGCTACCAAAAAAAAATTATGCTCATCATCAGGCGAGGTCCAAACTCAGCCCCACCTGAATTTTTCAGAGCCAGCGACTTGAAGCCTGGGACAGGCATGCTCCCCTACCCAGGCAGGGTAGAAAGCATCTGCTGGCTTTGCCTCTCTTATTATATATATATTTTACTTTTTTATTTTACTTTTTATATTTTGTCTATCGGGGTCATCCTCCCCAGGTTTTGCTCTGGCCCAACCCAATCCAGCAGCAGATCTTAACGCACAATGGCTCCGTCAGCACCGGGCTGGATAAGCATTAAAGAGCTGCCCCAGTTTCCACCAGTTGCCAAGAGCATCGCGGATGCGTCTGCTCCAGTTCCCCTCCCAGCCCGGCGGCTTTGCCTTGACGCTCTTAAGGAATTAAAACCTGCTCACATTAAAGCCCTGTCCTCTTCCGCAGGACGAACAACCTGGGGGAACGGAGCCGGGTGGGGGGGGAGGACGGGGGACGGGACATGGATGGCGAGGCCAGCACGTGATAGATGCATCCCCGTGAGCTGGGGATGTACTAACAAGGGGGATGAATGGGGAGTAA
>NW_009260497.1:1672062-1675453 GCF_000687185.1 Egretta garzetta | reverse complement strand
GGGGGGGAGGAAATAAAAAAACAAACAAGAGAAGGGGGAAAAAAAGGGGAGGGAGGAAAAAAAAAAGAGGGAGGAAGGGATAAAAAAAAGCAGGGGGAAGCCACCCTGTGCATCCCCATTTGGCATCAGGATGCAGGGGAAAACCAAGCCCAGTGGAGGAACAGCCCTGGGTGCTGGGTGGGCAGGGGGGATGCGCGGTGGGGGGGGGTGTCAGCCACTGCCACCCAAAGGCACCCCAGCATCACCCCTGGCAGCTGCCTTTCCCCGGGGTGGGCTGGTGGATGGCAAGCAGGGGTGGGCAGGGCACCGATGCTCTGTAACATAAGTATCTACATACGCACATCCAAAATGTCTGTATAGGCACGTTCAAACCACTTGAGGAGCGAAGACACGATAAAAATAATAAATAGGTAAGGAATGATAAATATTCACATATTGTGTCGCTTCCAGCTTCAGTCTCTCCCCAACGCCTTCAAACCCAGGTAGGCTTCGGGGTGGTACCAAAAAGCATCCCGGAGTGGCACCAAAAAGCATCCCGGGGTGCTACAGCCTGGGCGGCACAGCCTCGGTCGCTCCCCTGCATCCTCCGCCCCCGCTCCCATCCCCGCATCCCAGTGGGTGGCAAAGAGCCACAGCCAAAAGGCGGCTGAAGAAAACCAAACCCACTCCAAGGCCACCAGCTCCCAGTTTACCCACACCTGATAACACACAGCAAGCGGCAGCAGCACAATACCAAGCGAGACAGGGTCCGTCTGGGAAAGGATCAGCTCAACGGGGTTTGTCCCAGCCAGCTCCATAGGGAACAGCATCCGAAACCTATGGGGAAGCTGCCATACACCCAGCGGGCAGCAGGAAGGGGCTTCCCTGTGCCTGATGCCACGAGCATCGCCCTGGCAATGTCATATATATATATATATATATATATATACACACACACACTTAAAAATAGATATTTTAAAGTACCTTTATTAATATATATGAAAATATATTTTAAAGTCTCTTTTTATATGTATAGTAAAGGTATATAGTATATACCATATAATATATACTATATATGTTATATATACAGTACCCTTATATACACATAAAAGATACTAAATACTTTAAATACTAGAAGATATGTTATTAATTTATATAAATATAAAAAGATACTAAAAGATATTAAATATATACATATATTTTTAAAAGCTGGACCAGGAGGGAGAGCAACCCCACTTCCAGCCCCCTGAATTCCATTGGAAATCCAGCGTAACCCAACCTACGCCAGGCAAGATCTCCCCCCCCCCAGTTTAATTCTCTCAGCGAAGCAAAGCAAAGCAAATCCCAACGCTGTGGCCGGAGAAAATCTCTTCTTGCTCTTCAGGTTTCTCTGTTTGTTTTTTTTTTTAAATTAGAGATTTATTTTTTTTTTTAATTTATATTATTAGGATATGGACATTCAGGACTGGAGGTTCATGGGAGCATTTTTCCTGCTCCTCCCATGTATTTACAGGCGAGCCTTCACGTCGACAGCATTTCGGGTTGGGGGAAAATAAATAAATAAGTAACTCGAGCAAGCCAAACCACGCGGAAACGAGAATTGCATTGATGCTCAAGAGAGGGAACTCCTTTAAGGAGAATTCATTTGGAAATAGGAGAAAACCCCACAGATCCCATAAAATCACCCCCAGCAAAGCTGCTCGGGCAGGCGTTGACATTGCTACCCCGCCAGCGGCCGCTGGCCGAGGCGAAAGCGCCCAAGTTTGGCCATTCACTAAACCAGCAAAAATTACTGGTTTTGATTTCGTAGAGATTTCCAGCCCAAGCTCTCCCCGGCGGCCTCCCCCGCCTCGCGCTTTTACTTCTCATAGCTGACAAGAAATTAAAAGGCACCTTTGCAATGGGAACCCGAAAATCCCCCTGCTTTGGAGATATGGAACAGGGCTCCACTACGTCCCTGCTACTCGTTAAAACTCATCATTTTTCTCCAATCCTCACACAAAAATCAGCATTGCGGTGCTGGGGCTTTGCTGTCCGTATTTCACAACCAATCCTAATTCTATTTTAATTTTTTTTTAATGCCTTTCTTTCCCATTAACAGGGTTTTTAAAGATTTCCGAGATGGCCAAGCTATCCTTAAGGGGCGAAGATGCTAATGCTTCCCTGGCTGCCACGCTTCAGCTACAGAACGAAGCGGGATTGCATCGCCTTGCTTTGAGCAACCAAAAGCAGTCGCTGCTCCTGTGGAATTTAGAAACGAATTTAAAAACGAATGCAAAATTTTTTAAAATTCGATTAAAAAAACCCCAACCAAACAGAGCAATTTCCCCCCTCCCCACTTTAATTTTCCAAGGCACAATACAGCACCAAAGAGGGAAAAATAAAAAAAAACCCAAGCCCAGACAACCGAGAGGCTGTTGGATCTTTCCCATAGGAGCCCACCCTTTGCCTGGCAGCAGAACGGCTGCTTTTTAACTCGTGAGAGGCTGAGCAAGCAGCGCTTCCCAACATCGCCTTCAATTTGGGCCTTAGGAGAAACAGAAACAACCCCCCCGCCCACAAATCCCAGCGGCACCTCGAGGGGATCCCTGCCCCATGTGCAGACGTCGGAGGTGTTTTCCGGCTCCTTTCGTATTTGCAGGCGTTGGAATAACGGTGGTGGACTACGTTCGGTTGGGGTTAGGAGAATAAAGGCGAACGCGGGAGCGGAGGGGAGGCGCTGGGCATCGGCACCTCCCGGTTCCCATCCCCGCGATGCGGAAATCTAGGGGGGGGACAAGAGCCAAGGGAAGCTCGGGTTCCCCAAACCCAATTAAAGCACCAACTCATTTCAATAAACGAGGGCTTTTTCCCAGCTGAGTGCCCCCCTGGAATCCCAGCGCCTCTGCGGGACTTGACTGCAACTGCAAAAATTGGATTTTCTACAAATTTAAAAGTCGGGGGGGACTAAAACACGACCATGTGAGCCTCTGTTCCCTGCCAAAAATCACCTTATAAATGAAATCTATCGAGGCAAAGGCACGGCCCCCCCTAACCGGATATGTTAATATAAAGCAAAGCAATATATATATATATATATATTTTTTTTTAGCTGCAAAAAAAAAGTTGTTGGCTCCAATGACATCTCAATAACCTGAGGACACCGGGGAGCCGAGCTGGGACAGAAAACTTGGAGCTGGCTGTAAACAGCCCGATGCAAAATAAATCAGCATTTAATTCTGGGCTGTTTAAAGGTCTTTTTACTTCTGAAACGGGGAAGGAAATGTAGCAGCACCCCAGCCCAAGGGAGAACTTAGGTAAAGATTAATTCCTTGTTTACATCCCCTTCGCAAATGATAAAGGTCGACTCCCGGCTCTATATGATCGTCCCAAACTCCCAAGTTCTGGCTCCATCACTCTTAAAAAGTCATCG
>NW_009260497.1:1671390-1671988 GCF_000687185.1 Egretta garzetta | reverse complement strand
GCTTGTTTTTGAATATATATATTATTTTTTTTTAAGGTAAGAGTGCATGGGATCGCTGCCGAGGAAGAAATCCCGCTCTGGCACACGTGATGCCGGGCACGAGCCATTCCCCCATTGAGCCTCAATTACACAACAGCATTTCCCCCCCCCAAACATACACACGCGCTCCGTAATTTCAAAATTAAGACTCGAGCATTAATCACGGGCCAAACCTCCACACCGAGCAGCGGCAAATTATCCATCAGGGCCATCCGATGGGGTTTGGGGTCTTTTGGGGTTTTTTCCCTGTCATGCAGACCTTTTATCCCAACATGGTGGGGGGGTGGATGTAAAAACCTTGTGATGAGGCAGCTACGCAACGCAGTCCTGGGTTTTATTTTTCTCTATTTAAACCAGGGTGTCCCCATCCATCCAGCCTGGGCGCTCCCCTACACCTGATTAAAATAAGAGGGCGCGCTTCGACGCGGTATTATGAACGCATTGGGGTTACGAAGGTGTTGGGGTTATGGACACGCGCGCGCTGGGGTTTTGGATCGTCTGCGTCGGATCGAGGGGGAAAGAGCGAATTGATGAATTATTTCTTAAAAAAAAAAAAATA
>NW_009260497.1:1668202-1669226 GCF_000687185.1 Egretta garzetta | reverse complement strand
GCTGCTGGGGAGCGTCTGGGGGAGCTGGGGGTGTTCATCCTGGAGAAGAGGAGGCTGAGGGGAGCCCTTATCGCTCCCTACAACTGCCTGAGAGGAGGGGGGAGCCAGGGGGGTCGGGCTCTGCTCCCAGGGAACGGGTGATGGGATGAGGGGAAACGGGCTCAAGTTGTGCCAGGGCAGGTTTAGGTTGGACATTGGGAAAAATTCCTTACCCGCAAGGGCTGTTAAGCACTGGAAAGGGCTGCCCAGGGCAGGGGTCGAGTCCCCACCCCTGGGGGTATTTAAAAGCTGGGCAGAGGAGGTGCTTAGGGCCAGGGGTTAGTGGTGGGATGGCAGGGTTATGGGAATGGTTGGGCTTGGTGAGCCTAAAGGGCTTTTCCAACCCAAACAATTGCATGATTTTATGATGGGCCTGGCTGCGCACCCCAGCACCCTCTGCCCTTACCCCCGTCACACCCCAATCTCCCATGGTTCATCCGGCTCCCGTGTCCCGCTGGCAGATCCTGTTCAAAGGCTTCCTTTGGGAAGTGGAAAGCTGCCTCACTCGGCAATCAAGGCAGAAAAAAAAATAATCAGTAAATAAATAAAAGCCCGGGTTAAATGTGCTTTTTTTTTTTTTTTCCCCAAGTGTGCAAACCCATCCCAACTGAGGTCCGACCAACCGTTGCGGCCTGCCAGCCCACCCCCCAAAAGGCTTCAAGAACAAGTGAGCTGCTGCTCTTAACATCCCGGTGCTGAGTTTTGCCTGTTCTCAGCCCGCTGGCAGACGGCTGCTGTAGCTTTCAGGGCATGTGGCTCTCGGGGGCTCTGCCGGAGGATGTCCTCAAGCTGCCAAGAGTTAGCGTCACAACCCGCCTTGGCCAGGGAGGGCTGGGCGCTGCAGGTTTAAATGACTTTTGCTCTCTCTTCTCGAGAATACAAAGCCAAATCTTTACAGAAGCGCATCCGGGCCGTGACTGGAGACTATAAATAAGGTGCAGAAGTAATTCTGGATGACGGGAGGGGACAAGTGTCCTTGGAGCGG
>NW_009260497.1:1643962-1668036 GCF_000687185.1 Egretta garzetta | reverse complement strand
CTGTCACGCGGAGGTGCTGGATGGAGTAGGAATAGCAGTGACGGGTGCTTGATGCCACGCGTGTAGCAAAAATAGATGTGGTTGGACTGTGATGATGCAAAGCGAGAAGAATCCCTTCTCCTCCGGTTTCTTCGTCTTTGCTTTCAGCGCAGCTCCTGCCAGGCTGCTGTTCAGCAAGCGGGACCGGGGGCTCTTCCATCCCCAGCACCTTTCTGAGGCCAAACTGTGTTGATAACGTCCTTTTAAAAAAGGTTTACCCTCATTCTGGTCATTAATTCATCCTCGGTGATGAGCTATCGCCAGTAATGGTGCAGGGAGCTGCCGTTTCATCGCCTGAGGTCATTGCCACTGGGAAGCGGCAGGAGAAACCCAGGGTAATTAGCGGCCACGGGTTGCAATACTCATTGATGACTCGGCACTTGGTCTCTGCAGGAGCTGGATGTGACGTAGGAGGTCTCCCGCGATTACCTGCATGATCTCATCCCTCCTGTCCCTGATTTTTGGCTTCACAGAAAGAGCTCAACAACCTTCTTCAGATGTTTTCCCAACCCTCCGGAGCTGGTACTCTCTTTCCCAGAGTTTTGGTGGACTGGTCTTGCTTGCTCCAGGTGAGGGGGACGAGGGAAGCACGTGCTTTAGGAAGGAAGATTTAAGAGCATTGGTATGAAATAGCTGGCAAGGCAGCCACCACACAGGCAAAGCTTGGGGTAAATGGTCCCAAAGGCGAGGCAGGTCATCTTCCAAGGGCAGCCCTGCGGGTGGGAAGCGCGGCGAGATCATTCCCCTCTGAAAAGAGATGCTGACACGGAACGAGTACGGGAAGCAGCGGCGAGACTGATAAAAAGAGCAAAAACATGTGAGAGCGGGAGAAGGTTTGAGGGCGGGTTTGTTTAGTCTGGGGGAGGAGATGATAACAGGCTTGCATGTGTGAAGGGCTGCTACGAAAAGGTGGGAGAAATTAGTAAAAAAACCCCTGAGCGTTCGGGTGATCAGGCTGGGGTAGAGAAGGAGGCGATGCCGTTCCCTGGCTGGAGGTTTGGGAGGAGGTAGGACAAACATCTGGGCCTACGGCATCCACCCTGGCGCTGGGGGCTCGCCCGAGATATTCCAGGGTCTCCTCTGAGCTGGGGATAAATGGGTCGGCCACAACTCCATTTTATCCCGAGCCTTTGGTAAGCCTGTCTCGCAGCAGACAGGCTGAGATCTGTCAGGTTTCACTGCCCTTTTTCCAATGGACTGGTGTTACTGGGACCTGCAGTCAGGGCACTGGTTGGGCTCCTGTTCACAGATGCTTTGGGGGGGCTTGGCTGGGGCTGTGCTGGGGCATCTGCACCAGGATCGCTCCTTGGATCTCACGCTGGAGCATCCATCACAGCAGGAACAGATCAGAGAAAAGGGGCAGTGAGGGGATGGTGGGTGCTGCCTCCAGCCAGACGGAAGGACAAGAGGGCCACTGGCATCCTGGCTTGTATCAGGACTGGCGTGGCCAGCAGGAGCAGGGCAGTGACTGTGCCCCTGTCCTGGGCACTGGTGGGGCTGCCCCTTGACTGCTGGGTTCAGGGTTGGGCCCCTCACTCCCAGAAGGACATGGAGGGGCTGGAGCATGTCTAGAGAAGGGCAAGGAAGTTGGGGAGGGGTCTGGAGCCCAAGGCTGCTGGGGAGGGCAGGTTTAGGTTGAACATTGGGAAAACGCCCTCCCCACAAGGGCTGTCAGGTACTGGAAGGGGCTGCCCAGGGCAGGGGTCAAGTCCCCACCCCTGGGGGCATTTAAAAGCTGGGCAGAGGAGGTGCTTAGGGCCAGGGTTTGGGGCTGGGATGACAGGGTTATGGGAACGGTTGGGCTTGGTGAGCTTAAAGGGCTTTTCCAGCCTCAACAACTCAATGAGTCTGTGGCACGGCAAAGCCATCGTGTTGCCATCATCGGTAGAGGGGCTCCAGAAGTTGTGGTGCACTCAGCAGGGCTGGCAGCAAGCCGGGCTTAGGGATGTTCCCATGGGATCAATCCCACATCCCCCCAAGATCTGCGGGGATCAGGGAAGCGCAGGCATCCCCCACGGTGGGAGGGGATGTGAAAGCATGGGTGGAAAAGTGTTAATGCCGACTGTGGTCTGGCCAGGGCTCTTGGTCAAACCCAGGCAGGCAAAGAGCACAGAATCAGGTGCCTCCTCTTTGCAGCCGAATGGAGGTGGGGGGGTTACAGCTGCGGGAGGGTGCCCCAAGGTTGGGTAAATGGGAGGAAAAATTGGCTGGGACCACCGTGCTCCCCAGGGGCTGCGTTAATCCAGCAGATAAAGCCCAGCTCTACCTGGCTCAGGAGGAACCTGCCTCATCTCCCTGAATCTTTAAGGATGTTTTTTTGTCGTGCAGCCCCATCCCTGCCAGTCCCAGCTGGGTTTCAGCAGCGAGAGGGGATGCAGCCGCCCATTGCCATGGAGGGATGCAACAAGAGGAGGGGCAGTAGCAAAAAAAAGAAAAAAAAAAGCCCCACATAAACCCTCTCCAAGTGAACTACGAATTAAATTTGTCACCTTTACAAAGAGACTTGCTGAGCAGCAAGGCAGCCCACTGCGGCAGGGTGAGATTCTCCATCACTGACAGCATCACGGAGAAAATCATTCCGAATTGGGTTGCAAAAGGCTGCTGTACTTTTCAAGCCATGAAGGAATCGTTCGTTTGTGAGGACATTAGTGAAAATCTACTCACCACTAACAAGAATTTCAGAGGCTTTCAGGTCCATCAGCCCTTAGCACTCAAGGATACAAAGTTTTGAAGGCAACTATTGTGGTAATTGAATTAATGACTGGGTCTCTGTTAGTTACACCTGTATAGTGGCCAAGCACCACTGAGACATTAAATCTTCAGTGATGGGAATGGCAGACAGAGTCTGCCAAAAGCTCCCTCCCCACAGGCTGGAACTTTTGCCGACTCTCCTAAGGCGATGCCTGGCCAGGACCACAGCAATGGAGCAGACCAGGCGCCAGAGATGGGCACCCAGGAGCGCCCTGAGGAGCTGCACCCACCACAGCAAAGCAGGAGAAAAGGAAGGGTCAGCTTCTCTGGGCTCCAAAAGCAGCTCCCTTAGGGTGGGAGTAGCCGCCTTTGGTGCGATTGATTTGCCTGAACTGAAACACGACCAAAATAATAAATTACCTGAACTCAAATGAAGGAGTTCCTACAGGAAATATGATTTTTGGGAACTCGGAGTCACAGCCCCGTGCTCTCCATTCCCTGTGTCATGCTGGACCAGATGCTCTCAAGATCCAGTTTCAAGTTAATTTGTGCAAGCCACCTTACCAGTCGATTTTAATGTTTTTTTCCTGACTATACTAAAACCATGACACCAACCCTTGCGTGCCGATGCTGGGCAGCTCCTTCCAGCTACGCCACCCCCAACGGGGACCCTCGGGGTTTCTGCAGGGACTGGAGCGTCCCTCACGTCGGGAGAGGTACAAACCGACCGGGAGGAAACTCCACCTGCACACAGTGAGGAGAGACCAGCAGCGCAAGGGCACAAACATTGCCCCGTTTCCTTTCCCCCCTCCACGTGCTTTTGAAGTTGTTGTTTTTTTGTTTGTCCTACGCTTGACGGGAAAGCGGGTCGGCAAAGGGCACCGCGTTTCACATCCACCCCAGCAGATGTTGCTTTCGCAGGGGCGGAGGATGCTTCCCTACTGCTGATGGGGTTTCGGATGAAGCCGAGGGTTCACGCTTCTCCCCCTCCCCTGCGATGAGCTTCTGCGCTCAGATGCTGGCAGAGCATCAGGACATCCAGCAGTGATTCAGCGGCGGTTTAGAAGCGCGTCACATACCACAGCGATCTGTCATCCCCACGTAGCAGGGCAGCATTGCGCAGGCCGGGGAGCATGGGAGCAGGGGCTCCTTCTGGACCGACAAGCAGTTGGGAGTGATTCAGCAGCAAGGAAACACCCAGAAAAAAAGCTCTCCCCGCTGCAAGGCAACAGGGAGCCGGCGCTTTCCTGAACTGTAGGCACAGCTTTAAAATGGATTTTAGGGCGCACCTGGGTGCGCTGCACAAAACATCCCCAGTTCCTTTCGTACCCTCTACGGGGTAAAAAGCTCGCTCTCACCCAGACCAGAGCATGGTTCCGCAGCAGATCCGAGCCTTTCCAGGAGTACCAGGTATCACCGTGCGGGTAAGAGGTGGGAGGATGCTCTTCTGGCAGCTACGAGCCACAGGATGAACTCAGCTGCCAGGAACCACTCGGCCGAGTTGTGAAATCCTCATGGAGACGCTTACCAAAGGACACGTGTTCTGACTCCCCGTTTGTCAATGCCTGCTGAGCGATTCAAAGGAAGCGCAGGACTGTGACTAAGAAAACGCCGTCAAAAGAAGGAAGAGACTGCCCGCTCTGCAAAGGAGAAAGGTCAGCTCCAGCAGGCGGGAATCCAGTGAAGGCTCCTGCTTGCGTCCGTAAGCCAGGGACCTGGTGCAGGGATATGGGATGCTCTCCCACAGGATGCTGACAAAGGGAGCAGCAGCTTGGTTAGGGATGGGATGTTACTGCTGCTAAGAGTTAAAAATAATTACTGCTGGAATCCTGTTGTCCAGTCTTGCATCCAGACAGTAAAAACCGGTATGGATCTATAAAGAATATCCAGGTATTTGCAGAAACCTTTGCGCCTGCCGTACTGCTGTTGGCCTTCTCCCTCTCCAGGCAGCTGCAGCAAGTAGGGCCAATTTCTTGAAGTCTTATTTCTTGAAGTCTCTTGCTTCACCTGACTGCACACTGTTTGCCAAGCTGCTTCCGAGGGCGAAAGGGGAAAGCATTTTCTTCCCTACATCAGTATAGAACATATGTTTTTTTGAGTCCAAAAAATGAGTATACCAACATCTCTGCACAAAACCCATTCTCACCCTGAAACAATGGTGGAAAGCTCAATGCATCTCCCCTGAGGTAAGATTAAAAAATAATTAGATCCTAGATCTAGCTGCATAGACTTCCTATGCAGCATGACACATGTACTATGTAGCCTTTGCCCTTTTAATCTTTTAAATCCAAGCAGTAACTTCACAGCTGACAACCAAAATGAGTATTCGGTGCCCATTTTAAAAATGAGAAGTGGACTGTACAGAAGCACCAAATGAAGAACTGTAAGCGCGTTCAGCCTTCACAGGACAGCGAATGAGTGGCTGTTCCTATAAGAGAGGGGATGTAGCTCAGAGGGTACATGAACACTTGCCCTGGGATTAACTCTGGGTTTTATGTTAGGCTGACCTGACAATTAACAGCAGTTCCTATAGAATAAAAATTTGGGGGTAGAACAGGCTTGCCACTTAAATGCCAAACTGTGATGGCTCTGGTGGCACTTCTCTCTATAGCAGAGTGCCAGCACAGCAGCCCACACAGCCATGTTTTACATTCTCTAACAAAAGGAAGAGTACAGGGGCAAGCTCCTGAGCATTCATCCTCCGCTGCAAGCTCTTGCAAATATCGAGCTGAAGGTTTTCATATGGCCACCGCCAACTGCCGGTCCACAGGGTCCTGTAACTGCTCTTAATCCATGAAAAAAGTGTGGAAATGGCTATGCAGGGGGAAAAAACCCAAAAAAACCAAAAACAAAAACAGAGGAACTTGTGTTCAAAAGCTGAGAATAGTGACCCATGTAGCCTAGCAACTCACCGCTCTTGCCCCCTTTTCTAGTCCTCCATGCTTGGTCACCACTGGAGCTATGATGTGAGGCTGAGGGAAGTTCTAGCCTGACAAAAGTACCTCCAGATCTTGCACAGAATTTTCCTGCAAGGGTACGAAGTTCATGAATCCAAGTAGGCAGAATATATGCTGGTAGGAAAGCATCAGTGGCCAGTTATATTGCATTTTAGCTGCATGTGCGGGGGAAGATATACTCTTTAAAGGAAGGACATCAGTGAAGAAATAAGAAAGAACTAATCAGAATAGTCTAAATGTTATTTCATTGCCTTCTCTGAGGGTACAGTTGCCTACTCTGAGGAAGCCCTCACCGTAAAGATCTACACGTTACGGGTGATCATCTAACGGCTCTCCCACCTCAAAGCTCAGCAGCATTATCAAGAGTTCATTAGCAAGTCCCGCTCCACGCGTACAGCGCTGCTGAATGACACTTCTTGCTCCTGCTGCTGCACAATTTGCATGCGGACTTCTCTTACGCACTGGGTTTACGTACCTGAAGGTATTACAGCACAGAATTAGGGTGTTACTTCTGGGCTTTAAATGTTATTCCAGAATACACAGCACAAGCGCTGTTGGCTCTTTTTAACCCATAACTTATACTTGGCAAAAGTAGGAAAAGAAAAACCAAACTTCTTTTTATTTTATTTTTCACTTTTTGAAAGCATTTTACACAGGTTTTGATCTTCAGAATACCTTGGAATCAGTAGAAAAAACTAACTGAACAGTTTTGTCTTTACAATAGAAACCTTTCAGGAGTCAAAATTGAGACTAAAAAAATACATGCAAAACATACTCCTTTCAAAACACAACTTGAAACAAAGCACCAAACTACACAAATATGCAGAATGAAACAGCATGTAACATCACAGAAGTAGTCTTCATAAAAGGTGTAAAAGTCACCTATTCACTAGGCACTGTTCACTTGTTTAAACAGAAGAGACAATAAAAATATTGTCCACAAACTTGCAATTTCAACTCAAAGGCTGTAGCTAGAAATTCCTCTACGTGTCATGCTTTAATAGCGACCTGAAAGAAAAAACAAAATAGATGCGCTATTAGTCTTCCAAGGATTGACAGGTTTTTAAGATTGCTCTCTAAATTCACTGCCACACCGCAAATCTGCATCGAATTCGAGAAGAAACCCCCCCAATTCCCACCACATGCCCAGGCTGACATTTCAGCACACAATGAGAATCACAGTGTAGCTGTTCTGCAGCGGGCAGTGTCCCTGCCTATCAGTAAAAGCAGTGACGCTTGTTTTCATTTGGATGCAAAGGGTAAAGATGAGAAGGCAACCAATTCCTCCACTCTGTATCCGTTTCAAAGGGAGCACGCTAGGAATGCTATTGTGCGTTGTTAAATTTCTGCCATCGAAATGCAGCTTCATCTTCCAGGCAAATAAGCGATTCGTAGGGGGGGAAGCACTACTAGGACCTCAGATGAAGTTAACCTCTTTAACAAGTTCTGTTGGGAAATTTAGTTTCAGTGTTAGAACTTGCGAGGCTTGGGAATTCGGTCTTGCTGTCCTAGAGGTAACCAAACCATCAGTGTACTACAAACGCCTGTTTAGCAGAGTTTCGGAGAAAGAAATGGTACCTCAGACTCTTTAACAAGTGGTATTACCTAGTTTATTTTTTTGCAGACTAAGTATTTGCTCTGTCCTCGAGGTTGCCAGTTGCTCAATAAACCATTAAAGGGAACTGTGGTTCAAAAAGAAGAACCATGCTGAAGTTGAATAGTCTTTATGGACGCAAAATGTCAAAAGAAGTTCAGGCAAAGTAGAAATGGACACAAAACCTCAAAAGAAGTAGTTCAGGCCAAGCGGAAATTTGTTTTTGATATGCGAGTTCTAAGACTACTTACGAGGTGAATAGGATCGAGATCTGGATCGAGATCTGTAGCCCCCTCGGCTGTAATATGGGGATGGTGATCTCCTCCTGTGAAAGAGGGCGACAGAAACAATCCCTTCATTAATGTGTGTGGCAGATGAGTGGCAGCAGCTTTCGTGGATACCTCTAACCTGAGAGGTTATCAAGAGGGTACTTGGGAAAGTTAATGAGCACAAAGAGCTGATCAACATTCCCACTGGATGTCAGGTTTTTTTAATGCTCTTTTTATTACTGGGTCAGAGTAACACTACTTTGACTAATAAAAGCAATATAATCTCTCCTGCATTCACAATTTGACTACATGCCATTTTAGTGTTTCAAGCCAAGAGCTCCCCAAACAAGCAGTGTAAAACAGATCACACCTTAACTTTTAATCTAAAGTATTTGTTTTGAGATGAAGAGTTGATTTGAGTAGCAGTCACTGCTACCACCAATCCCACCCCCAAACCTCTCCAAATGCAGGCACTCCCAGGTTTCGCATTTCCTTGTCTAGTTCCACTAATCTCCTGATTAAAAATAAATAAAAAACATTTGGGACATGAACTTCCTGGCATAAATCACAAGTTCTTCCCATGCAAAGCTTTCCCTTTACTAACCTCACCCCTTTACACAGCAACAAGGGAACCTTTCAAATGAACTGAAGAGCTGCAAGTACTCAGCATCCACCCAGTTTCTGTTCATGTGTTTAAAGCTGTATTTATATACGGTATTCTATGAACCTAGTCAAAGATCTTTCCACCCTTGACCAGACACTGAAAGCTTTCCTGTCATACCTATAGAACTGATCCCTGTCTTGAACAGCTCTCCATCCTCCGCCGCCGCCACCACCACCTCCTCTGTGAATACAAAAGAACGACTTTTTAAAATCTTAAAAGTAACAAAGAGCTCATTATACAAGCAAAAAGCATAATCAAGCATAAGAAAATGATGTGAAGACAAGAGAACACCATATCCTACACCGGATAATGCCAAATTACTTCATTCTTTTTTATGTATTCCTGGAATAAGTTGGCTAACTCAGTGTCAAGGAACAGTTAAAGACGACTTGCATTCCAGCTGACCAATATTGTATTTTCCAATGTCATACTCTCCAACGAGCAGCAATTTAAGATCAGTACATCGCCTTCGCTTCTAAGATAATTTCTGTTCTCAGATGTTTACCCACTCAAGGCAAGCAATTTTCTTTATTTATTTTTTTAAGGTAGCAAGATCAATTCACTGTCCTGAGGAAAAAGTTGATTCCAAGCAGTAGGAAGGAAAAAAACCCCACACCCTTGCATTTTAGCACTTCACAATCATGGTTAAACAAGGGCATTTAAGAACTGTGGTACAGCTTCTCCTTATATAGAAGCTGCCTCGAACCATAATAATACATTATAGTATTTAACAATATTAAGTGGTTGGGCTGGTACCTTCACAGATTTAGATACAGCAAAGCATTACCAGGAGGAGGTTAAATCAAGTTTGGATTACGGAGCGGTCACCACCACAGACATCTCACAGCAGCTCAAAAAGGCCGTAAATTGTATGAAGGACAAAGAACCCCCGAAACACAACGCCACACTTTCAAACAGCAGGTCTCTTTTTTTAGGTTTTTTTAAGTCTTCTCCATTTGGTGGCTAGCCACTGTGCAAGTTGGGGTTTTTAAGGTTATTCTTCAGTTTACAGATACTTCTCCAGACAAGATTCAGCATCCCACAACAATGAGGAGAAATTAAAGTTTTAACACGACAATTCCCATCTGAAATTGTATTTCCCTTAAGGCTTCACTGCGCAGAGGGCAAGGAAGGGAAAAATGCAAAGTAATTGTTCCCAATTCATTTTTTTTAGGGTGGAGTACTAGTGTGCAATGCTCTGCTGCATCTTTAACAATTCTAACTTTCCCTTCCTCAAGGAAGCACTTATGACATACACCACATTGTTCTTCTCTCTTCCTCAAATATCTGCGGGATGAGAAAGTAGGTATCTAACCTGGGCAGACCATGATATTTTTAAAATAGCCACACACAAGCCATTTGTGGCTTTACTTCCACCCTTTCAATATCTACTCTGAAAAGACATCATAAAAGTTCTGCAGTGTGGCTTTAAAACATTGGGGTGTGGGGTTTTTGTTGGTTTTTTTTGGTTTGGTTTGGTTTTTTTAGATAAGAAATGGACATCACTCTTGCTGGAATTGTCAATATTCTGAATATTTCCACCACAAAGCCCTGGTTTACAACAGACACAGGATGGGAGAGCACATAGGAAGGTCAGAATGTCGCCCAGCGCACAACTGCCTGAAAGAGCTGGACCAAAGCACAGTCACGAATTCTGCTACGCTACACTCAGACTGGTACGCTACGTAATCCGTCTTCTCACATCACTTCTTGCCAGCCTGCTCTTCCTCATCTAACATATGTACTCTTCTCTACGTTCAGTCACCATCACATTCTGCAACTATCCTCACTACCATGTGCCCCAAACTGATGTCATTACAACTTCTGATAATGTTTTACAAGCATCTGAGCCACTGTTCACTACCAAGACTGAAAAAATGCAACACTTCAAGCACTAAAGACTTAGGGTCATGCCATAACCTAAACAAGGAATAAATTACATTTTAAGAACATGCAAGCAACAAAGAATGGATTTCAAGGACAACCAGTACACCCTAAGTGATCCTTTATGAATGAAAAGGAAACCTGTGCTATGAAGTGCAAGAAAGGCCGATGGTGGAACACTCCTACACAACACTGCGAAGCCCCACATCTTTTGCTGGTCCTTAGGTGCCTTTGCCATTTTGATAGCCTTACATCAGAATCCCACACAAAAAAAAATGGGAAGTGGGAGAAGCAAGCTAGAAGCACCACTTAACAGACTGCTCAGCAGGTTATGTTGCAAGTCTTTTCCCAAACGCTTTGGCGAGCTGCTTCAGTTAATTTACCCCCGAGATTTCAGTTGATTACTTTTAGTACATTAAGTGAGACGAGGTTACCTTAACCATCCCAAACAAGTTTTTGTGCCTTGTGCTCCGAAACAAACTCAAGTTTGGTCAAAGAGCTGGTTTTGGATCACGTCTTCCTCCTAGGAAAGCCTACACAGAAGTGCTGGCAAGATGAAAACCCAATACATCTAGGTTCTTGTGTGCCCAGTATCAACTTCACAGATTTTAGCTGCTACAGTTCTCCGAAATGTCCAAACTACTGATGTTTCAAGAAAGTGGACTGTTAGAGGCAGAGAAGTACCCTAATGACTGCTTCGCAGAAACGCGAGCAGAACACTTCTGTCTCCTGTGCTCACCACGACGATGTAGAGCACCTTGATCCCTTCTCTCTCCACAGCAGCATTTAAGCACCGTAGAAGCAAGGGACCTGATTTAAGTGACAACAGCAAGGCAGGGAAGGGAGAAACAGATTGGAAGGAACACAACAGCCCAGGAAAGAGAAACAGAAAGCAATAGGAAGAGGAGATAGCTGCCCTCAGTCACTGACAGCAACCATACAGCTATTAATGTAAGTATAAAGATATTTTCTTCCACACCAAAGCAACAGAAGAGTACCCTGAAAGCCAAGATCACAGAATTTAGTATTTCCTTTGTGTCTGAGCTATAACGTGATAATGCAATTTGAATTCACGTATTTCTGGGAATACATGGTTTCCATCAGGGAGCAATCATAAATCCACCCATTGCTGATGCATTTCATCTTTGCAAACTGCTTAGGAAGTCCGACTATACAATTCTGCAACTACAGGAATGTTTGGTAATTGCAGACAGAAAAAAAAAAAATGAACTCTTATCTTTGTGTCCAACTTAGTAGCATCCCAGAAATTGTGAGGATTTCACAGGGGACAAGTCTTGTTGTCAGTCTTAACAGAAAATGCAGAAGACAAACTTGCTCTATCACCAAAACCAACTGCATACCAGCCACATTTTCAACACATTTTGTATCAGCTTTACTCGCCCTCCGACAATGCATATCGCCACCTGAATATTCACCTCTTTCAGCTAACTGCTATGCTGTTGAACACCAAAGTTTAGACTGAAGACAGTCAGAAATAGGCGGCCTGAGTACTTCAAGTAAAACACACACATCCGACCTGACAGAGTATGTTAAAAAGGCTTTTTTATGCGTATGTCCAATACAGAACAGCTAGCGTTCCAATCCCCAATTTCTTATTTTTGGCAATGTTTGAGGTGCCATAATTATTAGTATGAGATACTGGCGACCACTGCAACTTCCCACTTTTTGTCTACCTACCTCAAGAGGTAAATTGGCATTATAATACCAACTCAAATACTAGATCTGCACCTGTAGTCCCACCATTTCAATGCTAACAGATGAACCAACAAAAGATTCTTTTAAAATGAGAGTACAGAAAACATACTTTGTTTTTCAAAACTTAATGCAGATAAAAAAAACATTATGGACTAACTCAAGCCACAGGTTAAACATCACAAAGTATTTCTCAATCTGACCAGATTTATACTGAGCAGTCATTTCAGTAAAGTTTTCATAGCAAGATTCCAGAATGAGAGCGAGTGCAAAAATATTTCGACACACATATATAGGATGAAGTGTTGAACTTATATAGGTAGAAATGTAGATGAGAAAACACAGTTTAAAAAGCAGTCCAATATTACAAACGTTGCCTCACCTGTATGATCTGCTGTAATAGTCACGATCATCATACCCTCTATCATACCCTCTGTCATAGTAATCTCGTCGTCGTGAGCTGCCACTGTTATAGAACATGTTATAGAACATTAATACCATTTGCAGTGCTTCATTAAGTGTACAGTCAGTCAAGTATACATCTTTTTAACTGGGTTATATTATTACCTCACGTCCTCACAGATTAAATGATTGTGAGCACTCCTACTTTCCCATCAGTGCAGATGGGAACAGAACTACTTAAATAATTTCTTTTTAAAATGCTCGAACTTTAAGACAGCTACTTTCCTCCTTGGTCATGAGAAATCTCATTCTGTGACAACTCTTCATTCACTTTTAACTCTCAGAAAGCTCCTTTTGGAAGAGCTTTACCATAAAAACACAACCCTGCAGTCTCAACACAACATCAATTACATAACCACCAGTACTGTAAGCTGAAAGTCTTGGGAAAACAATTTACATTCTTGGCAACTCTAAGTCAAAAGCATACTCTGTGGACAGGGCAAACTGCGCCATGCAGCTGCCCAACTACTATTTGTTAATTCACTCTTGAAAACTTGAGCTTGCAAAATACATTAATATTTGAAGATACATAGGACAACTTAGAATAATTTAGAAACTGTTGAAATTATCTTACTGTAGACTTATTTAAATGCTTAGATAGCTCATGTCTGGGCTGCGTAACTAAGGAATGCAGGTTTCTGCTCACTGTAATCCAGGCTGACCCTAGATCAGTCCAAGTGCTATATAAATTAACCCCTCCTATCTAAAGGGTTGGAAAGATATGCATTGCTACTGATGGCTGTCCACGCGTAGTCTTTTTTTTTTTTTTAAATTCTGAAGAGCTTCCTTTATCAGTGGAGTTTTTTAGTTTTCAGAAGCTCTACCACATAACCACATCAGTGTTAGCACAGCTCTTGTTAAGGAGACTTTTTTTAAAAAAGTAACTAGGCATCAACAGTGATTTTTGTATTTTAGTTTCTAGTACTGAAACATCCATATACTGTACAGCACACAAATCAGAAGCAAGGGAACAGCTTTCAGAACACTGCCTTAATGCAAAAGCCTGATAAACTAGGAAAACCACACAGAATCAGGTCCCTTAGAAGGGATACAAACCAGCTTTTAACAAAGCCCAAGACAATTAATCCTATCCTGTACTGGTTTGGAAAAAAACCCCCACAGGTAACTTACTAAGTGGGTCTTCCCATATAGATTCCAGGGGTAGGTGTGTGAGGTCTTTTTGTTATGGAGAAGTCTACCCGGATCCTTCTTCCATCCAGCTCCATTCCATTGGCACGTTCCTTTGCCTGAGCAGGGGGTTAAAATACAATGAGCTCTAAGTATGAACTTTATTACCCCACATAAGTTCCTAAAGACTGCTTCAAGTAGTAAGAGAAGCCCTAAAATGGCTCAGTTAGGATGCACGTCCAAGTTTCACTTATGCCTCATACGTAACAAACCTAAACTCTAAGATATTCTAGGCCAGCTGGACAGAAGCTTCAGTAACCACTTGAAATGTGACATATATTACATACAAAGCCTAAAAGAAACATAATTTAACAATTGTTTCAGTACCTCCTTTTCTAATATGATTAAGAGGAACCTTTGAACATGCTTTCATAGGGAGATGTAACTACTCCAGCATGCAGTATGAAGCAAAGCATTTAGAAGTTAACAGAAGAGCACTGTACATTGATTTAAGTATTTTTTTCCCCTCCAATACATCCTCAAAACCTACCATAACCTTGAATATAGTTATATCCGAGTCATAACTAAATCTGAAGTAAAAAAACCAAAACCATCGTTTTTTTTCTACCAAGTAGCAGGACCTATATCCAGAGCTCCAACTTAACACGGAAGTCTTCATGTCAAATTTGGAAAAGACGACACTGGAGACTTTAAGCAGTGGAATTTATGCAGAATATAAGCCTAGTTACAGCCTGTAAGCATGCTGCTCTCCGAGGGCTGGCTTGAGTGTAGAATTCCATACCTGGCGAGTATTGAATTCCCTGTTCATTCTGTAGCACTCATAAGCACGAGTATTGAATTCCCTGTTCATTCTGTAGCACTCATAAGCACAAATCCTGCAGTTTCTTACATGGTATTGACACTGCTTCAATTTACTGAATCCCTTTGGCTTTTCCATGGACATCTGCAGGGACCAGGAAGCCACTGTACATTTGCCTGGCCTTTGATTTTCAGAGATTTCCCCCCCTTCCTTTCAGGCTGAAGCTAACATAGCGCTCCCACAGAGAGCTCTGAAATGGCTGCGTGGTCCACTCTGAACATGCCTGTTACCGAATATAATATCACATGTAGAGTTCAAAAGGAATCTCATCTCAATCAAATCAGAAAGCCTGCGGTTGTTTTTTCTTGTTGGCATAGTTTGCACTACAGCTAGCCCCAAGTTTGCTTTTGTGAATTACACAACAGCTCGGTCTGCACAGGGACCAGTATTCACGCCTCTCCACTCTCTCCTCTGGTACACAGTAGGTATCTTTTGAACTAAGACTTTGACATTTGTTATGAGGTACCAAGCACCATTTTGGCCCCAAGAAGGCAGGAAAGAGAAGATACTGCAGACTTGCATTACAATCATTTCATATAGTCAAAAGGAATGAACGTTGAAGGTTTAAAATACCATTTTAAAGGTCAAACAGTGAGTTTCCCCAGGCTATATCCTGTCACAGATTATATACCCCAGCACCTGAGAACACAGCAAACACGCCATACATTCTGTACCCCAACTTACTTCCTTAGCATCCTCAACGTTTTCGAAGTACACAAACGCAAATCCTCTTGAACGCCGAGACTGCTGATCATACACAATGGAAACATCAGCAATTGGACCATACTTGGAGAAAACTTCTCTCAGATCTCTTTCTGTGGTGTACAGACTCAATCCAAACACACCAAGGCAACAATTTGGGTCAGGATTTGCCTAAAGGAAGGGATAGATAGATGGATGTTAGAATAAAATGGCTTGTATTTGCAGCACAAGGTATTTCACAAGTTGTGAGTATCAAGAGTTTCAAGCCAAAGCAATCACAACAAGATACTGCTGAGATTCAGGTTGGGTTAACTTGCTAATAGACACTATTACAATCAAGCCTACAGATACACAAGCCTCCTTTCACAAAGTGATTTGCATTCCCTGGGGTACTGTACAAACTACAGTTACAGCACATAATAGGTACTGTATGCAAAATGTTTTCCCTCCAAAGGCCAGCTGATGCCTGTTGAATGTGGGAGATACGTGCACAAACAGAGGCCTGGATCACATCTTCATTTGTGTTAGTTATGACTTTTTCCCTACTTTAGCACAAACCACACTGCACTCAGCCACTGAACCCATAAAGCAGCTAAAAGCAAGCTGGTTTGCATGCTCATTTAATAAAGACACCACCAAAACAGCTTTTAATGAAATATTTTAGTTTTCCAGGCTATCTAATCAAGAAAAGCACAAACATTTCTCCTTCCTGATTCTATCCTTATCCTTTGCTGCATATATTCGCTCATTTATTACAGCGGATTTATAGTGACAGCCACCTGCACTGGTAGCACTTCTAAAGGCATCTGTTAAAAAACAGTCAAACAAACAAGAACACCCCCCCACCCCACAATCCTAAGCAAACGTATACCCACAGCTTACCAAAAGCCAAATGACAATCTCAACAGTATCTTTTAAATAGACACCCAGTGGGAAGCAGAATCTTCTTCTGGAAGACCCCAATTAATTGACTGAGTGATTTCAGGACATATTCAGGACTACGTACAAGTCATCTACTTCTGTAACAGACATACCCTGTTTCCAATATGACGTCTGCGAGTAGACATGGGTGAATGGCTGTGACTGTGTCGTCGCCGATAATCCCGACTGTAAGACCTACTTCTGGATCTCCTATGAGAGCGGGAACGAGAGCGTGATCTTGTGTAGTGTCTACGGGAACTCCTCCTTGATCTAGATCTGAGGGGGGAAAAAAAAAAAAAAAAAAAAAAAGAAAAAGGTACAGTGTTGGGTTTGTTTGGTTTTTTTAGCCCTTCAAAAATATGTCAGATATTCAGAAACAAAAAGCCCATATAACCATTTTCTAAAAACCTGCAGTACCACATGATTCAACTATAATGAATTTAGTCACTACACTCAAGGACTGCATGCTAAATCTTGACCATTAGATTACTGTAGATGCTCTCAAAGCATTTCTACTGCAGAACAGGAACCTCAACTTCCATTTTAGTTAGCTTTTAATTCCTCAATAGCTTTTAACTTTCTCTCATGAGGTTTGACACAGTCTATGCTTAGAATATTCACAACATTTACAGTATTATTTAAGTAAGAATAGCTGGGGTGGCTTTCTTTAAAAAGGAATAAATAATAAATCTGACTTCACACAAAGAATGCACCGATTGCAGAGGTGCACACTTCTTATTCTAGCACTCCAAGTAATGCTGCTTTCAATGACACTGAAAAGCAAATACAATTATTTACACAGTGCATAATTACACACACAGAAGTCTGGCAAATGCCCCTGAAACAAAACTTAACGTGACTGAAGAAATTACACAGTATTAGCCTTATTTACCTTCTGGTATTTCAACAGGTATTTAACGTTAGCTGTTCATTAATGTTTACATGTTCACATTTCAAGTGTATTTAGGCAAAGATGCAACTGTTCCCTAATTTCAGCCCAGGTCACCTCAGAACAGTTCCAGAAATTTTCTGACAGCACTAGGTCCATAGAGATGGGGTCCTGAAACACTTCAGTTCCTTCTACTAAACCCTCAGCCTTCCCAACACAGACAATTATAGTTGAAAAGCTGGGCAGGAACTTATAATGGAATACTACACCTGAGCTTGGCCTGTGGATGGCAGTCACTGAACCATCTGCACTCCACACAACTACAAAGAAAATTGCTGCGAGACTAAGAAGTGCAATAAACAGTTAAATATTCAACAGCTCATAGTCATAAACTGTTAATCTTCAGACTCTTGTTTGTGTCTTACATGTCCTTCCTCTAGTTTGTGGAAGCCAAGGTAGTTAAGTACTGCCCGAGACCGTAAGCTACTATCATTGCACAACCGTGTTTCACAGTAACACCACCACTACACTGGCATAAACAAAGCTCTTCACCTGAAACCTGGTTTTTTACTCCTGAGCATTTAACAGCTTCTTCCAGAGTCACGATTTCTCACTAGCTAACCATCACCAGACAGCCAAACTGCACAATACACACTCTGTACGTTACAGGCCTCCTTAAAAAAAAGCCTTCAACCTCGTCGGAAGTGAGCCAGCTAAGTTCTGTCTTCCTCAACTTGAAGCATATATACATGTCCAGGAGAAATGAATTCAGCGTGTCCCATTACAACACTTCTAACTGTGTATTTAGAAAGAATAAATTATTTTTGGCAACAGAAAGAAAAAAAAAAGAGAACTTCCCTAAGGCAGGGAAGACAGTACAGAAAGACAGAAATAATAATAATGAAAAAAGAATTTCAACACATGCATACAGCCACATTTCAGCTGCTGACATAGAAAAAAAAAACCCCACAGAACTCATGTTCCAGGTAACAGAATGCGCCCATTACACTGAACAAGAGATGGGCACATCCATGTCAGAAAACAAGGCTTATTTTAAATAGGCACTGCCTTAAATGTCATACTGCCATTATTCTCCTTTGCTGCAAAGCCACCACAGCTGAAAATCCTATTCCTTCGTTAGGAATTGTTTAGACTTCAGAGAGTCAGCCAAAGATAACAAGCTTGCTATGCTGCTGATGAAAACGTCAACAGAAGCAGATTTGTAAATCAAGTATATCCACACCCCAACTGATAAATACACCAGGACACAGATTTGTTCCCAAATCAAAGTTTAATTTATAAAGCTGGTAACTCAAAAATACATTTGCAACAGAAACTACCAAGAAATATGAATGTTCTCTCAAGGTTATTTCTCTGGTGAGAGCCAGAATTAGATGACCTGCTCATGATCACATCCAAACATGTGACGGCACTGAAAAGAGATGCAAGTACGTTGGTTCTAAATACGTGCCTTGACACAATTCTGCCCAAATCTGCTGATGAACACACTCTAAAACTCTGCAATATACTACCAGTATTTCCAGCCATAGGCATTTTCAAGACAGCTGTTAAATGCTCAGGAAGCTGTGGTAGTCAAAAGCTTCTACTTTTGTTTATCAAAAAATAAAAAGTAGGTTGCCAGGGTATTATTTAAAGGGTGATTTCTTGTAAATGATTTGCCAGGCCTCTCATAAATTCTAGATCTTGTATTTGCTTCTTCCAGCATTTTATAGAATTTGTGATTGCATTCTTACACAGTATTACAGTTATTCTGCAAGTGAGAAACATGGTGCTTTAAAGAGTATAGAATCCCTAGAGTTACGGATTAAGGTGCAGAAGGACATGCTGGGCTGGGTCCTGACTTGCTTTTATTTTAAAATTACAAGGTTCCCCAAAGGTGTTGTGCAGTCTCCACCCTCCGAGGTTTTCAAACTCCAACTGGATAAAGCCCCGAGAGCATGGTCTGAGCCCAGAGCTGACTCTGCCTTGAGCAGAGTTTTGGACTGGACCTTTCCTGAGCTGTCCTATGAATCTCTCACTACTAGAAATTCCAGAGGTCACTCCGATTTCATACTCTATAAAACAATATTACTCTACCAAGTATTTATTAATTTTATTTGACACATTTGTTCTTGCACTACAGGGATTGCCAAGTCCATGACTTGACACCTGTGACTGTGCCTGAAGTACACAGAAAAAACAAGCTCATTCCTCCCCTCTCAAAAATTCTCCAGTTCCTTTTCACAAAAGCCTTTCAAACCCATCACTTTGATCTTGCAAAAAGACCTAAACAAGGTATCTGATAATGTTTTCCATCATGGGTAATAACTAATAGCACAATGTCTTCCAGAGTCGTCATCCTTCCTCCAGCCTGACCCCTAAGCTTTGGTAAGCCTAATTCATTGCTTAGACACATAAAAAGTATATTGTGAACAGTTCAACTGGACACCCCACTGCTGAAACCCACTTTTTTTTTTTTAACCTGAACGCTTACAAATGGGTAAAAGAACTATCAACACATTTGTTTCCATAGTCAGCACTCAATTATATAGGCTCTTAAGAAAATAACGTCATTCAGCCTTTTACAGGTTGTTGCCTCTATTCATTCTTTATTAAATATGTACCTCTTACACGATACACCTGGCAAAACTAACAAAGTGGCTAGCAGTGACATTTATAGTCTTTTTAGACTGTTGTCATATATCGTGTCTCGGTTATGTCTGTTAACAGTTTTAAGAAGAATTCTGTCACTGCACACAGTTTGTTTAGCAGATGAGTATAAGGATAGGCAATACAGTGCAAAAGGCATTTTCACAGTGTACACTTGCATTGCCATGTAACAAATACAGTAAGCAAGCTGCTTTCTCCACAACTTTTTCTGAGAGCTTGGAAAGCTGTCTAATCTTTAAAGCTTTCCAGCCTGTTAATTTTCAAGTTAAACTAATATATATATTGAAAAGGTCAGACAGATGTCTGTGGAAATTCACATTTATCTCTACTGCTTTTTTCATGGAATATACCCTTAGCTACTCCAGAAACATCATTGCTTCCAATGAGAAAATGTAATGCAGTAGTGTGACCTAAAATGGACAATCTGCTGATGCATGTATTTCTTGTACTGCACAGAAAAACTAACACTTCATGCTCAGAAACTAGCCATTGTTCTAAGACTTTAAAAGTAGGCCACCTCCAAACTGTATCGGCAGAGATACGAGCTTCCGTAGCTGACTACCTCTTAGAAAAAGCTGCAAAAAGATCCAACTTGATAGTTTTATCTTTTCAATCTGGAAACCACACATGCCCCTTTGTATTCAATGTCCACAGATCACCAGTTATCTCTGGAAACAGAATTGGGCTACCTTGGACTTCTGTTCATCTCTGACATAATCATCTGACTTGCGAAGAGGAGGAAGAGGTAAAAGAAATAAACTCACCTGGATTCAGACCTGGATCTAGATTTTGACCTGGAACGCCTGGAATCCTCCTTAGATCGAGATCTTGCAGGGGTGTGTCTCCCCGACTTGCCAGACCCATGAGCACTTCCGCTTCTGGAAGCAGAACGGGATTCCTGCACGCAGATATTGAAAGCCTAATTTGTACACAATTTCTCGTTTACCTAAGGTCTGTAAACAAGCTCCAGTGAAATAAATGGTAAAAAAATTCATATCTATGTGTCCGGGCAGTTGGCATTAGAACTGCCTAGATTTTTAAGTAGTTTTTTTTTTTTCCCTGGTAGACACTTCTTTACCCTGCATATACTTTTGCTATTAAACAGATAATGCATGCATGTTTAGCAAAATATACAGGGACACATAAACAGACTAGTAATTACTTAGCGTAGTGCTTTCAGATTCCAGATTACTTCTTATCTTAACTTCATTTTTATTCCTTTTCTTCATTCTTCCGTTTCAAATTCTGACTTCTTTCATCTTCCCCACTTCACACAAATTGCTCAATATTCTACAAGTGGGACTTCTGGTCTGATAATTAGCATGCATTCACTTTCTTTTTTTTCAAATTTCAGCTTCACTTATTCCTGAGCTTCAAATAATTCTCATTTATAAAACTTGTCAAATGGCGACTTCCGCATTTTCCTTCTTCAACATTAACCTTAATAGAAAAAGAACAGGATGAAGAATATTTAAAAACTCCAGGATAAAATCTAGTGCCAAAACTGAAACTAGAAAAAAAAATGTTTTGTGGACTTTTATTATATATGCAGTTCAAGAATTGAATCTACCAAATGCCCTACTATTTTATAAACAGATTCAGTCAATTCAGTTTAACTTATACTAAGCAACTGAATTCGCTATTTATGCCTATATTTAATAGCAAACGCACAGTGGATCAGCTGAATATCTAGAATTCTAGCATTAGAAAACTCAAAATACGTAGCCAAAATTCAACAAGAAGTTACTTAAGTAAGGTCTCTACTGTGGCCAGAGACAACTAACTGATGTGCTTTTTGAATGCAGAGAGCACAACGCGGTTGGTCCTTCGATACCTTACAATTATGTTACTTTTGGGGACGTTCTTGCAGTTTAGAAGGCCTAGTCTGAAGGTTTACGAGCACACTCACACCTACTCTGCCTGCACAAGGGGGATTACACATGCAAGCTTCATGCTTCCAAGTAAACAGTAATTTTCCACCAACCAAAGTGCAATTTTGTGCAAAACTCTCAGACACTTCTGGAATAATAAATACCCCACCTACTCTATCATTTACTTGTAATCTTCTTTGGTAATGTTATAGCCTAATTAGCATTTTCAACCTTTTTTTTTAAAATCAGTATAATGCTTAACTTCAGTCACATGGCTTGAACACTAACATACTAGAAGGTATTATTTATTTCAAGTTATTAGAAAAAATTTAAAATACAGCAGCAGAATGCTATTTTTTTCCTAAAACCCAAACAATTATAAATTTTGTGTCAATTCTGATCAAGAGTGCTCACTAACACCACCAGATTTTTCTCAAAAAATCACTTGTTTTATCTCTGTAACATCTCTTAAACCTGAACACTCAACTCAATGGACTTTCCATGCTGAGCATTCAGAAATTTATTCGCTATACCAAAATTTAATAGTGCTTAAACCACTTACACGCGCCTGAAAACAAAGTTTAGCTATTTACAGTTGCCTACCATACAACACTGGGAGGACGGGACACAACTTTCAAGATAAAGCAGATTTTCAATTAACACCAAGAGTAAGAGATGTAAAGCAAAGTTGATCAAGGCCATATTCTTCTCCATCAACGTGTTTAAGGAGGTGGTCTAAAGTACAGTCACCTCATATACTCACCCTGCAAAGGGCAGGGCAGATATTGAGAAGTAATTTAAGTTACAAATAACAAATTTAACCTAACCCCATTATTATCATCAAAAGAAAACAACCCACGGAGATGAGTTCTGAGTTAATGTATTAATTTAGCCATAAGAAGTCTTCAACTATTTTTTTAAGAGAGTTAGACAAAGCAAGACTGAAGAAGGGATAAAAATTAAAACTAAGGCTGTTCTTCATTTGAAGAAAAATCCTTCTGTTCACAAAAAATAACACTCTTGACAGATTCAGGGTAGACAGAAGGAGCCATGGCCAGATACAGGTGGTCTAACACTGAAAAGGAGACAAGAAATGCACGACGGAAGGGAAGCAGCAGGGAGGATCTTGCCCAGAAACATACCCCATACCCCTTTTTAGAAGTCAATAAGCTTTGAAGAAATCAGTAGAGAAATGGTATTAGCATAAGCAAACGACTGAAGTCTTCATCTATTCGACACATTTTTTTTTGGACCTTTGCTATATTACAGTAAGAGTGAGGTGGAAACTGGACACCTGAGAAACAACTTAGGAAGAAAAAAAACCCTTAAGACAACTGTGTATCTAAATCAGAAAATTATACAGCTGGCTTATTTTCATCTACCTCCTTTGGACTTTACAACATTTTCCAGTTTTCAAACATCTACATTTTGTTTTCAGGTCATCCTTCTTCAAAATCTTTATCTTTGATCTACCATGTTTTACAGGATTATGCCACTTCTTCATGACTTCCAGCCTCAAAGGAATTCACTGCACCTCACCTGCTCTGGGTATTACTAAGACTGGTAATAACACCTAAAATTTCAAAGTTGTTACCCTCCCCACCCAAAATGTCAAACACTGGGAGCCCGTGGCACTCCAACATTCGCTTACGCCCCATCATACTGACACCGAGGGTTCACACCAGTCACTCCCACAGCTCACTTGAATTGGAGAGTTTCCATTATCCAGTTTCATTGCTCTTAATACTCTTTTTCTACTTTTTGCTCTTTCACTTTGCGAATTTTAAGTTTTTTAAAAACGCCACAGCAGGCTCCTGTCATGACATATGGAAGAAGAGAGAAGAAAACAACCTTCTTTATCCTACCTATATTCCAACATTGCTGGTAAGCAGATCAAGACTGGTGTTCACTATTAAATAAGCATTTTTTTCTAACCTGGAATTTGTGAAGCGTAGATTTTAAAAACCACCAGATCCTTCGATCTTTACCAACAGGTCTTCCCCTTCATCAGGCATTACTGGAATTCAGGTGGAAGCCCTGAAGTCCAGGCTTGTGGTATCCAAAGTATTCTTTCCATCCTTTAAGCGTATTAAAAACAATGTGTAATACTGTAGGGATGATATCTTTAACACCCCTAAGCACACTCGCATTACTCTATGAACCAGGAACGTCACCACAGCAGGATTATTTTGGGGGCAGTAGATAGGAAAGGTTTCCATGGACAGAAGCGGCTATAAGGTATGCAAGCGAGGACCACGTGTTCTTTGTACTCCTCAAATCTGTTTTTTTTTCTCACAGGAATACAAGTTACAGATTTCAGTTACTTAATATAAGACAGTCAAAATTATTAGTATTTTTGAAATCCTAAATCCCTATAAACTTATATATTTCCACTTGTTTACCTAAAGAAAGGTGCAGCCTCACATTACACATTACCAAATCTGCAGTCAGATTTATTCAAGGTGTAATTGCGCTCACTTCACATTCCTTCAACCTCTCTGCTACTGAATTTAGCAACTGATCCAACAGTAACATAACAGGTTTTGCCTCTCTTCCTCCTGAAGCACATGATCACCAGATCAATCACTGCTGGGGGGACACCGGGAATCCACTCAGAGAGAAAGCAGAACAACCCCTTTCCACAACAGTTTCTAAATTCCACCAAAAAGAGACAAGAATGTGTTTTGGGAAAAAAAAAAAAAACCAAAAAACAACACGCACCACGTCACAGCGACATCGA
>NW_009260497.1:1641262-1643951 GCF_000687185.1 Egretta garzetta | reverse complement strand
TCCAAAAATCAAGCTAACACCAGCACAGAAGCTCAGCTTCCTCCCACCGCCTCTGCCCCTTGCGCTGACCCTGTGGGCTCATTCAGTGCACCAAGCTGGCAGGAAACAAATCCATCAGCAAAAAGCAAAATATTTTTTGACAGCTTAGGGTACTGGGTCAGCCTGCCAAGAGGCGAGATCAAGTGCTGGCTGATGAAGGAGGAACACAGAGACTGACCCCATCCTTTGGGTGACATCAAGCTATCGGATTGTTCATAACCTTCTCAAACTGCTCCCTCAGACCTTCTTCCACAACTTAGTAATAAAATCAGCATTTTTGAAAATGTGTTGAGTACCTTGTAAGTAGGTGTATAAATTGAGCGTTTATACCATTCGAGATAACAAACCAAAAGACCTGACTACCATATTAAACAGTTTCTGATCAGACATATACCAAGTAATCTGCTATCAGTATTAACTAATTCACAGGATGAGACTTTTTTTTCCTTAACTAGTCTTCTTTCCAATCCTCCCATGCCTGAATCACATGCACTTCAGTGAGCACAATTTCAATGAATGAAAACAGAAGTGACTTGGAAAAACGTGGCAATTATTACAACATACTGACAGTATTTGAAATACATTCTAGTATTTGAAATATTGGTAGCATTTAATAGTCTCTTCAGTTAAAAAAAAGTTTCCAGACTTTAATCCTGCTATGAATTATAAGCTGTAAAAGAGAACTTGGGCATTTTTTTTTCTTTTTAAACTGTGACATAAGTCAGTTTAAGTTGGTGTTGCTGCCAAAACAGCAAGTCCCATTACTTGCAAAAGCACCTGGTATTTCTTCTTCATCCCCAATGCTGACATTAGAGGACTTGTGGCTACACAATCAAGTCAAGCCTGCAAACCAACGCAGCTGGAAACAGAATCAGGAAAAAAAATAATTCAGCTGATTTAATTCCCAGATCTGCCAGACTATACAAGCACTAGTACAAGGGAGAAAGCTGGAACACATTTTCAGGAGCACAATTCTTGTTGGCAGCATGGACTTGGAACAGCTTAACAGACAGTTGTAAAGTCATACCCTAGACTATTTATCCAAACAGTGTTTCTACTCTGCAGAGACTTCAGCACTTCCAGCTTGAAAAACTAGAAAGCCATCAATTTGGTAAAATATAAGCCTTAAATAAGCAAAAAAAAATAAATCATAAATAACACTGGCAGTAACATTAGAAAAGCCACTCCCTGATCTCATCTGAAATAGCAGGCTTGTAGCAATATGGTTTTATCTTTTAGTTTTACAAACATGTACACTGCATACAACTGACATTTACAATTCACAGGAGTTCAGACATAACTAACTGTAAGCCTTGGAGACTGCTTGCACATGATTTTTTTTTTTTTTTTTTTAAGTAAAATTACAGAAAAGATAAACTAGAAAAGCAGGTAGGACAGCAATTGCTATCATACCCTGCACAATTATGCTTCAAAAAAACTTTGCTGTCAAAGTTTTAGCATTTCCACTCATTCTGACTAAAAATACAATGTAGGTTACCCTGGAAAACTTTACTCAAGCTAGGCTACCATCTTAAATTGGTTTTCAGTCTGACTTGCACACTAGCAATTAAATCCACTTTTTAAAAAAACCTAACACACAGAAATCCACCTTGATCAAGTCAGAAGTAACACTCCCTCGCTAAAAATGTACCAGTTGTAAGAGTACCATGAAGACATCAATGAAAAGGTAACACTGGGGGTGGTACGAGCCTATTCTTTAATCCCTATCTTTCAGTGTTTGTTTCCATCTAGCATTTTTAGCTTCCTGGAAACCAAATTTTTTATAACCCTACCTACTTTGAAGTAGAAACACTCATACTATTGAAGCTGATTATAGTTAATCTGAATAAGAAAAGGCTATATTCAAACAAAGACACAGCAAGACACTGCAATTTTGTGCTCAGAATTATGACATTGCCTTTAATTTTTCTGCCACCTCCAGTCAAGATTTAAAATTTAAACTACTCATCACCTCCACAACTCCCTCTGATGCTGCAAGAAGTTAAAAAATTAGGCTGATGCTGAAAAAAAAACCAAACCCAAAATACAGTATTGACCCCTGCGCTTGCTGCACTTGGCTGTTGTGGTAAAAATTGAAGACCTCGAAGGAAAACCAGACTGGTTCACTGAAGAGAAACTGCCTGTAGGTTACCTGTTTTGCAGATGTATATCACAAACGTGAAACTGAGCAAGTCATCTACTGCGATATTAGTAAAATCCCATCCAGTGAGATCTTGCACTAACTACGCAATTTAAGAGAACATCGACTGCAGGTTTCCCAAAGCAAGGCTACTGCCCTAGCACTAAGCACCTTTGGCTGGAGGTTTAACCTTTCGACTATTGCTAATCCAATTAAAGACCAAGCCACCTGGGTGCAAGGCTGAAACTACATCAAGAAGCAGAGTTAATATTTTTACAAGCAAGCGCGAGGAGCAGCAAATCGGAGCTCAATTTAGAGAGTAATTCACCAAAAGTGAACTGCAGTGCAGCTTTGGAGAGAGCAGAACAAAGGCTCGGGATTCTCCTGCCCTACTCAGACGTTACCGGCCAGGGCCAGGGGATGGAGGGCGAGGCACCGCGGCCCCAGCCGAGGCCCCACAGCCCGGCTGCAAGCTCGGAGGGGGCTGAAGGGCCATGGGCCCCCCGCGCT
>NW_009260497.1:1634358-1640514 GCF_000687185.1 Egretta garzetta | reverse complement strand
TGGAGATGGCCCTGCCGGCCCGGGCGGGGGCGGCTGCGGCCAGGGCCAGCATCTCCGCTTTCCACGCCCCGCCTCCCCCCGGCCTCCGCCTCCACAGACCGCGCGGGCCGCGGAAACGGTTTTAAAAAAAGAGTCACTGTGATTGCTAGGGGCTTTCTCGGAGGAGATGGCCAAGAGCACTGGGCATTTTAAAGCATTGGTTTAGCGCGGGTTGGGATTGACGACTGGGCTATTTCTGAAATACCCACGCGGGGGCAGCATAGCATCACCGGACAGGCGGGCTTTGCTCGGTCCTCGGCTTGTTCCTTCCCAAGACACGTACCACTGCGTCTGCGAGGAGCGGCAAAAGCACCTTGTCCTCCATCACAGGCACTCCGGCTGTGACCGGCTGGTGTCACACGGCTTTCTTTTATTTCACCCTGGCAAGACACGCGTAAAGCACCGTCATCCCCAAAGGGTCAACGCGGCTCCGACCGTGCGGGTATTAAGCAAGGACACCCAAATGGAGTGGACCGCCATGACTTGAAATGCACCCCTTCGGTTTAAGCAAAAAATCAACTTATTCAACGCTTTTGAAGCCACGGCACTGCACAAGGGTTGAAGGCTGGAGACAGCGGGAGTCATCACTGCCCGTCAGCACATCCCAGCGCACCGGTTACCCCGCACGCTGCCGCCGAAGGATGCGATCCCGCTCTACGACTGCTCCCATAACCATCTGACATGCCAGCAGCCATTATTTTTCTTCACTTAAATGCATTTTCTGTATAGTGAGAGCTAGGATAATGCTCTGCACGCCCCTGCATTTGTGCTGCTAAATGAGCAGTGAGACAGAGTGCTGAACAGCTCAGTACCTCTCTTAACTGCCAATTTTTTGCTGCTGAGGTTATTCCCACCACCATTTGCCACCCAGATTTAAAAGGTGGCAGCAACGTGCTCGAGCAGTAAAACCGAAAACGCCAGACAGCAGGCTGGCAGCAAACTGCAAAGTGGAAGATGGCAATTTGACTGACAGCTTTAAACGTCGTCGAGTTCTTCAGTGTGGCGAGCGGCCCTGGCACTGCAGGTTTCCAGTGAAAACTCCTGAAACGCCCAGTGGGGACTCCAGCTCCCTTTCTGTTAGCTTTGACGCTCATGAGAAGAGACAAGCTGACAGCTGCTTGGCTGCCTTCCTTCTCCCTCCTGGCCCCAGAACACAACAATGAATTTATCAACCAAAGAGGAAGGTGAACGGTATTTTCACAGCTTTCACTGATTTAAAGACACCGCAGCTTTTTTTAATGTCACTTCTCCATCTTTTCCATCTCAGTGCTTTGCTGGTGTGACAGCACGGTTAGTGACATGCTGTGCTGTATGAAGTCAACAAGCAAGGGCAGGAGGGTGCAGTCGCAGAAAGCACCGCTGTATTTATTGAACCGCTGAGAACTCAAGCTCAGAAAAATCAGTTTTCCCCATATGCTGCTGGTAACAGAAGGGGAGGAAGGAGCACCCTGTACTGAAGGGGCAGGGATGTCTGACACGAGCTGTCAAATCTGGCTGATATTCAGGAGCACAACATTGAAGTTCTGTGTTGTCTTTAGAAACCCTAACACTTGTCCAAAACATGTGGCAGAGAGTTTTGACTGAAAGCGCCTGAACTCTACAGGAATTCTCCTTTGGTTCACTTTTGTTGCAGAAAGTTTAGCAGCTATTTGTTTTCCAGCCCTCAGTCTGTATTTACAAAGCTCAGAGAGGGTCCTGTGACTGTAAAAGCCAAATCTAGTCCCACAACACCCGCTGCAGAACCAGGCAGGGAGTGTCTGCCCACCCCTCCTCAAACTCTTCCCCTTCCCCAGCGGGACGGAGGAGGCACCAGCAGGGATAAATCAGCTGGAGTTTGCTAGGGGCAAGGGCAGCTCCCCTGTCCCAGTGGCAGCAGGCACCCCCACGCTCCCAAAAATGCTCTGAGCAGGAGAACAGGGCACAAAGAAAAAGGGATGTGAGCTCTCTGATCCTTTCTATTCACATTTAAACTTGGTCAACTCAGAGCTACCTAAGCAAACCTACCTTTTGGCAAACATCTGAGCCCACTGTTCTCGGCCCCTTTGTGACAGTGACATGGATGTGTGAAATGATCCCAAGGGGATTGTCTCCCTGCTCCCAGAGGCACCTTGAGACACAGCCCTTCCTTACCCTTCGCGTGGGGAGTGCAAATGGATTTAAGAGACATTTTCTGGTATGCGTGGGCCTGCTCGCATTTCTATGATGTGGATATGCATTTGTGGGACTCCTGACCATCTTCTCCACAGCCGTATTCCTGTCAGATTTTATAAAAAAAACCCCACTTGTGCAGTTAAAGAAGCAGTTTGACACATACTACGTCATCTTCAGGTGCAGCACATTGTCGTGGTTTAACCTGGCTGGCAACTCAGCACCACGCAGCCGCTCGCTCACTCCCCCCTCCCTCAGTGGGATGGGGGAGAGAATCGGAAAGAAAATAAAAGGTTAGAGCCGAGGGCTGCGATAAAGACAGTTTAATAAGAGAAAATAATAATAATAGTAATAATGAGAATGATAACAGAATATACAGAATATACAAAACGAATGATGCACAATGCAATTGCTCACCACCCGCCGACCGATGCCCAGCCCGTCCCGAGCCGCAAGCAGTCCCCGAGCCGCAAGCAGTCCCCGAGCCGCGAGCGACCGACCGAACTAACTAACCCCCCCCCGAGCATGACGTTATATGGTATGGAATAGCTCTTTGGTCAGTTTGGGTTAGCTGTGCTAGCTGTGCTCCCTCCCAGCTTGTTATGCACCTGGCCGAGCAGGAGAAGCTCAAAAAGTCCTTGAGTAGTCTGAGCACTACTTGGCAACAGCTGAAAACATCAGTGTGTTATCAACATTCTTCTGGTACTAAATCCAAAACACAGCACTATGCTAGCTTCTATGAAGAAAATTAACTCTATCCCAGCTGAAACCAGGACAGCAAGTCACTCCTCAGGTGAGATCCCTCAAAATCTACAAACAGCTCAGCTCATGCACTGTGGTTTCAGGGCACGCTTTGACATGACTCAAGTTCTACCAGTGACCACCCTCTCTGTGCCTGCTTCCATCCACTCTTTCAGCAGCAAGGTGAGCCAGCGCTCAGGGAAAAAGGTTATTTTTAGCAGGATCGGTTCTCCGATCCCCTTCCAGCAAAGAGCTGTACGACTGCTTGGTCTGGCACGGTTCTGGGTAGCACACAGCCAGGAAGCAGGGGTGCAGCGAGGTGGTAGTGGTAAGCTCACCCTGAAAAGCTGCCTGAGACACTGGACGGTCACTCTTGGCAGCAGAGCCGTCTAACTCCTGTTCGCTAATTATTTTTGAGCTGCCTTGCTCCCTAACGGGGTTTCTGTGTGCTCCAGTAAGCAGGGCGGTGTGGAAACAAGAAGAGGCGGAGGCGGAGCTGACAGGTTGGCTCTGCAGCTGCAGACACGTTGGAATCAGAGTGCGTTGCTCAGAAAAGAAACAAACCATCTTTTCATAACTTTCAGAAGTGCAAATTTTTTCCTAGGCGGCAATCCAGTTCAGCCAATGCCAAAGAATCAGCAACCCCTGAGTAAGCATCGCTATTTGCCTTTTACATCACAAGTATCTGTTTGTCAAAATAATCGTCTGTCCTCATCTTGCATTACTCATGGGAGTGGATTTTTCCTTTACATGAATTACACGTGATATCTGTTAGTCATTCGAGGCCGATCATAGGCGGTTTTCATCCTTCTTGCTCAGCATGCTTAAGCAGCACAGGGTAAAAACCTTCCATTTCCCACATGTTTTACAAGAGCTATTGCATTTCTGCTGTGCCCGGCGCATACAAATTCCATTAGCATGTAGTTTGCTAATTTGGTACAACAGCTGATAGGGAACAGAAAAATACTGATTAAAAACATATCAAATGTATCGGGTGACTTCCATTCCATCAATCCTGAAAAGAAACTGTGTTGGTGGATTTATTAAAAAATATTCAAATGCACTTGAAATCAGGAATCTAAGGAACTTCCACTTTTGTGGGTTTTTTTTTAATTTATTTTTTTCCTTTGCCTATTATCTGTTGCAACAAACCGCAGAAATATTAGCATTGAAAAGTCAAACTTGATTAGCACAGATATGGCTAACGCAAAGAGCAGCAGTCTGAGCAACACCAAGTCCACCTTCCCGCAGCAGTGGGACCCGTGGATGGACTTTGGTACTTTGCCCAGCTGGGGAACAGCCGAAGGGTTACCAGCAAGAGATGATTTTGAAGGAGCGAGAGCAGCCCAGTCTGCTCCAGAGACCTGAGCAGTGTAGCCATGAGCACCCATGGTCTGCTCGGGATCAATTTTGGGATTATCCGTAACTCCTGCTGCCAGACAGAATGAAAGTGCTGCTCTGGGACCTATTACAGCAGCTCCTTGCCATGTACGGGTGTTTTCTACTGAGGACTTTTCACTTACCTTTGCTCTTAATCTTTAATCTTCACTTAAATGTTCTTAATCTCCACTTAATCTTTGTTCTTCCATGACACTGACGTCCTAATGGGGGATGTGAGGAAGGAGTGTGATTGAGAGGTAAAACAACTGGGCTGCAAGGGACATTCCCCTCACAGAGCGGCAGTGGCCTTGGCAGATTTGGGTGGAGAAGACAATGCTGGTTAAAGTCCCTTTACGTACTGGTACTTCCTCGTGCTCTTCTCCAGATCCTTTTTAAAATGTAATTTAAAAAAACCTATTGAATTTGCCACTCGGTTGGAAGTTCACAACCTAGAGTATTACGTGTGGCTGTAATCCACCCATGCCTGCAAGGATCAATGAACCCTTTTCAAGGATTTCTCTGCTTTTTCCCCCTCTTCTCTCTTCCCCAGTGCCTGTTATTTTATTACCACCCCCCCTTACAGGAAGTTGACCGCAGTCAGTTCCCTGCAGCTCCTGCCGTGTTTTGGCTCCCGTCACTCCGCTTCACTAATTCTGTGGGTTTTTTTCTTCAGAAAGGAGGAAGGCAAGAGGGAGCTTTCTGACCCACCTCGAGTCTAATGCTCTTTGTGTGGTTTTTGGTCACTCTCTATGGGAGGGACGTATCACCCTGATCCCTTCAGGCTCCTTCCTGTGAGTCTCACAGCACCACAGGCTCTGCAGAAAGAAGCAAAATACTTTGATTATATGCAAATAGGCAGGATCCCAATTCCCATGTAAATGTATTCACACAATGTGTATTATTGACAAAAGGACTGATAAATAACGGTCTCTGCAGAGCGCTTGCAAGTGGTGGATATTGCAGATGCTCCTCATTTTGGCATTTCAGCTGTAAGCAGGCACTTGCTCTGCCAGCACGGCAAAGCACTGCGATGCTGCTGTGCTGTTTGTGTCTTGGTCTGACGACAGTGTTTAAAAAGAAGGAAAGAAATGCTGACAGAGCTCCTGCACAGGAGCAAAGAAGAGTCTGAAGAAAGAAGTCTTCCACGTATCTAGTGGCCTCTTCCTCCTCACTCTTAATTCTGTAGTCTGCACTGTAAATTGAATACTCGTTCTATGCCATTGGCTGTGAGGGCAGCAAGCTGCTCCGATGAGATTAGCTTTTAATAATAGAGCAATTTGCTATATAAATAACTTGCAAGTTCTTGATTTAATGCTGTCTATGTTTTCCTTAGCTTGACATGACAGGGATGTAATTTTAAGCTATTGTTGATTGAAGTGGCCCGGTGTGATTTCCTTTTACTGCGCGTGGCTGTCTTGAGAATTCATATGTGGTGGCTTTTGGCTGTCGTGAAGTCCCTCATCCTGGTCAGATCACTGGACCTATGTGATGTCCCAAGGTGGCTTCGGGAGTGCTTGCCACGGCGCCCATACAGCTCTCCGGTGAAACGGTGTTGGTGGTGGGGTGATCATATGGGAAAATCTCTGTGGGTAGGTGGGAGGAGCTTTCCTGGAAGTCCTCTCCAAAGCTCTTTTCCAGAATTTCTGCAGAAGCTGCTCTCTCAACTTGGCACAAACAGCAGCCTGGGAGTGCTCATCTCCCTCACTGGCTCCAGCAGGGTCTCGTAGATGCTGTTGTTCCTCTTGGCTGGCTCTTTGGAGGGGCTGAACGGGATGCTTCCCAAGGAGAAAACCGAGCCTCTGATGGAGCCTGCATAGGTTTATGGCAACATGCCTGGCTCCATGATGA
>NW_009260497.1:1631767-1634294 GCF_000687185.1 Egretta garzetta | reverse complement strand
GTGACAGTTGCACAGAGGGAACGTCCTGTGGGTGGAGTAAGCTGCTGGAGGGCTGCCACGAGCAGAGCATCCTCTGAACCACAACATGGTCAAGCTTGCCATGACAGTAAGTTACGCTGGAGGAGTTACGGGAACAACTTGCCACCCAGAGACAACTGCAGACACATTTTTCAAAGGAATGGGGCTTTCCCCGGTGTCTGCCCTGAAGGCATGCTCACCCTTCCCTGCCACGCACCATGCCGGAGCAATCTCCAGGAGTGCTGACCACCTCTCTGGTGATACTGGCAAGATAAAATAGCTTCTCTGAATGCCTCCCCCAAATTCATCCTGCTCCTTCTAACCCCTTTAACAGCTCTTCCTAACCAGGATGATGCTTGGTAGGGATTAGAACTACGTGAAACCGCCATTGGCAGATATCAGCGCTGTAAGTGGGGTAGCACCACAAGAGGTGTGACTGCTACCGGCAGCAGGGGCAGGTGCCGATCCTGGTGGCAACGATGACACTTGGGATTACTACTGCTTCTTGTCACAATCACCAGTGGCAGCTTCTTCAAATTCTCTTTGCCGTGGCTCACGTACCAGGAGCAATCCCACACCACGTCCAGGCAAGGTTCAGTTTAGTAGCTGGGACGTGCCGGGGTTCAAAACCCCTCTTTCTGAAGCTGCCGTGGGCATTACAAGTAGGCTGGGAGACCCTGTGTGGAGGAATCACAGGTGAGAGGAAAAACTACTGCTCAGAAAAAGGAGCCTTTCTGAAGTGAGGTGAGAAATGAGAAAATACGCATAAGGATTACACGAAAGAAGTGGCTTTCCTGGAGCTGCCACAAAGCAATTAAACAAGAGGTAATAGGTTCATTATATAAAGCACTGATTGAGAGCTGGGAGGAGAAGGTCTGGCTACCACACAGTGCAGCCCAAACAGGATACTCTAGAGTACCTCATCTCTAGAGATGAGCCCAAGGGTATTAAGAGCTTTTCGCTCTCTTGATCATGCGGAGCCAAGAAGAGAGCACAAACCCCACCAAGGAATTAACGAGTCTGGATCTCATCACGGCTGAGTATGTGACAAGCCGCGAGCCTGGGGAGCTGGTGGTGGGGAGATTCAATTGCTGCGCTGGAGCCTCCAAAGATCTGTCGGGTGATGCTGCAGGGCCACGAGCAGGAGGGGGACAGGCCAGGGACTGTCGCTGATCCCACATGGCCTTATGAGGCCGTGTGGCCCCAGACCCAGCTGTTCTTTTCTTTTTCTCTCCAGCCTGCTACTTTAACACACTTTACAGGTCTATGTGCATAATTTAAGCTCTTTCCTTTTTAAAAGACCATGGAGGAGGTTTGCCTGAGATTATTATTGATATTACTTACAATATTAAACTGGGGATTAAAATCTATTTGGTTTAATTAACCTGAACAAAAGGATCTTTTGTGCATTTTTCAGTCACAGGTGAGGCGTCACGAGCAGACAGAGGAGGATGTGTGTGTTTAAACTGACCAAACCATACTTTTGTCAATGAGACGAATATGAAAATCTCTCTGGGGCACCTAGAGAAGATTCCTTCATCTGCTTAGCCTGTTTGAGGGACAGGCTTTGCTGCCAGCAGCGCAGCACAGCATGGCTGGGGCTCTGGGATTGTGCAGCCAGGAGGCTGAAAGCGTGCTCGGGTGTTTCTGTATTCCACTGGAAGCAAAACCAGCCTGGGGTTTGGCGAATGAAAGCAAAGCCGTGTACATTCCCGTTCTTCCCGTGATGCCGAGGATTTGGATCCTGCAGCTGCCTTCACCGACACTCGGCCCAAGCGGCCACCTCACGCCAGCTGGCCTGGGAACAGCTGCACACAGAAAAGTCAAGAATTCAAAAAAAATGCCCCCAAGTGCTTGGACATCCAACTCTAAAAACCTCATTGCAACACCTGCGCTTCCCAGTTGGCGTAAGCAACTAAACAACCACCAGCCCCCATCCTGCGGTTGTTTCTGTGGCTGGATACAGCAGAAACACACAGAAAACCAGCAGGGAACTCGGCCTTAACCCCTTATTTTAGACTTCTAAGTCTTTGCTAACCACACCGCTTCTCCAGGCCCCTTTGCTTCAGCCGCCAAAGCTGTGTGTTGAAGCCCCCCAAGATATAAATTGAGGCACATCATGGCGATTCTACCCCAAAATGTGAGGGAGGGGGAATGGCCTCAGGGCTGCTGGTGTCAGCGCGGTCAGCAGCGCTACCTCTATTTCTCTATATTAATAGATAGGGTGGCGTACAGGTATGTGTAGATATTTATGCACACTTAATATATATAGGTAGATATGGGGGGGTATATACTCATGTGTAAATCCACAGCTATAAATATATATCTATGGAGGCGTTGCTGTACGTATGAAACGTTCTGTAAAAAGATGTAAGGAAATGAAGAATAAAATTTACATGCAAATATGAAGCGATTAAATAAAACTGCACCTGGGGAAGCTTCAGGGCACGCTACCGGGGCAGGCAAGAGCTAAATTCAGAGAGGGCAGAGCCCGAGAAGGAGACCCGGG
>NW_009260497.1:1619076-1631346 GCF_000687185.1 Egretta garzetta | reverse complement strand
CAGCCAGCTGACGGATGTGAGTACCGAAAAGTCCCGCTCCTCCCTCCTGTCCCGCCAGGACAAGCCAGCGAGGAGGGGGGGCCCATGGTGCCTGCCTGCCATCGTGGCAAGGGATGGGGCTGATGGGGCACTGAGGAAAGCACAGGCCTGGGTTTGGGCTGCCCTCGTGCTAACAAGCTGCAGTGCTTTTCAGGTTTGATTAGCATCTCAAAAAAAAAATTGGTCAAACCAATATTTCCAGAGTGCTTGGAAAATTCCTCTCTGAGGGCCTGCACGGACCCCCAAGAGCACGACCCTGAGTTCTGCCTCATCTCTTTGAGACTTTGGGTGACGTCCTCTCGTTAGGAGAGGGCTATCTGTCCCTTGTGTGCAGTGGCTGGAAAACCATCTCGGGGACTGCAGGGTTGCTGGAGCAGAAGAGTGATGTGATGCTGTCTGGTGTCTGCGCTTCCACTCCTGGGCGGAGGAGCTGCTGACTCGGCACTGACTGTAGCAGCAAATCTCTCGGCTGCTGTTAAGCTTGGGTTAGACTGAAGCAAACCTAAATTCCAGTTCTTGCTTTTGTCTTGCTTGTTTGTGATTTAAATTGCTTTTATTTGTAGGTATTTTTTCTGTGAGTGCCAACTTGCTCTTTCTCTCTCTTCCTGCCCAGATATCGGTATGTCGGGATTTGCCCAACATCGAGGTGATCACGTTCAGGTGAATGTCAAGGCTGCTGGCCTTGGAGAGGGCAGGGAGAATCGCCTTTCTCATCGGGCTGTGGCTTGCCCTGGTTTCTTACTGCACGTCTGTGGTTGGGTGTCTGAGCTGCCTGGCTCGTCATGCCTGATTTTTCAAGCAGCAGAGATGCAGAAATGATTTTTCTTATTCTAGCTTCTCTGCACGTATCCCTTTGCAACTTGAGAAAATAGTCCCTGTTTCAAGAAGTGTTAAAACCTCTGAGGATTGTTGCTTCCTGCATCCTATTCCATAGTTTGGATGGGATCTTCTGGGCCTCCCTGTAGGGGCCAGTTTGCAAAACGTTTGTTGAAATGCTTGGATCTTACAAAGCTTTTTGTTTCTGTAAGCACCCCGTGCCACCCCCATCCTTCACCTGTCCCAGCGGTCCCACAGAGGCAATGCTGGCTGTGAATTTGAGCTTTTTAGCTTGGAAATCTTACATGGGTTCTCCTTTAGTAAGTCCGAGAAACTGCCGCAGAGACGTGCAAGTACAGTGGGTGTTTGGGGCAAGCAAAGGCTGTTTGTCTTCTTCAGCAGAGAGGAGAGCCTGCTTTTTTAATTCTTCTCTCTGTTTAGAACGATGAAACACTGTCTTTGTTCTGTGCAAATCCGTAGGTCCCCGAACGCCCCTTGCTGTGCTGTGTCTGGGTGAGGCTCTTCCATGAAGCTGTTGAAGGGAAGGGGGCTGGAAAGCTGCTGTGCTACAGGGGCTGCTGTGCTCCCACCTGAATGGTACAGCGAGGGAGGGGGGGGGCTTGCTGGTCTCTGATCCCACGCTCTCTCTTCAGTGTGAATGGCATCTCAGACCTCGAGCCTCTGAATCAGTGCCAGAATCTGAGTGAACTCTATCTGAGGAAGAACAACATCGCAAGCCTAAATGAGCTCTTCTACCTCAAAAACCTACCCCGGCTGAGGGTCCTGTGGCTGTCTGAAAATCCCTGTTGTGGGTCGGACCCCCACCGCTACCGAATGACGGTGCTGCGTAACCTACCCAGCCTGCAGAAGCTTGATAACCAAGGTGGGTATTGGCCAGTGAATGAACAGCCCCAAGCCATGGGCAGGGCGAACTGGAAACCGGTGACCTGTTGGTTCCTCTAAGGTGCCCTTTGACTCTTCCTTGAGTCAGGATCTGTTGGCGGTTGAGCGTCCCCTCTGCAAGATCCACCACTTCTAAGCTGTTTTCTCCCTTCCCTTCCCTGCAGTGCCAGAGTTAACACTAGCTGAGAGCGCCTGGTTATAGCTGAGACAGTACCACTAATTAGTGGCTTTTTCAGAGCTCTTGCCTTTGCTGTGGCAAAACAAAGATTCTGTCGTTCGATCCACTGGCGTAAAAAAAGGCTGGTAGCAGTAATTTGGTCGCTTTTGGAGCCTTCTGAGACAAGAAATAGGCGAAACGTATTTGCATCCCTCCCTGATATCTTTCCCACTTTGAGACACTGGGATGGCTGCTGGCTGGCCACTACAAAGGACAATTTTTGGATCAAACCCATGTGGTTTAGCTCTATGGCAGCAGTACGTGCCCCATTACAGGTACTGTCTTCCTGGGTTGCTGGAGGTCACTGCAGCAGGGTTTTGTTTTGGCTTTTGCAGCTGTGACAGAGGAAGAACTGTCCCAGGCCCTGGTTGATGGTGAGGAGATCACAGCCCCACCAGTCAGGAGGAGCGTGGAGAACGGCTGCCCTGAGTCCGCTGAATCCAGTGCTGCTGATGCCACAAAGGAGACGGAGAGTGAACTGCTGAACTTCAGTCTGGAGGAGACAAAGTGAGGGCTTGCTTGTGAGCTGTTAGGATTTCTGGGCTGAACTCAGTGTAGCATGGAAGGACCCTGCCAGCCAACCCTGATATTCTGTGGGCCAGGCCTGCAGCCGGTGCAAATTCTCGTTGTTCCGGTTACTGTGGTGGAGCTGTGCTGGTTTAGTTAACAGCACTTGCGGGTCTGGTTCTGTATCTGCAAAACAGGCTCTCCTGTAGGTGGGCACTTACTTTCAAATGCGTCAGCTGCATGTGCAGGGGCAGATCCTCTCTGAAGTGTGAGCTCCAGTCCATTCCTGCCCCGCTCCTCTTCTGCGACACGCTTTGGCGCACGTGTTCAAGTGTGGCGTCACTTCACAGTCCCAGCTAGCACTGGGCACAGGAATCTGTTGTCCCAGGCAGGGCAGTGAGCAGACATCTTGTAGCAGCATGCTCATTTATGTTTTATAGCTGTGAGGCTCTTTGGGGTGTTGTGGTCTGTAGGCAGTGGCAGTGTGTGAATAGATGTGTCTTGAGTCCTTCAGCGAGACACTTCTTGCGCGGTTGCCGTGATTAGAAAGGATTGGCCTGGCAGGGGAAGGTTTTGTCTTAATAATGTTTGCCCTTCCTCCCTTTCTTTAGCAAAATTCGAGAGGAGCTTGGTATGAAGCCTGTTCCCAGGGATAAATTTTCCTCCTTTTCACCTCGCGAGACAGACTGCAACCGGAAGAAGAGAGTGAGTATCTTTAAAGACCAAATTGCTTTCATCTTCATAAGACCTCATGCAACGTAAAGAAAGCCTGATGGGGGTTTGCCCTCTTGGGCTGTCTGCACATGAGCACATGTGTGTCCCTTCACTAGGCTTGTGCTAAGAACATGGGGTGGGTGAGCGGCAGCTGACATGCAGCCGGCAGGCTGTTGGCTTGGTGGACAGGACTGCTGAATCGAAAGCTTTGATGGTTCCTCAAGAGCCCTCCACTGCGTAGCCTCGGGTGAACCTCATGGGTCTTGGCTGTTCATCTGGGAACTGCTCTCTGCTGGGCTCAGGGCCATCGCTTCAATCAGCAGGGTGAGATCTAGACCATGCTCTGCCCCATTCTGACGTTAGTTGCCTGCAATCTCTCTTTTGTTCATGTTATAAACATACCTGAGCGTGTTGCTTTGCAGCACCATGAGTAGTACTGCAGGCTTTTGCCTTTGGGAAAATAAAATGTTAAACCAGGGGAGGTTTGGGTTGGACATTAGGAAAAGGATTTTCCCTAGAAGGACGGTTGTTTAGAGAGGCTGCGGAATCTCTCCCCGGAGTTTTTCAAGATGGGGTTTGACAGGGCCGTGGTCTGGTGTTGGCAGTCGTCCTTGTGTCGGTGGGAGGTTGGGCTGGAGACCTTCAGGGGTCCCTTCTAGCTTGTGCTTTCGCGATTCTACCAGCTCTTCTTACTCCTCAGCTCAGAGGGTTTCTGTCCTTTCCCCACAAATGCGGTCATGCTGGAGAGAGAGGGCGGCTGCTCTTGAATGCGCCTTTCCTTACAGAAGCCAGTTGGGAGGGTGGCTGGGAGCCAGAGGCGTGTGGCCAGTCTTCTTGGCAGGACTGGGCGGGCGGGTTTGTCCTGCATTCCAGTTAGCCTCCTCACATGCAGGCTCTTGCCTGTGTTTGCCCCAAGGGCTTGGTTGATCTGTCCCTGGAGCTGCAGGTGGCTGTTGCAAAGCTCTGCTGGTGGTGGTGGTGGAGTTCCTAGAAAGAGCAGCTCTTGGAAAATCAAGTGTCCTTTTCCAGGCTGGCATTAACGTGCTTATGTAAAGCAGTGTCTGTCTTGTCCCGACAGAACAATGTCCTGAATGCCATCCTGCTTCTCATGAAGGAACTGGACGCGGAGGGGCTGGAGATCGTCCAGCAGACGGTGGGGAGGAGGCTCCAGGCCTTTCGGAAGAAGGAGCTGCAGGAGGAATGACGGTCCCCACCACAAACCTCCCTGGAGCCCCAGACCCACAGTGCCGTTATTCCCACACATACCCGGCTACAGCCAAAGCCTCAGTGTTTTCCGCTGCGCTTCCCCAGCGGAGGGGCTGGGACAGGGCACTGCTGGCTGCCCCTACAGCTCCTGCCATCGCCTCTGGCTGCGCATATCATGCTGGGGCTGGCAGCACCCGATCTGGCTCTCGGGAGCTTTCCTGCTTGCGTAGCAGGCTCCGTTAACATTTGTATCTCGTGTCGCTGGGGCTGTTTGGTGGGAGCTGCAGAGGAATCAGCAAAGCAAAAGCGAGCAGGGCTGCAGCAAGAGGTGCTGCTGTGCTGTGCGATCGAAGGGGGATGGCAGAGCTGGCTGACGGCTAGAAAGGTTGTGGCTTGTCGGTGGCTTGTCAGGCTAACCCTCTGCCAGCCTCTGTGTGTAGCAGACTCTGAAAGCAGCTTCTACCACAAAAGTTTGGTTTTTGTGAAGTCTGTTGGGGAGACGCTGCCTGAAATGATCACCAAGAACTGTCTGGTACAGATTGTGTCTGTCAAATTCTTAATTTACCTTTGACTCCTGACTTCTGGTCCTCGTTAGCACATGAAGCATCTGACTTGGTGGTCAGATGGCCCAAAGAAAATCTCGGTGCAGCCTAGGTGAAACAGAAATTACTGTCTTGCAGATCCTGAATGCTCAGCTCTACTCTCACCCCCACATGCCCCTGCAGGCATTAGAGCCGCTTAAGGAAACTTAACGTCAGAATAAAAAAGCCCCTGTGCGTTTTGCAGTTAGGAATAAAACAAGCCAAGCGTTACTGTCCGGTTTGCGCAGGCGTTGGGGTGTGTCTCTTTTAACTGAAAAAGCTGCATTTACTAAGATTTTATAGAGCCGTTGGAAACTAAACTGTTGTGACGTACCAAATAAAACCAGTTATCCCTCTAGGACGTGTAAGTTGTGGCTGGGGTTCAGCACACAGAGTGAGAACGACTGACTCCGGGCATTGCTCCATTATGTCTGGTTCACGGCTCGCATTGTCAGCCCTGCGGAGCTGGAGGAGGGCTGTGGGCCCCCGCGCCCTCCCGCTTCACTGGCCCCGTGAAATGGCTCGCCCGCCTCCGGCGCTGTTTGATACTGCCCTGAGCTGCTGCGGGGGCTGCTTTTCAAAACCACTGTGCTATTTGGGAACCTTCTGGCAGCCACAAGTCCCCACCGAGCATGGGAAGCAAAAGCAGGGGTGAGCGAAGCTCGCTTGCTCTTGCAGAGCCTGTGTGGGCAGGACGATGGCCCCCGAGACGTGGGACACAAGCCCTCTGTGCTGCTCGGCTGCAGAGCGCAGCCTTTCTGTGTCCCCACGCTCCCTGTTTGTGCGGGTGTCCAAGCTCCTGCATGCTGGGTCGTGCCGTAGGGAAGGAACGCTCCTCAGGGATGGTGACAGCCATGTCTGCAAGCCTCTTTACTGAACCTTGGTGGGAAGGGGGCACAGTTTGACCCTTGTCACTTGGGTGAAGATTGCTGATGCCTTTAACTCCTCAACTGACCTAGTTCTTGCCTTCTGCATTAAACCCTGCTGCATTTAAATGGCCAGCGTGATTTATAATACACCAGACTTCCCTTGACAGCCAGGGCCCAAGAGACTTATCCATCATCTTGTTTGCATCTTGCCGTTGTGCTGAGGGCACGTCTTCTCCCAGGCTGTCTCCACAGCCTGCTTGGTGGCAGAAGTCGCGCCTGACCGTGTTGGGGAGCAGGGGAGCTGCTGTTTGGGCGTGATGGACTCCTCCCAGCAATGCTGGGATCAAAGCAAGCGTCATTGTTAGTCATCAAGGCTTGGTTGTGGTGAAGGTGGTTAATGGAGCAATCTCCACGGCCTGAGGCGGCTCTGGCACAGTTCCTCCTCTCTCTGCTGGAGAAGTTGGGCTGTTAATCCCGACGGCGTGACCGTCCCCGAGCAGAGCTCGCGCCTACGTGCCGCGCTTGTCATACTTGGCCGGTGTGGGTGCTCCCGCTGCCAGGCGAGCTGCCCTTGGTGCTCCCGACCACTCCTTGTCGGGTGACACCGCGGCATCCCGCTGGCTCTCGGCATGGCCCCGGGGGGAAGCTGGCCCCTTCAGCTCATGCTTCTTCATGCCGGGGAGCTGGCAGCCCGCCTTCCGCTACGAGATGGCTTTGTGCTCTGCCCTCTCTGTGGGGACGGGGGGGAGCTGTGGCTGGGCTGGATGTGCCGGGGTGTGCAGTTACCACCTCCCCTCCTGCACATGCTGGCAGGGCAGGGGTAGTTGCCCCATGGGATGTGGGGCTGTGCCTGTTGCTCCCTCCCCAGGAATTTGGCACTCCAGGCTTTTTTTTTTTTTGGGGTGCAGTCATTCCCCATGTGCATCCAAATGCACAGCTGGTCTGACTGTGGGGTCAATCCTGCCCCTGCCCCCGTTCACACCCTGAACCTGGCTGCTGGAGGGCTGTGGTGCCATGCCAGCCCCTCCGGTGCCCTGCCTGCTGTCGCGAGTGCCAGGCTGGGAAAAAAAACCCCCGTGTGCTGGCAAGGAGCCGAAGGCCTGGGGCCTGCCAGCTGCACCTGGGCAGGAGGCACCACCTGGGCTACAGTACAACCACGGGGCTTTTCAGCGTAACCTGCTTTTGCCCTGACCTGCCTCAGCAGGGGATAATGAGCAGTGAGGGCAGACATTTCCCTTACCTGGGGTCCCCAGAGGAGATACTCACCCAGGAAGAGCAGCAGCACTGCCTCCATCAGCAAGGAAAACACTATTTTTCCATGTGTCCAGCTCTGGCGGGGAAGATAACAGTAATCATCACCTTCATCCAGAGCCTGAAATGAGTAACGTGGCCAGCTAGGGGAAAAGCACTGAAATCAGAGGGGACTTGTCACTTGGGGACAACTCCGCTGGGAGGAAAAAAAAAATAACTGCACGGTTGACCCAAAAGACTATGATGCATCCTGGTGCTGGCGATGTCTCAGAGGCTGGAGCCATCAGCTGGAAGCCCCAGGAGGAAAGCAGCCTGGGAAAGGGGCTACAAGCAGCCATCTGGCATCGGCCGAGCTCTGCACACAGGAGACGGCGCACTTGGCAGCCACCCTGAGAAACTGCGTTAACAAACACACGCATCGCCTTGATAAATCACTTCTGCGCTTTCTTTGAAGGTGGGAACCAAAACAAGGGAGAAGCAATTTTTCTCCAGGCTTGCGAAGACTGTCCGCAGAGGGATGCTGACCTTGCACCCACCATGGCCTGGCCAAGGAGAGGCTGCCCGTGGTCCTGCTCTCCCAGGCTTTGAAGATGCACGAAGCAGGGAAAGCTCTTCACCCAGCATTAATCCGGCCCCGGCAAACCATCGGGTTTTGTTTGCAGGGACCGTCCCCCTCTCCTCACCCCAGGTCTGGCCCCACTTCCCTCCCCACAGGGACTCGGCCCGCAATGACCACTCTGTGGCGAGGCAGGTTTGGCTCCAGCAGGTTTTATCTCTAGAGGAGGACAGTGGTGCCGCGAATGGTACAAGATTTGGGGGGGGGTTACAGAGCAGCAGTGAGATGACGGGCATGGCCCCTGGGGCCGCACAGTGACGATCGCAGCCGAGCGTCATGCAAGGTGGCCAGGGAAGAGGGGCTTGCCAGGACCGGTGCTCTGCACTGAGCCCTCAATACGCCTCACCAGGAAAACACCGTGGGAGGATGGAGCTTTACCGGGGCTCACAAAAGCCCCCAGGGCCAGCCCCTGACCAGCTCCGGGATGGCACCCCATCCTCCTCAGCTCCCCTCCCGCACGCAGGGCAGGCAACTAAAAGCAGCAGTTGGCTCAGGTGGTCAAGCTGCTAAATAGGGAATCAAGATACTCCATCATTAAATAATAGGAATAAACTATCAAGGAAAGATTAAGGGTCTGGGCTGCGCAGCTGGGCTCTAGCAACACCTCTTTTCTGCATCTCCATGGGGACCAGACCCTGGACCAGCAATTCAGAGCAGGATTGTGCTATTTTGGGAGCCAGGACCAGGCTCTGCCTGCTTTAAGGGGTCGATGGCAAAGCTGCAGGGCTACTGTGAACAGGGGGGGAGCCAGTGCTCCCCGAGCAGCACGTGGAGAGGAAGAGGACGCGGTGGAGGGGGGCTACGGCTCGGGCTGGCGGGACTAGAAGCCCTTCTCGATGCTGAGCGTGCGGCGGGTGACGTGCTCCATCTTCCCCGAGATGTACTCGGTCAGGCTGATCTGGTAGTTGGCGAGCATCTTCAGCATCAGCCGCAGGTTCAGCCACCACTGCTCCTGGGGCAGCCTGTGCCTGTGCAGGGGGGGAACATGGCTCTCAAGCGGCCCCAGGGGCAACCCGGGAAGGTTCCCTGGGACCTGGCAGGGCATGGGGACAGAGACTTACTCAAAATCAGTGACTTTCTTGAGCTCTGTCACAGGGCTGAAGGCCACCACCTTCTTCCTGAGCCCAATCACGCAGGCAGAGTCGCCCGAATTGGCAAACACGCGCCCTGGGAGGGGGACACAGCCCACCATGGCCACCTTGCTGGGGGCCAAGCCCAGAGCAGCAGGGGCTGGCCAGGGCCACCAGCCTCCCCCCCCCCCACCACGGGACCCCCAGCTCAGCTCACCCTTGCGATAGACCTCCTGCAGCTTCTCTGACATCCACAGCACCGCCTTCACTCCCAGCTTGGTCCCGTAGTTGCGATCAAAGGGGGTTGGGGCTCCCCCCTGGGGACAAAGAAATAGTGATGTCAGGCCGCTCAGCGCTTGGGGACAGCGGTGGCCCACATGGCCCCATCCCCCATACCTGCTGGAGGTGGCCCAAGACGTTAATCCTGCAGTCAAAGATGCCTTTGCCCTCAGAGGAGTAGAGGTTGTAGAGGAACTCAGTGGTGTAGTGCTCGTGGCACTTCTCATTGCTGAGGAAGCAGAAGGAAGGGATTGGGGGGCTGCTCCTTCACCTGGTGTCCCCAGGAGGTCCCTCTGTGCTCCCCTTTTTTTTTTTTCTGTTTGGTCTCCCGGAGGCCCAGTGCCCCAGCCCACCTCCCTGACAGGACCCTGGGGCTGGGACAGCAGCGGAGGCATCCGGCTTAGGCCTGTCCCCCTGGCCATGTGTGGCATCCCCAGGCAGGATGCCGTGCACCCACTGTGCCAAACCCCCTGCTCCCAGGGACCCTCACCAGCCACAGGAAGGGCTCAGCTCCAGCCTCGCTCCCCGCCATGGGGCTGGGTTTTTCAGCGAGCATCCCCAGGGGTCCCCAACTCACCGCAGCACCAGCCCTCTCTGGATATCAGTCTTCATTTTGTCGGTCAAGTGCTCCACGTTGGCCTGCAAGATGAATGCCAGGATGCCGGCAGCCATCCTGGGTCCCTCTGCTCCTCTCGTTCGGACCCAAGTGCCACTTAAAATGTCAACCCAGCAGCTTCATGGGGCTTCGCCATGCTCCTCCAAATCCTGCCTTGCCCTGGAGCCTTCTCTTTCCTGGTTTTCCTTATTTTACCCAAACAATGCTGCCAGGAAGCAGCCCCTGCCCCACTCACCTTCAGGTCGTGGATGGTGAAGGGATCTTCGTAGACGTAGGCGGCATCAGCGCCCACTGCGATGCCAGTGACGGTTGACAGGTAGCCACAGTAGCCCCCCATCGTCTCCACGATGAAGACGCGGCGCTTGGTGCCTGAGGCCGACTGCTTGATGCGGTCACAACTCTGCACCAGGAGAAGGGGGGAGTCACACCAGGAAAACCCATCCTTGCTGCCCAGGCCAGGATGCTGGTTCCTTCCCACATGTTGCTCCAAAACATGGTGGGACTGGGTGGAGTGGGATGGCTCCGTGAGCTGCCCCCTGCCCTGTCCCTCACCTCCATGGCTGCGTTGACGGCTGTGTCCGAGCCCAGGCTGAAGTCGGTCCCAGGCACGTTGTTGCTGATGGTGGCGGGGATGACGCACATGATGATGCAGAGCTCCTCGTACTGCCCACGTGCCTCCACCAGCTGCAACACCCCCTCATACGCCTGCAAGAAGGCGAGGGCTGGGGAAATGCCAGCCCCAGGGCCGAATCTGCATCCCAAAAGGGATGGCCCGGGTGCCTGCACCACCCGGGATGCTGACAGCCCGCCATGGCCCCCGCACCTCGAACCCCCCGATGACCAGCAGCCCCTGGATGTTGAATTTCCGCACGTTCTCCACAATCTTTTCCATGCAGGTCTTGGGCAGCGTCCTGCAGCGGGGAGGAGAGGGAAGACCGCAGGGTGAGGACAGGGAGGCCTTGCAATCCCTGGGGACAACAGTGTCCACTCTATGTCCCCCGGCCCCCCTGGGGCTGCGCTTACCGCTTGGTGCCCAGCATGGACCCACCGCGTCCCAGCCAGCCTGCCACGTCATGCCAGCCCACCTCGCGGATCTGCAAGCAGCAGCTCTCAGTTTTGGGGTGGGTGAGCACCCCACCACCCCCCTCTGAGCCCAAACCCATTCCCCTGGGAATGGTTGCCCTTACCTGCCCCTTGGACAAGCCCTCAAAGCCATCGCTCACCACGTAGACGGTGTGTCCCTGGCAGATGCCGATCCGCACCGCCGACCTGACAGCAGCGTTCATGCCGGCGGCGGGGGCACCCACGTTCAGGATGGCGAGGCTGAAGGGGCTCTGTGGGGACAGCGATGGGGGACAGCCCATTGGCACGTGTCCCCAAGCCAGGGACAGTGTCCCCTGCCACTCTCCATCCCTCCTCACCTTCTCCTGCGCCGGCTTCTGGTGCGCCAACAGTTTGTAGATGTTCCAGTTGTTCTCAAAGCTCCTGCAAGGACAAGGTGGCATGGCCCCAAGGTGCAGGGAGGAGACCCTCCCCGGCCGCAGGAGTCGCTGGTTTCCCCCCAGGGAAAAGCCCCCATCCCAGCACGTCCTTTTGGCCACCCCATGGGAATGTCTTCCCCCCATCCCAGTCCCCACTCCTCACCTCCCGCGGAGCTGGATGGCCTCCTCAAACCTCTTCTCATCCATAGCCTTCTGCACATCCTTTGTCTTTGGGGAGGAAGATGCAGCACCATGATGCCCATGCTGCAGGGAGGGGAGCGGGACCTCCGCCCATCGGGGTGCCTGATTTCCCCCCCGGTACTCACCACCTGGACGCACTCCATGAGCGGCAGCCGCACCGACTGGTTCCCCGAGAGGCTCACCACACAGGCAGGGGTGTCCGGCGTCGCCTCCAGCAGCGCCATCACGGCCTCCATCCCCATCTTGCTGCTCTGCAAAGGGAAAGGGGCACCCGCCGCCCCCTGACACTGGGGCCACCCTTGCCGGCTGGGTGGGATGCTCCCGTGGGCTTGGAAACTGCGCAGCCGCTCGTACACCTGATTTACAGCCAGAGCACTGCTGATTTTATTTAAAAACATGTGAAATTTTCAGCAAATGAGAGGAAAAGGCCTGGCACAGCGGCCGAGCCTGTGCGGACCATCTGAGCCCCATCCCAGCTGGCAAATCCTTGGCAACAGGCGGAGGGATGGCAGGAGCAGGGTTCCCCAGCTGCCCGCTCCTTTCTGTGGGATGACCCCTCCCATACCCCAGCCCTCAAGACCCACCAGCACACGGTCGAAGGCTGACGGGGTCCCTCCACGCTGCACATGGCCAAGGACGGTGACCCGCGTGTCAAAGCCCAAGCGTTGCACCACCAGCTGTGGAGCAGAGAGGACATCAAGCCGGGGACCCGCTGGTCACCGCGGGTGCCGGAGCAGGTGCCGGAGCTGGTGCTTACATCCTTCACGTAGTTGGAGGAGATGGGTTTGCCGCTGCGGTCGATGGCACCCTCGGCGATGATGATGATGTTGAGCCGTGACCCTCTGCTGCGCGTCTGGTGAGAGGGGAGGAAAAGAGCTGCCACGGCTTAGCCAAAACTCACCAG